>NW_021132824.1:37469-397511 GCF_004193835.3 Ostrinia furnacalis
TATAGGATCGTTTCAGAAGTGAAACCACAGCGTTGGAGTAATCTTCGTTTATTTGCGTAAACTTCACAATAACAGTTTATTAAATTACAATTTTAACTATTTTAACTAATTACACGACAATAATTATAGATAGGTCACAGTACAAATGGGCATAGTCACAGTGTGCTTAGTAGACGACTGCTCCAGGCGGAGGCTTTGAACAGAATGCCGCAGTGCTTGCCCCGTTCAATGATCACGACTCGCTCTCAAGCCGGGTGGCGTGACCGGTTGTGACGTAATCGATCTGAGCAGATAAAAATAGTCAACCGAGTGGTTATTTAAGTAATTAATTAACTTGAAAAATATAATACAGTGTAATTTAAATAAATAAATGATGAATTAATATTTGATGATGATTATTAATTATGATTATTACGAATATTGCTTACAATAGGTAGATAATATGAATTCAATGAGAGACTCTTCTGGTGCCGTCCGAGAGCCCGACGCTCCGACATCAGAAGTGGGATTCCGCGTCGCGAGTGCGAAATGGCGTGAACCCTCTGCACCTGCAGAGTGGTTTGGGTCACGATGTCCGCGTGTCCAGGTGACGACAGCTTCTGGTAAAGTACGGTCATCAGGAGCTGAGTAGCATCACCGGCCCGGCACGGTGGTGGAGATTGCTGCATACGGTCAGTCGTTCCATTTTTATTTTGACTTTGAGGCTGATTGTTCTTTGAATATAGAAAATGTTGTTAATACATTTTCTGAATGACACATAATGTATGTGGTCACTTGCATGTGGTAACGTTTAGTCTCAAGTCTGTTTTGATACTTATGTGATCGATTGTTGATTTGATAAGTTATTTTGTGATTTTCGTGTGATTCCTGAAAATAGGTACTGTGTGGTGCTAACTTATTATTTATTGATCGTAATTTTTCGTACATTGAGGTGGTTCGTAAGATTTATATTGTAACTCAATAATATGGCTTTGACACGACACGTGGTTAGGCAATAATAAAATAATTATTACCAGTTTTTGCCTGACTTTACAAACTCGAAAGATGTTAAAAAATAACGAATGGTTAATTTGTGTAAGGTAGGCACACCATCTGATCGTGCTAAAGTTAATGAAACAGATATACTATGAAAATTTAAATAAAATGTATACTGTGTCAAAAATACATGAAGGATAAAATTTATTAATAAAAAAAATCCTACTTTAGAATAGACAAGAATTCTAAGTAATGGTAAAATTGAAAGTTGATATTCTCATTAAACTGAATCTTTTTAGATCGGCCATAGATCATTAAATTTGACTTATTTAAAGAACAATGATAATACCAGTAATACTTGGTACTACCACTGAAAGTTATAAACTATTAAAAGGATTACTTTTCCGCCTTCCAAATTTTTGGTTCTATTATTGTTGTGCAATTACCTGAATTGAAGGACCCAATCTAAAAGCGCTGGTATGGTGGAGCGGAGAATAAATTTGTGTTTTATTGTCATAAAACTTGTATCAAAAATGAGATACCTAATCTCAAATAGAATTGTGACTCATGTGTCCCCTGAAGAGGCTCTCTCCTAATGTTGTTTTATTGCTAGTTTAAATAAATAAGTTGCTCATTCAGTTCAGTTCTATCTAGCTATACCTACATTTGTTGTTTGCCACACTAATAATGAAAAGAAAGACGGATTTAACACTTTCGTGGACAGTAGCATCCACAGACATATTAGGTGTTAACCCAGATCTTCTATGATCTGAGGGTGTTAATATTGATTTGCTGAAGTCACAGTGCACGTATAAATTTAGTACGCCTTACATTTTTGATTTTTCATACTGTTAGGTACAAGGAAAGGCATGTTTTAGTGTCAACGCAAAAGTAATCTAGAAAATATTTTTCGTGATGCATTTTAACACCTTATGCAAAAAAAAATATGGGCAGCGTATGAAATATTTTGGTGTCACATTAGACGTCATTACTAAACCTACTGTTTGCCTGTATATTGGCTATTATGAATTTAATGAAAATCGCAATACAGTTTCCAATCCTTTGAAAAGTTCACTTTTTGTATTTTTACAAATCTCTAGGAAATGTAAGTAACTACATTCCATTTCATAATAATAATGCTGACATAATGATGTCATACTTCTTTTGGAATCCATCGAACAAGGGATTTTTTGTAAAGAGACCTTGTTTAAAACACTAAAGCTTTGAAACCAAAAATTAATAAAAAAGGGATCGTTTTAAAAAAATATTAAGTGAAGTACTTGAGTTTTGGGGTCTCATGTGGAGGAATTCAATCGTTANAGTTGAAACAACTTTAAGATTCTAGTTAAAACTAGATTTGTTCTTGACTGAGTTGAAAATTTTGTAGTTTTGATTTGAATCTGTGGAGACCTGACATTTTACTGCACATGTACCGTCCTACTCATAGTGGTATTGTAGGATAGCCGAACGGTACTTTAAGTTACATGAGTGTGGTTGTCATATTACATGACGACTTAAATGCTGATCCACACGAGGACGCGTGAGAGTCAGGATCGCCGTGTCGGCGCGCGGGGCGCAATAAATTAAATAACTTAATGTTATAGTTCTCACAACACTTTCAATGTGTTAGCTAGTTTATTGCTATGGAATTTTAAGCAGCGCCAAAGCTCTTATGCCAGAGTTAAGTGCGCGCCTGGGAACGAAGGTGACATAAATCTCCATGTTGCCTGACGTAGTTGTGGACCCGTTCAAGTGCAGTATTGATGGATTAATAGCTTTACAAAAACTTCAGGTACAGAGCCCTGGAACGTAGAGATTTTGGGACTCAGTGTTAGAGTCATTGCACATTCGGGTTTTGGACGTGGTGGTGACTGGGCGTGGTTCACAAATTCGTCAATCGCTCCCAATCTATTAAGTCTAGGCGTCTCTAGCTTTGTTAAAGTAATTCAGTAACTTTGATCTTTCTGTTAAATTTAACTGTGGACAATATTGATACATTCTAGTCTAGTAAAGTTAGTCGTTTATAATCAGTGATTATAATTAGTGTTAGTATCCACTCGCACGTGTTCCCTATACGCCCACATAGGTAGATAGTATGAATTCAATGAGAGACCCTTCTGGTGCCGTCCGAGAGCCCGACGCTCCGACATCAGAAGTGGGATTCCGCGTCGCGAGTGCGAAATGGCGTGGACCCTCTGCACCTGCAGAGTGGTTTGGGTCACGATGTCCGCGTGTCCAGGTGACGACAGCTTCTGGTAAAGTACGGTCATCGGGAGCTGAGTAGCATCACCGGGCCTGCACGGTGGTGGAGATTGCTGCATACGGTCAGTCGTTCCATTTTTATTTTGACTTTGAGACTGCTTTTTTTTGAATAGAGAAAATGTGGTTAATACATTTTCTGGAGGACACATAATGTATCTGGTCACTTGCATGTGGTAACGTTCAGTCTCAAGTCTGTTTTGATACTTATGTGATCGATTGTTGATTTGATACGTTGTTTTGTGATTTTCGTGTGATTCCTGAAAATAGGTACTATGTGGTGGTAACTTATTATTTATTGATCGTTATTTTTCGTACATTGAGATGGTTCGTAAGATTTAGATTGTAACTCAATAATATGGCTTTGACACGATACGTGGTTAGGCAATAATAAAATAATTATTACCACTTTTTGCCTGACTTTGCTCGAGTTGCACCGGTTGTTGTAAACTCGAAAGATGTTAAAAAAAATAAAGAATGGTTAATTTGTGTGAAGTAGGCACACCATCTGATCGTGCTAAAGTTAATGAAACAGATATACTATGAAAATTTAAACAAAATGTATACTGATTACTTTGTCAAAATTACATGAAGGATAAAATTGATTAATAAAAAAAAACCTACTTTAGAATAGACAAGTATTCTAAGTAATGGTAAAATTTAAAGTTGATATTTTCACTAAACTGAATCTTTTTGGATCGGCCATAGATAATTTAATTTGACTTATTTAAAGAAATAATGATAATCCTACCAGTAATACTTGGTACTACCACTGAAAGTTATAAACTATTAAAAGGATTACTTTTCCGCCTTCCAAATTTTTGGTTCTATTATTGTTGTGCAATTACCTGAATTGAAGGACCCAATCTAAAAGCGCTGGTGTGGTGGAGCTGTGAATGAATAAAATTTGTGTTTTATCGTTACAAAACTGTATCAAAAATTGGATAATCTCAAATAGAATTGTGACTCATGTGTCCCCTGAAGAGGCGCTCTCCTAATGCTTAAAGGGTGAACAACCACCACTGTTGTTTTATTGCTAGTTTAAATAAAGAAATTGTTTATTCAGTTTAGTTCCATCTAGCTATACATTTGTTGTTTGCCACACTAATAATGAAAATAAAGACGGATTTAACACTTTTGTGGACAGTAGCACAGACATTTTGGGTGTTAACCTAGATCTTCTATGATCTGTGGGTGTTAATATTGATTTGCTGAAGTCACAGTGCACGTATAAATTCAGTACGCCTTACATTTGATTTTTCATACTGTTAGGTACAAGGAAAGGCATGTTTTAGTGTCAACGCAAAAGTAATCTAGAAAATATTTTTCGTGATGTATTTTAAGACTGCAACAAAATATGGGCATCGTATAAAATGTTTTGGTGTCACGGTAAACGTAATTACTAAACGGGTACTGTTTGACTGTATGTTGACTATTATGAATATAATGAAAATCGCAATACAGTTTCCAATAAATGTCCTCTGAGAAGTTCACTTTCTGTATTTTTACAAATCTCTAGGAAATCGTTCGTTGACATAATGATGTCATACTTCTTTTGGAATCCATCGAACAAGGGATTTTTTGTAAAGAGACCTTGTTTAAAACACTAAAGCTTTGAAACCAAACCAAAAATCAATAAAAAAGAGATCGTTTAAAAAAAAATCTAAAGTGAAGTACCTACTTGAGCTTTGGGGTCTCATGTGGAGGAATTCAATCGTTAAGTACCTACCTATCTACTTAACCATAAACATTTCATTATTTTTTGCTAGCTACGATTTTACACTTGTTTCTGACTGCAACTTTTTAACAGATACTCGCAATAAATTTGACTACACTTAATTTGATAATAATCAAATCACTGAATGTCTGGTATTATGCACCGAAAAGATGCAATTTTAGAACATTTCTAATGCTGTCAGATTGTTTCTAATTATGCCATATTTTCAAGTCTGTTGTAGTGTTCATATCCAAACATTACATAAATAAACAATGACTATGGTATAAGAATTTCAATTCGTATTTAGGTAAAAATAAAAAGAGATTTGAGAAAACCAAGGACGCATTTCAAAATTAATGTTGGTGATTTTGTTTAAATAAAAAAAAATCATGATAGACCAAAACTATCCTAACTATTTAGGGTCATTGAATTCTAGTTGTTATAACGAATTTGCATAGAAGCAATGTAAAAATGAAAATGCATGAGTATTGTCAAAATTATGGACATTGTTATTACACTCGGTTAATTCTTGATGATTGATATTGAGTTTAAAATCGTTAGTATTTTAAAATAAGTTAGTAGTTTGTATTTAGGACTACTAGGATTGCTGATATTAGATTTGACATTTCCTTTTATTTATTCTGATCTAGAATTATAAAAAAAATAATTGATTCTGTTGTAGACATGCCAATATAGTATGGGGTAGTTCAACAATATTCTTGATTCAATTAAATTTTTATCAGTTGTCGCTCTCAGAAAACTGATAGGCTTTTATGAGCAGTACCTATCTAAAGTTTGTGTGCAAGTACTAAACTTTCTGATTTCTTTCTGTTTTTAATTTTGATTTGATTTGAATTAAATTTTGGTTCTGATTGAATTTTAATTTTAATTAAATTTTACATTTTGATTAAATTTTAAATTTTGATTATTATTAAATTTTGATTTCATATAAATTTTGAATTTTAATTCTGATAATGTTGTTTTTATTTTATTAGAGTATGTTTTATTTTGATTTTATGGACTGATCGTGTGAATTATTTTTAATGATAACATTCCACACGGTTAGTGACGCCTTATAGGTACAACCTATGTAAGTAATGTGTTATCTTTTTTTTTACGAGTACTTACATTATGCAATAAGATTATTTAATTTGTTTTGATTTGAGGTAATGACCGATGTGATTTTAAAATCATTAGTCAGTTGTTCATTGCTATCGAGTGATGCTGAAATGTTACGTCCCCACAGAACGAGAAATAGTCAGGTTTAGCCGTTGTCGGCGCTAATGAGATTGAAAGAGAGCTAATGAGTTTGAAAACGAATAGTGGCAATAATGATGATATTGTTGTAGTATCTTTTGTAGAAAATTATGGCTGGTTAACATGACTAAGAGTACTCAGGGCCTTGTCTTGTTGTCGATCGTAGGTCATATTCCTAACCCAGTTTAGCTGGTCGGAGACTGCGCGGCGATGATGAGTAATGAGGTCATGGGTTTGGCAGTTGATTGAATTTGTTTCGATAGCTGCTGATCGGTCGTGAGTACCGATGGTGGGGCCATGAGAGTGCCTTTGTGATCGGCCATGAGAGTGCCGTTGTGTTCGGTCATCTATACCGATGGTGAGGCCATGAGAGTGCCTTTGTGATCGGCCATGAGAGTGCCGTTGTGTTCGGTCATCTATACCGATGATGAGGCCATGGGAGTGCCTTTGTGATCGGCCATGAGAGTGCCGTTGTTATCGGTCATCAATACCGATGGTGAGGCCATGAGAGTGCCTTTGTGATCGGTCGTGAGTACCGATGGTGATCGGCCGTGAGTGCCGTGGTGATTGGCCGTGAGTGCCATTGTGACTGGCCGTGAGTGCTGGTGGTATCGGATGGTGATTCCGATGGTCGGATGCGTTCCGATAGTGCGTGACAGTGTGTCGCGGGTATTAGTTACGTTAACCTTGGCCTTAGTTTTGGTTGAAATAACTTTAAGATTCTAGTTGAAACTAGATTTGTTCTTGACTGAGTTGAAAATTTTGTAGTTTTGATTTGAATCTGTGGAGACCTGACATTTTACTGTNTAAATAAATAAATAAATATTGTAGGATAGCCGAACGGTACTTTAAGTTACATGAGTGAGGTTGTCATATTACATGACGACTTAAATGCTGATCCACACGAGGACGCGTGAGAGTCAGGATCGCCGTGTCGGCACGCGGGGCGCAATAAATTAAATAACTTAATGTTATAGTTCTCACAACACTTTCAATGTGTTAGCTAGTTTATTGCTATGGAATTTTAAGCAGCGCCAAAGCTCTTATGCCAGAGTTAAGTGCGCGCCTGGGAACGAAGGTGACATAAATCTCCATGTTGCCTGACGTAGTTGTGGACCCGTTCAAGTGCAGTATTGATGGATTAATAGCTTTACAAAAACTTCAGGTACAGAGCCCTGGAACGTAGAGATTTTGGGACTCAGTGTTAGAGTCATTGCACATTCGGGTTTTGGACGTGGTGGTGACTGGGCGTGGTTCACAAATTCGTCAATCGCTCCCAATTTATTAAGTCTAGGCGTCTCTAGCTTTGTTAAAGTAATTCAGTAACTTTGATCTTTCTGTTAAATTTAACTGTGGACAATATTGATTAAATTGTCGGCGCGCGGGGCGCAATAAATTAAATAACTTAATGTTATAGTTCTCACAACACTTTCAATGTGTTAGCTAGTTTATTGCTATGGAATTTTAAGCAGCGCCAAAGCTCTTATGCCAGAGTTAAGTGCGCGCCTGGGAACGAAGGTGACATAAATCTCCATGTTGCCTGACGTAGTTGTGAACCCGTTCAAGTGCAGTATTGATGGATTAATAGCTTTACAAAAACTTCAGGTACAGAGCCCTGAAACGTGGAGATTCTGGGACTCAGTCTTAGAGTCATTGCACATTCGGGTTTTGGACGTGGTGGTGACTGGGCGTGGTTCACAAATTCGTCAATCGCTCCCAATCTATTTAATTTAGGCGTCTCTAGCTTTGGTAAAGTAATTCAGTAACTTTGATCTTTCTGTTAAATTTAACTGTGGACAATATTGATTAAATTACGAACCAGTCTTTACATTCTAGTCTATAGTAAAGTTAGTCGTTTATAATCAGTGATTATAATTAGTGTTAGTGTCCACTCGCACGTGTTCCCTATAGGCCCACATAGGTAGATAATATGAATTCAATGAGAGACTCTTCTGGTGCCGTCCGAGAGCCCGACGCTCCGACATATATAAAAATGAAACCCGTTTCGCGTTGTCACGGCATCACGTGTGAACGGCTGAACCGATTTCGATAATTCTTTTTTTTAAATGTTTGTGGAAGTCCAAGGATGGTTCTTACGGAAAAAAATATTAAGAAAATCTCTACGCTAAGGCGGTACGAAGTTCGCCGGGTCAGCTAGTTTTTTATAAAATCCGATTTGTATGAAAATTGAAATAATTAAAATGAAGATATCAATTTTCTGACTTCACCATACCATTTATATGACCGTGTTAACATGGGCTAGTGTCGGCTCATATACCCATTTACCTAACACCCTGTATTTGTTTGAATTCTATTCACATCATATCTTTATTTAAGTAATCCTTTCGTAAGATCCTCTCAGTTAGCTCATTCATTCGCCTCGCTTTTGATCTCGATTATGTATTGAAAACTGATAATGGCTACTATCTCTTAATGATCTAAGATCAATAGACATTGGGATATTGACTCAAAAAGCTCCAACTTCTCTAAAAAAATATGAAATAGGTAGGTACTTTCTGGATTGTCTGATAGCAGAAATGAGAAAGACCTTATAGCAACTGGTTCATAAAAATCCACTCCGCTATTGCCTTTAAAACATTAAAGCAAAAGGCTGAGTTGTACCATCTTTCTTTAACTATAACAAACTTCAAAAGTCTATCAAACTCTATACAAAAACACCGGTTTAAGTTAAGGTGACGTAAAATCATTACACATAGCCCTCACCTCTGTTATCGGCTACAACCTCAGATCATAGAAAGAGAATAGATATGAAGTCGCGCGTAACTACAACGAGAACCTGTGTCCCGGGTAGATCCGCCGATTTTATTCCGCGGGATTTATTTTACGTTTTTTGAAAAACTTAACAGGGATGCGTGCAAACTAGCTTAAACTGAAAGGTTAAGCAATAAGCTTTTTAGATCAGTGTGAGGCCCTTAGATTCAATCGTGATTTTAGAAGTAACAAGCGTCCAAATATTTTTTCACAAAATGGTAATGACGTTTTCCTAATGGTAATGATTTTATTAAAATGGTAATGATCTTATGTTAATGGTGATGACGAAATATATGTAGGGACGGGGCTTCGCAAGGAAAATCAGTTTCTTCCAATAATATGTTTAATCTTCTTTTATAAAATACAGAGCCACACTTTACTCATAACCGTCTTGCCGCCATGACCCTTTTCCTTCCTTCCCTCTCACCCTCCATATGTTCGTCTCGCTCACACTCGTTCGTTCATCCAAAGAGTTTAAAACAATAGAGTATTTACGCCATAGATGTTACAATCCTACACTCTCGGCAATCCTGTCTTTGTCTGTCCTCAGACAATCTTAGGCTACAAACACTAACTTCCATTAAACATCATTAAACTTTGTAAATACTCAANTTTATTAAATTACGAACCAGTCTTTACATTCTAGTCTATAGTAAAGTTAGTCGTTTATAATAATCAGTGATTATAATTAGTGTTAGTGTCCACTCGCACGTGTTCCCTATACGCCCACATAGGTAGATAGTATGAATTCAATGAGAGACCCTTCTGGTGCCGTCCGAGAGCCCGACGCTCCGACATATATATATAAAAATGAAACCCGTTTCGCGTTGTCACGGCATCACGTGTGAACGGCTGAACCGATTTCGATAATTCTTTTTTTAAAATGTTTGTGGAAGTCCAAGGATGGTTCTTACGGAAAAAAATATTAAGAAAATCTCTACGCTAAGGCGGTACGAAGTTCGCCGGGTCAGCTAGTTAAACATAAAATACTAGTATTTCATTTAAACTCTACTGCCGAATTAATCAATCAAAAAAAGAATAAATTTAATCGAAGTAATTTGTGTAGATAAATTCCGTGTTTAATCACCGTGATGCTTTCAGAGAAACACTATGTAATATCAATTACTTCTCGGCGTTTTCAGTTCATTTAAGAGCGGACTTTTTGCTTTTAATTAATTAAGTCTTTATAATTGTGAGTCTAGATAGTAAAAGCTGAAGGTTGTTTAGAAGAATAAAATGCTTTTACAATCTAATAAAGTAAGGATCTTTTATAGGTTCGTTCTGCATAAGCACATTGCTTATATGAGTTCTCGAGTTCTCGTAAATAGGTATCATAAGAATTTAGGTCTAGAGATTACCATACTAACATAACCTAGGTACCCTTTTGAGAACCTGCAGTTCTCTCTCTGATATTTGAGATCGAAACTTGTTGGATCGTGCGAGCTTTGCACAGCCACTGAAAGGTGTTGCGAAACCTACCCTTATACGGAATGTGTTGTGAAATAAATTTTTGTATTTCTTATCTTGGACTATTTACATTACCTCTTTTTCCCTTCCCATGTATTTACACGCAATAAATATGTATACCGTTATTAGACGTGTATTATTTAGAGGTATCAGAACCTTTTTGCCGGGTTATTTAGCATTCACTCTTTATGTTTAGAATTCCTCTGGGTGGGCACTCGGGTTTTTGCGTGAAAGGGTCGTATTTATTACCTCCAGGGCTATTCGGTGATCACATAAACAAGGGCCAAAGTACAGGTTTTTGAAATACATCTTTTCACCTGTTTTGTAAAGGTTTGCGAAACATTTTTGATACTGATCAAACGTTGAGGGCCCGGTTTGTTCCTTTACTCCGCCGTAAGCAAATACAATAGAGAATCAATTGTTAGGATCCAGTGGAGGTTCACACGAAGGATACTTAGGGGATAAAATAAAAATATTAAGATTTCCTAACAGTTATCAATCTATTTAAATTACAGTAAAAGGGATTTCCTATCATTAAGAACCTGGAATGTCCTTTAAGGTTTACTGAATTTAAATATTAAATATTAATTCTGTAACATTTTTGTAAGTGATTAAATGTACTGTATCCTGCAATGCATACGCTAGATTTTTTTTTTTCATTTGTGTATATGTAAACGTGACGAAACAAGACAACTGCTATCCATAAATCTACCATCTTGCTCTTTTAATTAAACACGTACCGTTTTTAACGGCATCATAAAGAGGACAATAAACGTAAATCACCGCCATCAAAGCTTCATCTCGGCCAAATGAAATATTAGCGTAAACTGAGCGTAATCGCGACGTAACGCGAGCGTAACGAGGGGCGGCGTTTTTGCTAAAACTAGCATGTTGGCTAATTCCAGGCATGAATAAACCTGGCTGTCCGGTAAATATGGCGTTTAAATAAATTACCTGACCCGAAAATGTGGACATTTAAGATGTTTCTTAATGTAATTGTTTTTTTTTTAATGAATTGCCCTTTCTAAATATTTTTCAGGTTTTTCTTAGATTGATTCAAACTGAAAATGATATTATGTACCATTTTCATTCATTTACATACCTAATACGAGTAGGTACACATGCTTGGAGTTTGTAAGATTCTTTGAAGTAACTGTAATTAATATTCTTCTTTATAGCCAGAGGTAACATTTTGATGGTAAGTACATTTGAAATCAAGACATCCCTACACTACATTTATCATTCAAATAGGTACAAAATTGTTTATTATACAAAAAAGCCGATTAAGGTACTTACATGGTAGGAATCCCGTCAATAATAATTATTTTTCAAAAAGCCGATTAAAAGTAAAACGCTATCTGAAAGTATGTATGCCATTTTCGATGGTTAATTTGCCGTTTGGCACAGAGTAATAGTCCCAGGTACAGAGTTTAGTAAATGCGCAATCAGCTAGAAGAAAACAAACGAGGTACGTTACACGCTGTCTGTTCGGCTCACGGGATGTGACTTGCTTCGCTAAATATCACTTGCCTTCCGCGTTTGGGGTTCCGTCAGTCGATCACGCCGTCAGTTAGGTACTACGTGTACAAGAACCAAGTGACAGTGAGTTGTTGGTATGATTGATTAATTTTATGCAGTGTACACCCAGTGAGGCTTATTACCTACGTCTCGCTGGTGAAGTGGTTCGAAGTTATAATATCGTAATAAATTAATTTGAAGATTTTTGAGAAGGTATTTAAAAGGAAAAATAATAAAAAATATGATGGATTTGGCCTCCCCCAAGGTATAGAGAGATGGAGAGAGACCTTGGGGGAGGCTTTTGTCTAACAGTGGACATCATTCGGCTGAAACTAACGAACGAATATTTAGGCTAAGTTGCACCAACTTAACTTGAACCGTAACTATGACTTTAACTGGTGTTTTTGTAGAGATTGACAGATTTTTGACGTTTGTTATAGTTAAAGTAAGATGGTGCAATCCAGGGTTTGAGTTGGTAAGTTATTTCTTACTAGCTTTCGGCTCGCGGCTTCGCCCGCGTGTTATTTTGTCTGTCACAGAAAAACAATATCGCGCGCGTATTTGCTCACCGTTTAGACCTACCCTGGACTACGACAAACATTTTAAAACCAAAATCAGCTCAATCGGCCCAGCCGTTCTCGAGTTTTAATCAGACTAACGAACATCAATTCATTTTTATTTATATAGATAGATAGATAAGAGATTTTAATTTTGTCTATCCTATCTGGCGTAATATAATTCTAAATCACTAGAATAGATTTAGTAAATTCAGAGCCCGATAATGCAGAATATTATTATGTTCCCAAGCTATCCCGGGCAACTGGAGACAGTGTAGACTGATTGCCATGTCTGATACCAGATATAATAATTACAGAGATATAACTGAATTTTGATATCAATTTACTTGGTATGCCTTAACTTAAAATTGCTTCCAGAAACAGAGCTTCAAATAAAACTCATAAAACACGTTTATTTTTGCAATCGCACTTTTACACGTCCCAGTATTAACCCTATCACTGCTTCGGGACAATAAATGGGTCAGTGCAAGAAGAAGCTCATTAGTATCAAACACCTATAACTAAATGCTCAATTATCACATCGTAAAAAGTTGTCACTTTAAAAATGAAAACCACTTCTTTTCCGTTTCCACTCCACTTAACAACAGCCATCAACAAAAAGACTGTGTCGTTGGGAATCCTCAAAGTTAATCAAAGTCAAATAAAACGTTGTTGCAGCTCACTCCTGTCCTGGCATTAAAATTGCTCTACAAAAAATGTATCTGCAAAAAGAAATCTTGAACATCTGAGCTTATTGTGGCGAACTGCGATGGTTTTAGGGTTAAAGAGTAAAGTTTAGATACAGTTTTACTTAGTGCTTGAATTTATCTACATAGATTACAAATATTGCATAAAAAAGACAAAAACACTTAACACCAGGTGCGATTGCGGTCAAATACCTGCCTTGTCTAGCATAAAAAAAAACAATTATTTTTTATGTAATTCGACTTTCATTAATCACTTTTGCAGGTCACAGTATTATTCTAAGCCGATGAAATCGATGAGTGCTAAGAAACGAAACAGCTAATAAGGATGTTTATTGCAAAACGCAAATAAGAAAACTTTTTTCTTAGCTTTGTCATCATACAGACGTACTGACCGGTTATATTTTTTGTTTAAAAACTGCATAAGGACGTTGTGAAATATGGTCTTTTGTGTTCTTTAGAGATTTAGGATGATAGAACTAAACCGTAAACGTACAGAACCATGGCAATACTCGTGTCTCTATCTAGCCAGTTTCTATCCCTTGGCAAGACTTCTCGCCATTTGTGTTGCCTCTCAACACTTTTTACAAGAATTTGTATTGAAAATTAACCTCCTTTGTACTCGGTCTTAGTTTCTCCGAGTCGGTAATGCACAATTCGTCGAATTGTTCTTTGGAAGCTTACTCTAGAGGAAAATTGTTCTATTGAGATCAACGTGCATAATACAAACTATCAGTTATAGACAGGAACTATGATGTATGCAAGACCGATCTTTATAATACAATTTTGGTTTTAGCGTCATCTTACTCAAATTATTTGGAATAAAATTATAATACTAGTTACCTATCATAATTAAAATATCCATGGTGGGTAAAATCAGAGAGAAGGTTTTTCATTTTAATTCCATTTTCGGGCAGATTCTCCCAATTGTTCGAAAAATATTAATTCACTTGCAAAAAACTAACCAAAATGAAACGCGCTATTAGTTTGTAAACTTTGCTTTAGTGAGAAGATTCTCACTAGTTTCTTTCTCTCTTTATTAAATTGAAAAAATGACTAGATAAAGTTTAATGCCACGTTATGCAAAGTCTTGGAGAGCAACTTAGTTAAGATTGCTTGGGAAGAGCCAAAATTGACTGGCACTACCTTGAAAATATCGAACAAGACAGGTCAAAAATACTGATAATACCAAAAATCTTTGAGGTTAGTACTCCTCAACCAGTGACATTAGCATTTTCAACCGACTTCGAAAAAGGAGGAGGTTCTCAATTCGACCCGTATGTTTTTTTTTTCTATGTTTGTTACGCGATAACTCCGCCAATTATGAACCGATTTGAACAAATCTTTTTTCGGCGTATAGGTAATACCTCAAGGGTGGTCCCATTTAAATTTAATAATAGAAAAAACAACCCCCAAGTGTGGAAAATTGGGGAGGAACTTTTTTATACGCAATATCTCCGCCGATTATAAATCAATTTGAACGATTATTTTTTTGTTGAATAGGTATTATCAAAAGGATGGTTTCATGCGAATTTGAAGGAAATAGTTCACCCCCATGGGTGGAAAATTGGGGATGAACTTTTTTATACGCAATATTTTTAATTTTTAGTTTTTTTTTGTGTTCACGCATTTGAAGTCGGTTTTATTTTTTTAAAAGTTAATTATAAGATGTGAAAACGTCCTGCAAACCGCCGAAGTGTCCCCACCTCAATATTCACGAGACGGCAATTTTTGCACACAACCTCCGTAAGTTCCCGCGTTCCACCATTATGACGTCGTAAGTCACGCCGCCATTTTAATTCGCTCATAAAGTGGGCATACATCATGTCCCGAGACGGAATCGAATTCTTGCCTCCACTCGCTCGCCAGTTTTTTCTTGAATGGTCTCTTAAATATGAAAATGCAGTTTGGCACTGGAACCTAAGCGCAATAGAGGTGAATGCAGTAGACCAACTCTACAAAAACCATGATTGATACTTCTGGAGTCGGTGCCAAGATTATGAAACATGTAAAGTTTGCCTGCACCGACTCCAAAAGTATCAATCATGGTATACCTACATAAATATTAATAATTCGTCCTAATAAATATTAATAATTCGTCCTAATAAATAAGTAGGTAATTAGTAATTATTTTTCTACGTTTTAGTGTAGGGTTTTTAAAAAAAAAAAAAAAAAAAAAAAAAAAAAAAACATACGGGTCGAATTGAGAACCTCCTCCTTTTTTGAAGTCGGTTGAAAAGTACGTAGGTACTGTATACTGGTACCTGTATTCACAAACGATGCTTGCTTAAGTGAAGCAGAAAATCTAACGCACAGCGTTTAATAGTGCTCTGTGATTGGTTCGCGTCCACGCACACTGTGAGACCTCATAATAATGTTTGTGAATACGGGCGTAAGTCTTCAGACATTATCCAATTTTTGTCAGAGTTAACGTGCTCATTAAATTGATCCGAGCCTACAACCACAGACCGGATGTATTTGGAAGGATGTAGAAGACAATTTAGTGTCCTCTACGCAGTCCTCTAATAATAATTAACATGATAACAAAACAGCCTATAAAAGTACATAGGCATAATTCTTATATCGCTGAATTTCTGATTTATCATCGCAACTTGGTGATTACTATTAGTATTATACTACCTACGACAAAATACTATGCTTGGAAAATCAGCGAATTATTTCAGTACTTTTTAATGGCTGAAAGTAAGTTTTGAGTCTTTATAAAGTACTGATCCTACTTCAGCTACTAGACTGTGTCCACGGCTATTTTGCATAATGTTAGTTACGTAAGTTCCGAATCATGAGGCGACGATATTTTATCTTGAAGCCTTATGTTTATATGGGGGCTTGGGAGATGAGCCAAGTTTCAACATACATCAAGAGATAGATCATTTTATACTGATAGAATTTTTTGGATAGGATAAGTGGTCTCTGACCACGTGAATGTTGTGAACGTGAACTTGATTTCCATCAAGGCGAAGCGGAGCGGAGAAGAATCTCCTCTCTTCTTCGCTCTGTGGACTAAATTTTCTATGGAATTTCAGTGGCAGCGGCGTTTTGCGGAGCGGAGATGAGAAGTGGAAATAATGAAATTTGATTGGTTATTCAAAACACATCTCCGCTCCGCTCTGCTTATGTATACAGCAGCTTTTATATCCTAAACAGCTTTTATATTAATATTTAAAAGCTGTTTAGGAATATAAGCTTTTACCTTCCTACTTCCTAGACACAATATTGCAAACTTGTTGAAATATTTAAGCGTCTATAATCCTCTTATATGCACTTTTATCATTAACTAGCTGACCCGGCGAACTTTGTTCCGCCTTAATGGCAATAAATAAGCAGACTTTTTTTTTATTTCGAACGGGATAAAAAGTATCCTATGTCCTTCTCCTGGCTCTAAACTACCTCCCTGACAATTTTCAGCTAAATCGGTTCAGCCGTTCTTGAGTTATAAGTGGAGTAACTAACACGACTTTCTTTTATATATACAGTGTGTCCGGGCATGTAGTGATCAAACTTTAACCCTCGCTGTACGAGGTGGGGTGTGACACACCCCAGTCCTTTAAAAATAGCCACAATTTTAAAAATTTGCAAGTGCTGAATTTGAAATTCTCAGTAGCTGGAATTATGACACTGCTGCTTCGATCAGCGTTGCAAAATCAGTCCAGCGGTGACTACCAACTGAGTTACACGCCTTTAAAGTGCGTGTTGGTGTCACACACCCCACCTGGTACGGGACGTTGTTAAAAAGTTTAAAAAAAAATCTAACAGTTTTGGTGTAATTTATATATTTTTAGCTTTGTCAATTGAATAAAATTCAATACAAATATTATTTTTCGTGATTTTTACGGTATCTGAAATTTTCAAGCACTTTTAGTCAAATGAGATGACTTTTAGTGCGAATCTGGAAGTTTAGTACTGAGATCCGAAGATGTATGTGAACCAAAACGAATGTAAATTTATTAGTCTGCGTCTATTAGTTTCGACGTAATTGTTGAACAAAGATACCCCTTCCCAGCGGTTTCCATAGTAATCGGAATAGGTTGTGTGATTCTTTCAGGCAGTGCATTTTCGCATGTCGCGTGCGCTATGGAAACCGCTGGGAAGGGGTATCTTTGTTCAACAATTACGTCGAAACTAATAGACGTAGACTAATAAATTTACATTCGTTTTGTATAATAGCTCAAATACTAATAATACAATGCAAATAAAACATACCTTAACGACCCGGTTTTTCTTGTGTTGGAAAATAACTGAAAAAGAAGTGAAAAAAGTAATTGTGTCTCTTTTCTTCTTCTACTAATAGATAATTTTATTGGCTATCGCATGATATAAAATATTTGCCTATTAATGTTAAGCTACCCACGCTTTCACTTGTTTTTTTAAAGAAGAGGTGTAAACTAAAAATTAAAAAATTAAATCGATGTAACTTTTCGAGAAATGGGTCAAGCCCCAAATTTGAAGTATATTCATCGATAAAATTGTTCATAGATTACGCCTTTAAAGTTTGATCACTACATGCCCGGACACCCTGTATAGAAGATTCATCTAAGCCTTTAGGCTACGTGCACTGAAATGCAAGAAATGCAGTGCCGATCACTAAAAGTGCATAGTTTATCAACATTGGACCACCTGGTTTATTTATAATAAGTTCTTACGCCAATGAAATATCTGAATTTTAGTCTAGAGCTGTGAGTTTTGGGTTAGTGCTTTTCACAACTTACACGTCTTTAGTTTTATCTTTGCTGAAGTCAACTTAGAAGGTAAAGGCTAATTGCATTGTCACCGTATAAAGTGAAAATGATATTTGCATGTTACCTAAGCCTTCAGTACTTTATAATAATATGCCAATGACGCGGCAAAAATCTGCACGGAAAAGTGCTTCAAACGCGCACGCTACGAAATGTAAGCAGTGAAGATGTAGCACCTATTGAGAAAGTATCGAAGATAAATTAATTGCACAGGCACTTGACATTAAATTATAATAAACTAGCTGACCCGGCGAACTTTGTTCCGCCCTAATGGCAATAAATAAGCAGACTTTTTTTTTATTTCTAACGGGATAAAAAGTATCCTATGTCCTTCTCCTGGCTCTTAACTACCTCCCTGACAATTTTCAGCTAAATCGGTTCAGCCGTTCTTGAGTTATAAGTGGAGTAACTAACACGACTTTCTTTTATATATATAGATTTACAATTAAAAATTATATCTTTGCACAACAAGTATCTACATAGATATAATTTCAAATTATGCATCCTATATCCAGAAGTACGTTTAATCTAAATCAAACGCATTCCATCAGTCATCAGGGTCTTATTAGCTTTTAGTCACAAGTAGCATTGCTGTGCATTGTTGGGTGCACCTTTGTGTTTGCAACATTTCAATCTGATAAAATTATTGGAATTTCGACTTGTGTAGGTAATGGTTTGGATTGTCACTTTGATATCAAAGGTTCAGCTTCGATTTGCTTTAATTTTTTATTGAGAATAGTGTTTTGTGTTTCAATTGTTCTATGTTGACAATTTATTGTTGATATTTATTTGTAGCAATAGGTTTATTAGTTATCCGTTTACATACCTCCAATTCCACATACATTTATAAATGTCCAATTCAATACCGACATCGGGCTTCGATCGGCGAACGTCGGTCGACAAGACAGGGCCAAATTCGTCTGATAGGCAGTTAGCACATCCAAATTGTATTTGCTAGTTTGTTCGCCAATTTCACACTGCCACCTTGTGTTGCCACTCGGTGTACGGCATTTGATATAGATACCGGAATTGAGATATATTTTACTTTCCAAATATTCAACAACAAATTTTGGAAACCCTAGTAAGAAATAAAAATATATTAGTAATTAGGTATTAAGTAAGTTTTTAACCATTAGAAATTGGAATGATTGATTTTAATTTGATAGTGTCAAATCTGTATATTGAAAAGGTATCAAAACTACAATGCGTTTTGTTACGAAAAGTTAAATCATTTATTTTGACCTTCTTTTTCTTCTTCTTCCGCTATTGTGTTTCCACTATTGGTAACGATTTTAACCTTACCTGCCCTAGAGTATTAACGAATTCACGAATTATTCGCAGATTGGTAATTAAAAAAAAATAATGTGTCGAATGCGACAACATTAACAGCAGTGGCGCCACCTATCGCATTAGCGAGTGCGGGCACGTAGCTGGATGTGTCTCCTTCGCGTCCGACTATCCCTAACTTTTACTATCCAACGAGATACTACCGTGACGTATATCTACACGAAAACAACAATTGCCTTTGTTGAGTTCATGAGAAATATTGTTTGATTATGCAAGTGTTGTTGAGAAACTTCTCAGAATCTTTGTTTACGTAACTGACATTGTTATTTTTGTGTTAAAAATAGATTGGTTTTGTTTAAACGCCATCAAAGCATCTCCTCACATCATTGTTTTCCAGTTCATTGACTCTGCCTTTGTAATCTGGTTCAATCGGAATTAATTTAGCAAAGTATGCGAGAAACACTTTTCAAGGACGCTTTTAGGGGGAGTTCTACTTTTACTGTGTAGCAGTATGACATTGCTTAGGATTTTATGAAAATATCTGACTGGATTATTCCTTATTGTTTAATAAAGGAATAGGTACCTACTCGTAGATAAATAATAAATGAGACAACAAAGAAATATATTAAGTACTAATGCGGAAATTTTATGGGATTTTTTATATCTTTAGAAAATATATTGTAGAAGAAGATTGACCTAGCATCAAATTATTTCAAGTCAAAAAACGGACTTTAAATTATTTATTTAGACTGCAAACATCCATCAAATTAGAGAATGACTGCCTTCCATCCATCACGGGGAGAATCGCCACTTGAGAGACGATGGCCCATTTCCAGCAACGAGTCATGTACAAAATTTGGAAGATAAATCCGAAACGCTGATAAAAGGAGAGTGTAAAATACAAGTAGCTCCGTACGCAGTGGAGTGGGCATAGCCCGGGAAGGACAAACAGCTCACGAGTAAGATATGAAACTGTTTTAAACAGATTTTGTCTCTGGACGATTGAATGATTTGTTCTGTCGGGCTAGGATGCGCGCCGTGATAGATTCTTATCGATGATTTTAGACGTCAAAATGTATGGGTATATAGATCGAATCGAAAAGTCAATATAATGGCGCGATAAATGCTTATACCGGCGTGCATCCTAGGCCTACAGGTTCTGAAATTCTTAACATTGACAACATTAGGTGCTTCGAAAGTAAATAATGTGTGCTGCTAAGGGAACATCTAGCCGTCTGACTAAACCATCGATACGAGGTCTACGATATTTAAATAAGTTTGGAAAAATTGGTTATGGAAAAATCTTCAAAAAATTTAATGAAACTTTTATCACGTGGGAAAATATTTTTTCCAGGAAGAAATGCAAATTTATTTCAAAGAAAATATCATTAAATTTCAAAGCACAAAAATAACACGTCCTTATTCGTTCGTTTCAGCTGAATGACGTCCACAGCTGGACAAAGGCTTCCTCCAAGGTTTTCTACAATGAACGGTCCTGCGCTGCCCGCATCCAGGCTCTTCCCGCGACTTTCACCAGATCGGTCCACCCAATAGGAGGCCTGCCCACGCTACGTCTTCCAGCCCGTGGTCGCCACTCGAGAACTTTTCTGCCCCAACGGCCATCGTCCTTATTATTATACTTTTATAATGGATTCTGCGTATTTTCCCCAGACAACACACGAATGGCTGTTCTTTTTCTGGTTTTCGCAGTGAGGAGAACGCGCAAGTTGCTGCTATCGCGCGTGTGATCGTAATGCTCATAATATGCCGGGGACACACGGACTTAGAAACTGGGTGAACAGAGCCATTTCTTATGAAATAAACTACCTAATAGGCATCTTATCAACGTTTTTAGACGCCTTCATTGTGCTGTAAAAGTGATGCAAAAGTTCGCAATCTCAATTTACTTCATAGTTGACAACTCACCACCACCGAACCAAACAATTCTGTACCCCCAGTGAAAACGGAGTTAAGTCGAAAATGGTGATTTTTGGGAAATCGCATTTGAAGTTAAAAAAAATCCTGCTTCGTCGCTATTATAGATAACTTGGTGAAATATTTTTTAGGTGAAAGGTAATCTATATATATATAAAAATGAAACCCGTTTCGCGTTGTCACGGCATCACGTGTGAACGGCTGAACCGATTTCGATAATTCTTTTTTTTAAATGTTTGTGGAAGTCCAAGGATGGTTCTTACGGAAAAAAATATTAAGAAAATCTCTACGCTAAGGCGGTACGAAGTTCGCCGGGTCAGCTAGTTGTCATCTTATATTGTTAATCACAAATTCAATCTGAACAACTTCAATCGTGTAAAAAGTAGTAACACGAGTCGTACCTCTTGACACAATAAAAAATTGAAAGAAGCCTCCGGTACACTTTGTTAAAAGTAGACATGTATCAATATACACGAAAGAAAACTCAAAATTAGTTCACAAAGCCTTACTTGTATCATTTGGCACAAAATTATTTTCTTTTCTATACGTCGTAGAAACATACCGATTAGATACAAAAATAGCTAATTTTTCAGAGATTCACATTATGTTATAAAGTCAATTTTGATCTAAGTCGAGTTAGATCCCTTTTCACTGGGGGTACAGAATTATGTACATAATGTAATATGTGATTGTCCTCGACGCAGCAACATAACCGGGGATAAAGATAACATTTATGGTCTAAGACAACATTTCTGAAAAAAATCTGTTAGTTGGTGACCAGTGACCAGGAATGAGATTGATGAGATGAGAAAACCCCAATGGAAGGCCGAATTAATAACCGGCCTTCCATGTATTTTTTTTTGCGAATAGCAAAAGGCATTGACTAAAAAATATTTTTTAGTCAATTCCTTTTGCTATTCGTTGGTATTTTTTTATTCAGAACAAAGCAGATATTTTTGCACCATCGTCTCTACAACACGAGCACATCTACTTTATGTGTCTCTATCCCTCTATATTTTCCATTTTATTTTCAACAGGGCTTGCAATACCTCCCCGTGTGTCCCAGCCGAAGTATCGACGAGGCAAAGCAGATAAGCCGATGAGGGGGGATGAGCCGAACACGTTTCTTTGAATTAACAACGGGGCCTGTTTTGACATGTGACATTATTCCCCACTTTGTTATTAGTTCGCCCGATACGAGATTAAACGGGCTCGTGCAAAAAGTTTGCGGGATTTGGGCCGAAGGTACCCACGTTATTTGTTGCTAACAATTAACGGGAAAGAGAAAAGCTTTTTATTCCATAAATTTATTAGCGCGTATTTCACCACACGGTTGAAGTTTGAATATTAAATGTTTTATTGCAACATTTTGAAACAACATACATAGTCCTCTAAAAATAAATGACCTAGCTGCTATTTAATTAGATGTTTCAAAGTCTTCCTTCGTCTGATTTGACTTAGATTAATTTTCACTACGAGTACTGTTGTTACCTAGGCTATGGCCTTTAACCTCGTAAGCCCGGATGTGCCTCAGAAGGAACTGAAACTTTGTAGTCAGTAACGCCGAGACATTTTCGGAGGTGATTTCGAAGTATCGCCGGATGTGCCTTCAGAGGAACTAAAACTTTAGCGATAAATTTAAGTTCAAAAATTCGCGCCTATCGAAAAAAAAGAGTGATAGTCTATGGCTTAAAGTATTCAAAATCAGGTATCCGAACTTATTTATAAAAAAAAACAAAATGTCACTGTCAAATTATCATTTTTCTTTGACAAGGTGGTTCGTCCGAGAAGACATGATGTGCCATTAATTTTTTTTCTTCGCGTAAACGTAGTTTAATTGCAAAACTGACCAGTATAATTTAAGTTAAAATACAGCTAAACAAGCAAAAAATATATTTTTCTCAATTTGAAGTAGTTTTGTAAGATTTTTTTTCGTTTGAAAATAATAGTTCTTTGCAAGGAACATTTGGTCTTGATGGTGAAAGTTTTATTTTTGTATATTTTTTCTATTGAGATGGGATTGAGTATTGGACTTTTAAAATTATGATATGATTGAGAAAATTTACCATGAGAATGTTCTGATATTTATTTTAGTAAATATTATAATTAACATGAATATTTACTTTACTTCTTGTACATTCTAAACTATCATTATTGTATGTTATAAAACCGATAGTACTTTTAAAAGTACTAATTATGAAACATTAAATAAAATTAAAACCGTTGTTCCTTTTCAGTTACATTTAATTATATCATTATTGTATCTTTATGTAGTATTAATTTATTAAGAAGGTTACATTTATGTTTTACTTTAAAGTATAAAATACAATTTATTTACTTTTCCTTTTTATAGTCTGTAATACCGAATGTTCTTTTAAGAGAAAACATTTTTTTATTATTTTTCACCTAAAATAAGCTCTATGCACTATTATATAGGGCCCCTGAAAATATGAATGCAAAAGAAAATCTCAAACATAAAAATTTTTTTACTCGAAGTGCTCGGCGTTTACTACTACAAATTATTCGTTCTTCTGAAAGCACATTCGGCGATACTTAGAAGTCGACAAAATTTACTCTTCGGTCTTACGAGGTTAATATCTTTTGGAACTAATAAATTAGAGCAACAATTGATAAATATTAATCACATTTATGAGCATTAACTAACGTGTTGGGATAATATTAAAACTTTTGCGGTAAATGGTGTAGGATCAGCCTCTAGAGATTAACTTTTAGATTGTTATGGATTAACAGATCTAAGTAACATAGTAACTGGGTATGCTGACTGCATAATTACTGCCTATGAGTTTTTCAGCATTATGGGACTCTTTTTGCTCTTTGATTATAAAAAAGTTCTTACAAATTCTTTAAAACCCAACATAAAGATGTTCTATCTATACGGAGAATTTATGCCAAAGCAGTAGTGGTAGTACGTCTTAGCCAAACTTACGATGTAAACTGCAGGACCGTAATACGCGCTAAGTAACGATTTAGTAGTAAAGTAGTAACGATGGGCGGGGCACATAGCCCGAAGAGCTGATGGCCGCTGGGGCAGGAAAGTTCTTGAGTGGCGACCACGAGCTGGAAAACGTAGCATGGGTAGGCCTCCCACTAGGTGGACCGACGATCTGGTGCAGGTCGCTGGAGGTACCTGGATGCAAGCGGCGCAGGACCGGTCTTTGTGGAAATCCTTGGCGGAGGCCTTTGTCCAGCAGTGGACGTCTTTCGGCTGAAACGAACGAACGAACGAACGAACGATTTAGTGTAATCCTCATCGATTTGCAGCTTCCTTGCTGTGGGGTCACCAAGTTTAAAGTCACTAGATAAATCATTAAGCATATTCTTATTGACTATTGAAGATTATTTTTCTCAAATATTATTAAATGATCTTTTGAACTTGATCACGGCTTGCGGAAAAGTGCTCTATGTCAAAACGAGTTAAACTAGAAAATACTTATTTTTGTCTGCCCCTTGAAACTTTTTTCAAAAACATTTTACTGTCACAGTTATTAACATACCAGAAACACGTTGGCAACATGCGCCATGAACTTCACGGTTTCTGTCTGCCTCGACCTTAAGGTTTTAATAGTTTTCCTTATAGTCGAAAACTTTGTTGAACTCCTACTACACACAAAGAGTGAAACACTCAAAATCTTAAAACTTCATAACCTCTGTGTACATAGCTACGAATATTCCGGAGCGGCAGTGGTAATGCGTCTTAGCAAACTTGCGATGTAAAACTAACGGACGGTAATACGCACTAAGCACGATTTAGTGTAATCCTCATTGGGATACAGCTTCGTTGCTGTGGGGTCACCAAGCTTAATGGATCTAGATAAAAATATGACTGCGAATGTGGACCAAATTAGACCACTGGATGCTACAGAAATGGTAAAAGTGTAGTTGAGCAAATAAAGTCAGTCCTCAACATGATCTTATTTCACAATCTTAAACTATTATTTCTAAAGAAAAGGCCCGTGACGTCAGTGCAGCACTTTGTGACATCGCGCGGAACTTCAACGCACTATAACTTTGTAATTATTTGTTTGATTGACAATTAAAAATATACGTGTCCAATATTTTTTAATACTATTTACGGACTAAACAATTTTTTTTAGGAAACTAGCCTATTACGATGCCATAGTTTTCTGCTTGATGTGCTCTCGTCTCTACACATTATGTAACGTGCGATTTGCAACGGAATTGGATGTGAAAAGAATTATTACGAATCCTAAACGATTCTCACTCCGATGGTCACCCTATCCCAAACTCTTGGTCGCACTGTCGTCGTATGAGTTACAAAACAAGGATTAGTCAGCCGCAGCGTCGAAGCTGTTTAACTAGGAGCATGCTGCAAACATGCGGCGCCTACGAGCAGCTGTAAATTGCCGATACGAGGATACAGATGTTTACTTGAGCAAGTAACCGTAGCTAGTTAATGCACCTGCACCTGTGTTCCAGTGTCACACCAATCATAACGAACTCCTAATATTCTCTTTACACTAAGCATCGTCATAATTTCAGCCACAAGACGTCCACTGCTGAACATAGGCTCTTCCTTTGATTTCCGCATCGTCCGGTTGGTAATGGCCTGCCTGCATCCTGGTACCTTTATTAGGTCGTCAGTCCACCTCGTGAGAGGACGTCGCAAACACATTAACACTTTGCTCAACTCTTTTCATTGTACCTATTACTAACGATTACATAAAATTTAATTTTTGAATGATAAACGCTGTCAGATTCAATGACTTCACTTTGCACAGATTTTGAATCTGGCATATCCAACGCAACCATGAATGACTACGCATTTAGAAACACATGGTACAAGTATCAGCACATCAGACTATACATTTTTGTTTCAAAATAGCGCCTATTTCACCTAAACAAGATACTGCAGTGTAAAGCTTGACGTGCTGTCTGTACGATTACGAGTATTGAAGCAATAATCCAGTCCTTAGTCGCAGAGCACCCGTATACGGGGAGGTTGTGGTGACACATCTCGTAGTTTGCGGTCTGCCTTAATGTCCTGCTAACCGTCCCGAATGTCTAATCGTGTTGCTTGCAGGTGTAGGTTTAATCCAAGGTTTATTTTAACACCCCTGAAAACTTATTCTAAAGATTATGGACGAATGAAAAAGTTTAGCTGTTTTTAATTGCTGAAATTAAGTTTTAAAAGAACATTATTACATGAATGAATCAATGGAATCAGAAAATGAACCCCAGTCGGGCCCAGTCAATGCACGCATGGTTAAGCGCTAAAACACTATTAAATTAATGATAACCGAAAAGTATTTACAAGTACGATTGTGTGGTGTACACAACAGGTGCAATTTCAGAAAATACTGCTATCAGCCCAATTCAGGCGATTTTTTATTGTTCTCTTGAATTTTCTCGTTATTAGAAAAAAAAACTGAAACCTACCTAAACAAACAAATAGTGTTCTTACCATGTTCACGTTAGGTGTGTTTGCTAGTGACTGTGTAAAAAAATGACATTAAATGTATGACATATTGTGCAGCGCCCCTAGTGGCTACTTGCAAGAAATAAAATGTTCATAGATTTTTTGACGACGTACACACTAGCTAGCACACCTAACGTAAACTGATGGTACCTAAGCTAGACCTAAGCACACAGGATTTGGAATTGAAATTCGAATTCGAATGACAATGGAAAATTTTCCTAGCAACTTATAAACACATTCCTAGATTTTACAAATTCACAATAGGTAGTTCACCACGGTTGTCACGGCCGCGATGTTTGCAAGCGAATTAACATAGTTCTGGGGGCACGGCAGTGCCCCCACCAAGTCGAGCAAAAAAGCGGCACGGCCGTACCATCCTTTTCTCGAAGCAATTCAGGCCATTTTCGACCGCCTGTAACTTCGTTGTGGATAAAACTAGAAGGCTGAATTTTCATTAGCTATGCAGGTATTGTAAAGACATGGTATATTTAAAATTTCATTCAATTTGAACCAGTAGTTTAAGAATTATAACGGGTCAAAGTTACTTAATTTTGTCACTCACTGACTGACTCACCGATCATCAAAATTCTAAGGCACTTCTAGCAGACCTAGAAGCTTCAAATTTGGAATATAAGTAGTGTTTGGTGTATGAATCAAGGAAAAACTAAAATATTTGGGGGCACGGTAGTGCAACTGCCAAGTCGAGTAAAATTTTTCAATTTCGGTCCAGTTTTCTAGATACATAACTGCTGTCTACAAAATACAAAAAGAAATGAGATCCCATCAAAAACAATACTTGTCAAAAAAACCAAGTCTCGCAACTCAGTTGTTCTACGGTAAAAAGTTGTGAGATCCATGTAATACCAAGTCCAGGCCAGGAAATCTTTAACGTTTTACATAAATATATTGACTTGGCCATCGCATGAAAACACGTGTAAATTAAATTATTTAGTGCGATGGCCAAGTCAATAATTTATGTAAAACGTTAAAGATTTCCTGGCCTGGACTTGGTATTACATGGATCTCACAACTTTTTACCGTAGAACAACTGAGTTGCGAGACTTGGTTTTTTTGACAAGTATTGTTTTTGATGGGATCGCTTTGTTAGCGCCTCGGCTAAGCACCTGCGGCAACTTGCATTTGTATCTCTTTACGAAAGGATTTCAAGAAGCTGCTCTGCTATACTTCGTTTTATGCTTCGGCTTGTAGATAGCGTTTTCTGTATGCTAGTATGGATTATGTGCTTAGAATGTTTTAAGATTTAAAGTTGCATTTTTTTTAATTATAGCTCTGCAATGTTGATTTTTGGCAACATTGGGCTTTATGAAAAAGATGAAAGTAAATTAGTTTGTAAACAAGCAAGTGTTCTTTAACAATTCTGATTCCTCTTGTCTCGTTTTATCAGAAAGTCAAATATAAGACGATACAAAATATTTAACACAAAATCTTCCTACTCAAGATTTGATTTAATTACTAAACGGTCCCACGAGTCGCAAAGAGCCTCGGAAAATTGATTTTCTATCGTATCTGTTAGTAAAGTTTTTATCGTTATCATAGTTTTATTCTATCCTAGACAAAGATCAGTGCTTCACCAGCTCATGCCTCGAGGTGACGCTAATAACGCACGGCATTTTTTTTTAAAGATTATAAGAAATTTGTATTGCACGAATTACTAATGGTCCCATTAGCCCCTCATGTTAAGCTATTAAAGTTAAGCTTGTGTTACGAGTGGGCTCACCACAATAATAGAGCGGCGGTGGGATTCGAACCCGCGTTCCTTGGATCTCGAGTCGGCCAGTCCGACCCATTCAGCTATTCGGCCGTTCCGCTATTCAATCACGCTCGAGATTCCGCTGTAGTTTTTAATATAGTTTTATTCTCTTCTTCTCCAAGACCAGTGCTTCACCAGCAAGCTAATGCCGCGAGGTGACGCTAACAACGCACCGCATTACCATACGCCTGCACGCGCGAGATACTTATGCTAATGTCAAGGTTCCCGCTAGAGACAACTTCGCCACAATATAATCAAAACAGTCCGTTAATGTTAGTTTTATTCTAAACTTGGTAACTTCGTATAGTCGTATAGATAGAGAACGGATTAAAGTAACGTAACTGGCAAAAACGGGACTATTTCCACTTCTCGTTCCCAATGCAACGCTGAAATTCCTGTGTGGCGGATCTATAGCTTGACTGCCAATAAAAACCCAACCAGTTTCACTGGCACCGTGATGGAAGAAACTGAAGAAGCTTCCTTTTTGGAAACGAAAAAAATAATTGTTGAATGATACATGGAAAGCAGTGGATGTCCTATGGCTGAAATGATTCAATATGCCAGTGTAACAAATCCAAACAAAGAGATATAAAAAAAAAACATACGGGTTGAATTGAGAACCTCCTCCGTTTTTTAAGGAAGTCGGTTGAAAAGGCACATGAACTTCTTTTATTTCTAGTTTAAAAAGGTCTGGCTGACCTCTTCATCCCACCCAAACTATGTTACCGAATCCGTCGGAATTCCGCTGATCTTATTGCAAGCCCTAGATTGGCTTGACACATGATTGGGAGCACCAATCGGCCTGTTAATGATCCGATTTCAATCAAGTGGTAAATCGAGGCCGTTACAATAGTGACAGTCAATTAATCATGCTAATTCGAACCGTGTGAACTTGGTTGCCTACCTGCGAACTATGCTAATGTTTGATTTCAAATTGAATAGAGTTCTAGAGTCAATAAAATTGAAGATTTCATCATCATAATTTCAGCCGTAGGACGTCCACTGCTGAACATAGGCCTCCCCCAATGACTTCTACATCGCACATTCAATTGAAGGTTTAGATAGGTTTATTCATTTGTTTCTAATAAAACCACATTTTCAGTGATAGAAGAGATTATAACCTGATACCTAGCTTTAGCTAGACTTAATGCTAAGTTAAACTGTAAGTACCTATACAGTGTGTCCGGGCATGTAGTGATCAAACTTTAAGGGCGTAATCTATGGACAATTTTATCGATGAAAATACTTCAAATTTGAAGCCTGACCCATTTCTCGAAAAATTACATCGATTTAAGTTTTTAATTTTTAGTTTACACCTCTTCTTTAAAAAACAAGTGCAAGCGTGGGTAGCTTAACATTAATAGACAAATATTTTATATCATGCGATAGCCAATAAAATTATCTATTAGTAGAAGAAGAAAGCAGACACAAGTTTCATACATTTTATGGGAGTAAGAATGGATTTAATTAGAAAAATACATTACTTTTTTCACTTCTTTTTCAGTTATTTTCCAACACAAGAAAAACCAGGTCATTGAGGTATGTTTTATTTGCATTGTATTATTAGTATTTGAGCTATTCTACAAAACAAATGTAAATTTATTAGTCTACGTCTATTAGTTTCGACGTAATTATTGAACAAAGATACCCCTTCTCAGCGGTTTCCATAGCGCACGCGACATGCGAAAGATGCACTGCCTGAAAGAATCACACAACCTATTCCGATTACTATGGAAACAGCTGGGAAGGGGTATCTTTGTTCAACAATTACGTCGAAACTAATAGACGTAGACTAATAAATTTACATTCGTTTTGTAGAATAGCTCAAATACTAAAAATACAATGCAAATAAAACATACCTTAACGACCTGGTTTTTCTTGTGTTGGAAAATAACTGAAAAAGAAGTGAAAAAAGTAATGTGTTTTTCTAATTAAATCCATTCTTACTCCCATAAAATGTATGAAACTTGTGTCTGCTTTCTTCTTCTACTAATAGATAATTTTATTGGCTATCGCATGATATAAAATATTTGTCTATTAATGTTAAGCTACCCACGCTTGCACTTGTTTTTTAAAGAAGAGGTGTAAACTAAAAATTAAAAACTTAAATCGATGTAATTTTTCGAGAAATGGGTCAAGCTCCAAATTTGAAGTATTTTCATCGATAAAATTTTCCAAAGATTACGCCCTTAAAGTTTGATCACTACATGCCCGGACACACTGTATACCTACCAATCGTCATACTTGGACCAAACATAAACTACTATTCTATTCTCAGAGCTGGTAATATTTAATAGATAATATCTTTATAAGGCAAGACAAAAAACTTTATTGCTTCCAAATTATTTTCGTCCTTCTAACTTACACGTGTAGCAAGGGTCAAGTACAGACTCTCGATGTAAATAAAAGTGAATTATATTTGATAGAGCGGAATTCGCCGGTAAATCTCGCGTACAAAAAGCGTGTATTCCAACTTTTTGTACTCATGTACACATCAGAAAATCTCTTCAGCCGTGTCTCATTAGCATCCCACCGCGAGGGGTCCTAACCGAATCATTTGAGAAGTGTTTTCGCGTGTTCATTCCCTGAGAACAAGATTTATTATACATTCGCTTAATGCTGAACGTCTGAACGTCTTTGAGGCGGTTTTTAACGCCGATGAAAAGCTTAACGGTGAGGAGATTAAAACGTGTTTGTTAATTAAATTTTACGTTTAAAAATTTGTAACTTTTTACGTTTAAGAACTTATTTTTTCTTCTTCTTTTAGATAAGTTCTAGCATAATAACGGTCGTCTAAGTATTAAACATACGAGGGTTGCTCTAAATTAGCCTTAAATATTCGTAGGCTAGTTAGCTTTATTTGTAGTATATCTAACTGGTCACAGTCAGGCAATTAGTAGTGAGTAAAAAGTTAACATTTGTATTGCAAATCAAAATTAAAAGTCACAAATGAAACAATACAGCAATAGTGAAAGCCAACAAATAAATCAAACTGTTATTAATATCACACAAAGGCAAACAAGCGAGGCATATCAGTGTGACAACTCGTATTTCGTTCTCATTCCGTTTTGTATCCGCTCATACAGCTGAGGGCACATTAAGCTTAACACTGTGGAATCTTGTGTGCTTATAATAGGGGTCATTTCGCCACAAAAATGTGCATGTGATGTCGTTTGTGCACACGACTGCGGTGTCGTTGGTTTGATACAACGCGATGAGCATCGGCGAATAACATTTAAGTAAGTATTTTGTTTAAAGTTTTATTATTCTCAGTAGTATTCATTCTTGTAAAGTACAAAAATTATAATCTTATAATTTCAAGAACTAGGTATTCAACTACGAGTTTCGGGAAATACTTACTTAGTTCACTTCAGAATAATTATTTTAAAAGCTGTAAAATTACGAAGCCTCTTTCGAGTGATTCTGCTTAAAATCTTTACAATAACTCGCAAAGAATTACTTTTATTTATTTGAGTAGAAATTGAAGAGTTTCAGTTCGAACTTTCAACTAAGTTGGAATGAAACAATATAGAATTTAAATTTAAAAAGCATCCTAGACACTATTTTATTAGTAAAAAATATTGATAGGTTTTGGAAATATCTACTAGAGAGACTGTTGAACGTGAGTAGATACTTTATACAAATTCCCGAAGTTATATGCCAAAAAGAACATTATAAAAAAGCTCCCAAATTGATGACTTTTTAATAAAATGAGGTTTTTTTTATTGACAAAAAGACAGCTCTGGGCCTACATCTCACCTGATGGAAAGTGACGATCAGGCGGAAGATGGAAGCGAGCTTCACCCGGAATCCTCAACCACATAGAATTTGACAATTGGTAACAACACCATTTGAGTCAGTTAGCCGTTGTATGGACTTGTTTACCTAAATCAATTGTTGCCAAATATGAGAAATACCTTCTTAAACTCTAACTCTAACCAATCCAAGAACAATCAAACACCTACATGGCTTCGATAAACTTCCGTAATGAAGTGTTGGCCCCAGATTTACGGCGGAGCGCGGCCATATTTATGGTAACAGCTCCAAAAAGTTATGAATTAGGACCCCGCACGTTCAAAACAGGTCTTTACCGTTCATGGGGAAAACATTATGGTTTAAGGCTTGCCGGGTGTTCAATGGTTTATGGTGGTTATTGATGTACTAACTCAAAATATTTCAGGATATTAACAATTAAAAATATAACTACATTTTATTATGCTCCACTTCGTTATAAAATAATTTACTGACTACATGAACACTTATGTTATACATCTTACCCACCTAAGTGATAGTGAATCAAATCTATGTAATTGGAATCAAATCTAAAACTGCTACCTACTGTCAGCCTAGGCGCAGACCACCGACTTTTCGTTGGCCGATAGTTAGGCGCGATTCTAACTTGTATGAAGAATCGGCCGATACCAAATCGGTGTAATGTGCGCACTTTCATACATGCCCATACTGATTAACAGCCCGACCCAAAATTCGGCCGACAAAAAGTCTGTGATCTGCGGTTAGGCTAAAACTGACCCGTCTGAACGCACGCGGGTGAAATGTTTGAGCATTTGCTTTAAACCCATTGTTATCCCAAGCTGTAACAATGCTTGATTGTTTTCGGTAAAATTACATTTTTTACAATACACCCTCAACATCAAGTACCTAAGTTTGCGGCCAAATACCTAGACTTAATCGTATAAAAGATGCAAATCAATCATCGGAATCGCTTTAAAATTACAATAATTCAGAGAAACTTTAAAGTATTGTAATGTAGATGTTATTGTTAAAGTTCTATGTTTCAAAACAAAGTCATTCACCTTCGCAAGTATTAGAAACATTTCAATATACATTCCTTTCGAAGAAAAATGTTAGAAAAGCTTTACTCTGAAACCGCTCTTATTATTTTATGGAAAAGTTGTACAAAGAAATAGCAGTTCGCGTCAAAACTCCGCCGAAGAAATATAAATATCACGTTGGGCGCATTTTATATCGTTTTACTTGGCCACGAATTTTCTGTACCGTCATAACAATTTTGCTAATTATCTGCTTCTATACACTTGCTTATCATTTTATGTAATGTGGCAATTATTGAGTCACATACAAATATTTAATGAGACGTCCATTTTTTACGGAGACAAGAAAATTAAATACACAAAAATATACCTACCTTCTAAAATAATTTACATTTTTTATAATGCTTAATTTAGGAACGGCATAATCCGATTAAAATTGTCAATTCTTAAATTACGACTATAATATTATTAAATATCTTACTCAATAACCCCCTAATTAACAAATAATTTGACTTTAAACCAGAGTTCAACAATAGGGTGTAACTTTTATTAATTAAGAGGTAAAAGTATTTTACCTACACTGTTTAACGATCCACTGCCAGGTACAAAACAACTTACAAAATTTTATTACAAATAATATACCTAACTTCAGATTAATTTACTGAAAAATGAAACGGTACCTAAAGCAATATAATCATCTTACCACATGCGGAATATCGGATACATTATTGGGTGTACAAAACAAATGAATAAAACTCTATATTGGTCTACTAAATCCAAACGCCGGGCGGGCCGCGTGAAGCCGAAAACAAAATACAATCGCGGATGGTTGCCATTCGGTGGAGCGCCCATAAATCCGGCCAATGATCGCGACGCTGATTGACTGGTCAGTACGAAGGGCTGATGCAAAGCAAACACAAATCAGCCCGTTTTATCTGGTTCCGTATATTTTCAGGTGGAAATTTGTCGATAAACAAACCACAATAGCTGGCTGAATCGCCGACCCGCATACTAATATATGAGTGCACGTTTCCATTGCACGAAAGTACGATTTATTAGTCGTATTAATTAATTTACAATATGAGTGTTTTCTACAAATGAATCTAAGTAAAGACCGCGCCATTTTTAGCGAACATACCGAAAAGAAGGATTCTTAATAGAAACCAATTATTGCGGTCAAATGTCTGCCTTGTTACGCATAAAAAAACAGTCTACAGCCAAGATTTTTGATTTAAGTAGAATAGAATACAAGATGATTTGATTTAATTGCTAGTGCGGTCTTTTAATAATATCCAATAATAAAGATAAAGATAAAGATAAAGATATTTATTTACATAAACATGTGTGAAAACATATTACAAAGCAACATGATTTGGTCTTACAGTTTTAACAGGTGATAGGTACAACATGTTTTACCAAGATATTGGCATGTAAATGATATGTCAAGTAAGAATGTCAAATAATACATTAAAATTCATAATAACAATAGGTACATCTGATAATTGATAATAAAAGTAAAATTAAAATTAAAATTAGTCAAATTTTGTCACTCAAGAAGTCTTGTACAGTATAATAGGCCTTGTCAATTAGAAAATGTTTAAGTTTCTTTTTAAACATAACATTATGTAATTGTTTCAAGTTTTCTGGGATTTTATTATATATTTTTGGTGCCATACAGATAATACTTTTATTTAATAATGTGGTTTTGGCCAAATGTAAGCAAAGACGGTCCCCACCGCGGCGATTACGTACAATTACATCAGACATTCGAGGAAATAGATGGGGATTGCTTTTAACAAATAAGGCTGTTTCAATGATGTACAGAGACGGAAGTGTCAGAATCTTATGCTTAACAAACATTGGTTTACAGCTATCAGTAAGTATCAATCATGGTATACCTACATAAATATTAATTCGTCCTAATAAATAAGTAGGTTATTAGTAATTATTTTTCTACTTTTTAATGTAGGTTTTTTGGAGTCGGTTTTATTTTTTTTTATAAAATTTTTTAAACATAACATTATGTAATTGTTTCAAGTTTTCTGGGATTTTATTATATATTTTTGGTGCCATACAGATAATACTTTTATTTAATAATGTGGTTTTGGCCAAATGTAAGCAAAGACGGTCCCCACCGCGGCGATTACGTACAATTACATCAGACATTCGAGGAAATAGATGGGGATTGCTTTTAACAAATAAGGCTGTTTCAATGATGTACAGAGACGGAAGTGTCAGAATCTTATGCTTAACAAACATTGGTTTATATTAATGATGATACCTGAAAGCGTCACAAGTGGCCGTCACCCTATTCATCAAAACTCCATACTGACATTTTAATCTCCAAATAAACATTTGTGAGATAACGACAAAGCAAAATTACATTTCAACGTAACACACGATAGATTTATCATTTCCGTGGTGGGGCTAAGAATGTGATTTGTGCCCGCGAGTTCTGCGACGCGCCTCCGGCCCATCTATCATGGCCGTCACGGAAAATAAATATTTTACGTAATAATAGAGCGGAATACAGCCTCGCTGAGTTTGCAGAGTTATGTACTTGTTTATCTTTTTAAAATATTATCATGTGTAATTATGAAAATAGCCTGATGTAGGTATATTGTGATTACTTTCACATGACAGTCCAGTTTTCCTGTCACACGATATTCCTGCATTACTGGATCCCGCAAAACTTGATTGCCATGGGAACGAGCCCCACTTGTACGAAACACACTAGCGCGAAAGACATTTGTGCAAAAAGCCATTTGCGCGCATGGAAACTTGAGTGAAAAGAGATGAGCGCGAATGGACGTTTGCGAGAAAAGATTAGTTAATAATAATTATGCGAGAATTGTTATCGTGCTAATCTCTTTCGCGCTAGTGTTTTTCGCGCTCATGTCTTTTCGCGCAAGTGTTCATGCGCGCAAATGGCTTTTTGCGCTAGTGTCTTTCTTGCTTGTCTTTCACGCTAGTGTGTTTCGCGCAAGTATCCCGATACGGTAAAAAACAAGATGTCTACGTGGGATCAAGCCCTTATGTTTATGAACAAAGTAGGTACAAAATAATGCCAATCACGTTGGACATTGGACACGCACCCCAGTATCTTGTGTCCTTCTACAGCTTTTCGAAAACCCCAAATCTCGTGACGAACTTCTGATTCAATTACTAGAATATACAGTAACGATTGGGTCCTTGACAAGACGGGTCTCTTTATACACTTCAAGATTCCGAAAAGGTCCGCTTTGAATGGGAAATATTTCATTTATTTTCTCCCAAAAGCGACCGCGAGTTGGAGTGGTTTTTGTTGTAATGAAAGTTTACAAATACAAATACAAAATCATTTATTGTGAATCATAGGTAAAATGGTGACATGTTACATTAGGTAGTATCACTATGTTCCGCTCAAAGAGCAAGTTTAGGTAGCAAGTGTTGGATTCTATTGCTTTTTCTTAGTATGTCAGATAAGAAACTTTTTCAGCTAATTGGGTAATCTATTAGATACAGAAAGTAAACATTGGAACAACTGAAAGAAAAGTCTGAATGATAGTGGTCAAGAAAGCTTCTTATTTCAAGTTTATGTTGTCGTTACAGGTCATGGTTGTGAAATCTACCCAGAAGGCAGACGAAAATAGTTCTGTGAACTATCGCTTGCACATGGTTAAATGCTTTTAAAAAGATAGACTAAAGTATAGACAATTTAATCTGATTATTTTTGCTAGAATTAGAGAGTTAATAGTCTTTTGTGATAGATATTGGAATAATCCACTATTAGCGTAGTAGTAGAGCGATTCAGGTGAAACGATTAAATTTTGTGTCCATAATCATATAATGAGTACGAGTACATACAATCTGGAATACAGAATAACCGAGAAAGATAAGGTACAAAGTTATGTAAAGGTTGAACAACAAAAAATCTACCGATAACATACCTGTAAAATTGGTCGATAAAGTACCACAAAGCCTTCATAGCCAATAAAGGCCCTCCACCGGGACCGGCTCGTCCACAATCGATGCCAAATTATACGATTTTGTCTGTCGATTGTAATCGGATGAGGAGTGACAGGCAGGCAGTGACGTGGAGCGCCCTTTATATGATAATGTTGGCTCCACATCCCGTTGTACTTGTGAACGTACATGATGTTAGCATCATAATAAAATTGTATCCATATTTCCGAACTCTAGAAAAGATGGTAATGTTAGACCCGAGTTTCAAACCCGAGTTTTGATCGGAATATTAGGCACAAGTTTATATCAGATGCCCTATATTAGGTACGATCAGGTTAAAATGAAGCACACGAAGTTTAACAATGAAAATTATGATGAACTAGCGGCCGCCCGCGACTTCGTACGCGTGGATCCCGTTTTATCCCCTTTAATTTTTTCCTGAATTTTCTTTACTATAAACCTCACGGAGCCCGAGACCTTTCCAACGAATGCAAAACCGTGGAAATCGGTTCTTGCGTTCTGGAGTTATAGCGTCAGGGAGGAAAACCCGACTTATTTTTATATAGTAGATTGATGAGAGGTTATGGTTTTTATGACGTTCATTCGATTTTTTCGTCGTCGTACATTATTTGTATATCAATCAATTTGACATTGCCATGGTCATTCTATTTAATTTTGCGATGTGATCAATAATCATCATTAATTCGATAAATCATTCAAACATTGATATAAAACGATAAGTCATCACATTATGCCCAAAACATACGTATTTTAAAGACAAACTGACAAACCGCTTGATTGATGTTATGTATACAGGCAAATGCGAACGCAAACTGATGGAAATAGAATCCTAACAAAACATAAAGTTAAGGAAAGGCCAAGCTACAAGCTAAATAGCTGAAAATATGCATAACCTACATAGTAAACAGCCTTCCCGCGGGTGTCGTAAGAGGCGACTTAGGGACTACACATCAAACAGAGAATGGGCAGCAGCGCTCTCTGAAAAACATCAATCTTTTAAACTGCGATCTCCAACCCGCCTGCCTAGCGTGGAGATTATGGCAAAACCCTCCACTATAGTGGAGGAGGCTCATAGTCCAGCAGTGGACTGTAAAGGGCTGTTGATGATGATGATGAAACAGCCTTAATGATTTTAATAAATTAACACCCACAATTAGGCTCGGAAACGTGGCCTCTCACTATAGGCCTTATACAGAAGCTCAAAGTTGCACAGCGTGCTATGGAGAGGGCTATGCTTGGTGTTTCTTTGCGAGATCGAATCAGAAATGAGGAGATCCGTAAACGAACCAAAGTCGCTGACATAGCCCGACGGATTAGCAAGCTGAAGTGGCAATGGGCAGGGCACATAGTACGCAGAACTGACGGCCGATGGGGCAGAAAGGTTCTGGAATGGAGGCCGCGTACCGGAAAACGCAGCGTGGGACGTCCACCTACAAGGTGGACCGACGACATCGTAAAGGTAGCAGGGAAGCGCTGGACGCAGGCCGCTACCAATCGATCAACATGGAAAGCATTGGGGGAGGCCTATGTTCAGCAGTGGACGTCCTGTAGCTGAAATGATGATGATGATGATGATGATGAACACCCACAAAATCTCTATCTAAAACACCGCATTGCCACTAGCTCCAATTGAAAGAGCATTTCAGTAGCACTAATATAAATAAAAAAACAATCAATTAATTTAGTAGATATTTTACAGATCTACCTATAGGTACAACACAAAGCTCTACGTAATTCTGCTTAACACTAGAGTACACGCGTGGCCTACTATAGTAGACCAGGGTAACATTTTACGCTATAACTTTTTAAAATCTTGCGCCAGAGAGCTGGCATTCCAGGAAAGCCTCGTTTACTAAATTTGTCAATAAGCCAGTAAAGCTTGGGTCGCCAGCGTCTGCGCATTTTTCTAAAATTGGCCGTCAAAACTGCGGTTCTACTCAAAAGCCCGAAATCACTCGACAAAAAAATTATGGAAGACTTGCAAAAAGTGGATTTACCCCATGTACCAGGTAGTAGAAAGTCTTGAATGCTATGAAAGATAAAAAACAAATCATATTTTTTCAGTAAATAATTTTTTTGCTAACATGGATCACAGAGTGCAATTTTGGTCCAAAAATTTACAAATTTTAAATCCGTTTATAATTTTTGATCCCAAATAGTTTTATAAAGAAACTTTGATTATAAAAGAACTATAATAAACACCTTTATTATTTACACAGTAATTTTATTCATAAATTGCTTACAAACTGATTTACAGTGATTTTAAATTGGCTTACCAGAGTAGGCCGCGCGTGTATTTGTGTAAAAAAAGGGGCGCGTGTACTGTAGTGTTAAATACCTACAAAACCATTTAATTTTGTGTTAGATTCCATGAAACATTCAATTAATTAGCTGATATGTGTTAAACATACACCAAACGTAATAAATACTTAAATCTCAACACTAGAGTGCCGTTGAAAACATATTCATAAGTTTCTGATGAAAAGGTTGATATTTTATAGGTATGAATATCAGCAGCATAATATGCTCCCAATAATAACCAATACTTTCAGGAAACTTCAGCCACAGTATAAGGCAATTTATTAAGGCCAGCTAAAGTTAATTACACGCATAGATTTATCCTTCCGAAAGACAAATCCTGGGTAATATCGGCCTGATTGATGATGTTTGAGGAGCGGCGCTAGTGTGCACAGCGCGGCGATGGAAATCGCCGGGCGTTATGCGACTAGCGGCCGCCCGCATATATCTGCTGTTTCATTATTATTTTATGCCCCCTAAATACAACCTCTTATGTACTGTTTTTAAAAATTCATTCAGTTCTGTAGAATGTCATTTATTTATTTTTTTATTTCATGGCAAACTTTCATTTTTAATCTATAATTTAATCCTTAGGGTGCTAAACAATCTGTGCGATCTTTTGTTGGATTTATTTGACTCATGATGTAATCTACATAATATTGCTCTCAAAGGCAATGTATCGTCTAATATGCCTCTAGAACTAGATACACATAAGAAGCCAAAATCCTTTGTACATCTTCTATGTTGATTACCTACTTCAATATGTACCGTTACGTCGTTTCATGTAGACACAGCAATATCTAGGTCTGAGCACACTAGCTTTACTACGAAATCTGGAAATTGCTTCCCCGCAATATCCACAAAGGTTGTAAAGGAAGGCATTCCGAACTCAAATTGAAGTGTGTTTTTTTTCACCTGGAACTAAACTCACTCTATACATTTTAAACTCTCAAGTTTGCCAACAAAACCAGTACATTACGAAACAATGCTTACTCTTTAAGAACGAGGCGAAGCCACGACAAATTGCTCAAGTCAAAAGCCAGCCGCACTAAAACTGTCAAAAGAAAACAGTATAATTCAAACAGAAACGCGGTATGAAAAGGAAATACGGTGCATACAAGTTTGAAGAAGTGAAGTACGCATGCGCGGTTTCGTACCCAGCCTCTGAGTCCTTAGCCCGAGCAGTAGCGAGCCGCACGCCGGGGGCACCCTAGTCGTCGGCCGTCCGAAACTCGCGTTCTGTTTTCGAAACTTCGAACAAGCGAAATGCCGCATTCGAAATATTTTTTTCTTTCTCCAAACTAGTTGCCAGTGTTTTTAAAGTTCGTCCAATGTTAGTTTAAGGTGGAAGGCGATGGGCGTCAAAAACTTAGTGATGCAGTGGTCGAAAATACAGATTGTTGTGTTGGGAATTTCAGTGTTGTTCCGATGTACAGATTCAGTTGGTAAGTTTTTTTAAATAACTTTTTTACAATAATATTTGTTTAAGTACTTATATTTAAATTTTTAGGAAAAAAGAAAAACGTTTAAACACGAGTTCGTGTTTTAGTAACATGAAAAGCAATATACAAAAAGTAAGGTTTAATTTGAAGTTGCTGTTCGGTCAGTTTTAGCTATGATTAAGGTAAAAAGGGTCCTCATTAAGGATAGGGAGATGAAATTGAAGCTAGTCCCTACTAAATTTATTAGTACGGATTATAAAATTTAAATTTTTGAGGCATTTACCTAAACACAATAATTTTATGTAAATAATATGCATGACAGAATTATAATCCAGGGATATGTAGGTAGGTAAGTATTAAGTAATCGTAATACGTAATCTAGGTATCATTTGACTGCCTAGCTCGCATCAATGCAAACATTGAAAATCCTACACCATACTTAATTGAGGTTGCAAAATTGTAAATCCTACGACAAAAATAGAGACGTGAGTATCTTTGCGCTGCTTCTTCTCAGCACTAATCTATATTATTGACCCAAAGAGGTGATAATTATCAAGGTTTCTGGTAATAGAAGCCTGATTCAAAGTCCTGCCACTTTATCATAAATTAGTATTTGATGATTATCTCAATTACTTTCGTGTTTTATAAGCATTTTGACAAAATATATGGGCTAAAAGTTTTTTTTTTAGTTTTATCTCAGCGTGAGAAGACTATAAAGAATTCCGAATAGAGACGAATAATAAAATAATTTTCTATAGAACTGGAAACTCGATTTTTATGAGGACTGTTGTACCTACACGCTGAACTATTTCAATAAGACACTCTTTCTCTCTCATGCCCGCATCGCATCTTGGTTGACTCTTTTTCTCTCATGCTGGTATCTCATCTATGAATACCTTTAACAAAATCATGCTACTTACGAAACTGATTTCTACGACTGATCCTTACTTATTTTGGTGATCAAAGATTTATCTAACCGAATATCAGTCGGTATTTAACATCAAAGTAATCGAAAGATTACTGATTCTCGCGTTCTATTCATGCGGGCTGTAGGTAATAGCAATTCGGACAGCAAGCCAAAGTAGTCTGCAAACGTTATGGAAGCGAATGAATTTTATAAACATCACTAGCTGTGCCCGTGACTTCGTATGCTCTTAGGAGTACGATGTCGTAATAAGTACAAGTTCTTAGCAGAAAATGATGTCGATTTTTGACAGCCGAGATCCAAGTTAGAGGTAAGATAGCCAGTTCCTCCGTGGTTGAGGATTCCGGGTGCAAGCGAACTTTCCACCTTCGGCCTGATCGTCACTTACCATCAGGTGAGATACAGGTCAAGAGCTTCCTCGTTGTGGATAAAAAAAAGTAAATTGGATACTACAACATTATCGACATTTACATGTTGTCTGGTAACTGAAGATCGATAATCTGTAAAGGTCGTTATTTATGAAATACAATCCGATACGTCTTATTCTAATCGACATAGCGATGTGATTAAGTTTACCGATGTTCAAGAAATATCTAGATTTTGTGGTGAACGTCTTTATCGATTTTCACACATTTCAGTGCTAAGAGTTTGACATGTCCCCATGTTACTTGTTCCTTATACATGCCAGAAATTAATTCCATTCATCTATGATAATGTTCACCATATTTAAGTATTGCTAAACTTATTAGCTACTTTCATTGTTTTCGTCAAATACTGAAATGCTTTTTAGCTTTGAAACGTGGCATTAATGAAATGAGCTTACAGCTTAAATTAAACTTGGAAAAGTCGAAACTTTTACGCTTTTCGAAGCCGAGTGGTTGAAGCAGTTGCGACAAGTAGAAGGTAGTAGGTTCAAGTTCTAGTAGTAGGTTTAAGTTCTTTTATAATGCGAACAGCTAGGAACTGGAATTCCCTGCCTGCTGCTGTTTTTCCTGAACACTATAATCCGGGCCTTTTCAAGGCGAGAGTGAATAGGCACTTACAGGGCAGATATGTACCATCCTAGACTGCATCTCACTTAACACCAGGTGCGATTGCGGTCAAATACCTGCCTTGTCTTGCATAAAAGAAAGTCCCGTCTGTGCAAGTCATATTTAAGTGAAAATTTCTTATTTGCGGAGTATTTAGTAAAAAAATCAACATTATACCTTAGCTTTAGTTTGTAAGCGTCCTCAGAGCCGTGCTCTCTGTGCCTGCAAAATGCTGAGATGTTTTATTCATCAATGCTTTGCTTCGAGTTTGTTGATTGAACCAACGGGATTTATAATTTTATTTGGCTTCTGTATCAGCACAATAATGTTTACCGCTGACTTAACGATGTTCTCGTTTACAAATAACAAAATGAAAATCCAAACAATTTTCTGCCAGTGTGCGTTTGATTACTACAATGTCCAAAACTAAATATACCTTAACTTTATGAAAATTACAAATTCAGGGAGGTCAAAATTATGTTATTGCTTTTGATATTCTGACAAAAAGAAAAACTGTCTTACTGTAAGGGCTAAGGGCATAAATGAAAGTGATATAATCACTACATAGCATAAAACAAAGTCGCTTTCCTGTCTGTCTGTCCTTACATACATGTTAGATTTTTAAAACTACGCAACAGATTTTGATGCGGTTTTTTTAATACATAGAGTGATTTTCAAGAAAGGTTTATAAGTACAATACATTGTACCTGTGCGAAGCAGGAGCGGGACGCTAGTTAAACTAAAATAAATGACATGTCAAAATAATCCGAAACCAGTACAACAGGAACAATTAAAATCAGCCGAGGCCTTTTAATTTACATTTTAATTAATGACTGCGATAAATAGCTATCAACATCCCTTTAATTTGTGCTCTTAAACAGAACATTCTGTACAACAAAAAGGCTAATTGCATTGTTTTTCCGGAAATTTGAACTTTTTTGTATTACGCGATTATTTTTATATTTTTCAATAGTCGTGTTTTGACGAGCTGAGTTTTAAAAGCAAATGGAATAGCATCCATATTTTTTGGTCTAACACAGGTCCAAAGTGTTCATAGAATTCGAGATTCATCAGTATCTATGCCTAGCCATTGATAGTGCAGTCACGGGTGCAGTGAGAGACGATGGCTGTACGTTTGTTCGACAGGTGCTTTTTGAGTAAGTAAAATTATAATTTGAAAAATGTCACTGGAATTTATTCTTGTTTTCTTGGACTCAAGACTCAACATCGTGATTTGCAACCGCACAACAGTTATAGTTATAAAACAATATTCACTTATAACTTGGTTAATCCGAGAGTCGATATGTACTCGTATGTATGAATAGGTAGGTAGGTAGCGTCACGTTCGCAATGGATTAATTTAAAACACAATATTTTATTACTTATTATAACTGATTGGGCTATTGTTAAAACAGCATGATTGTTTAAATAATATTATTATTGCTCACTTTTATGAATTCCGGCGAACATGCCCACTTGTGTAAACCGTACAATAATGAAACTAATTTGTATATTTTCAATTCATTACGTTTCACTGAAACCAAAATCCACAAAATTGAATCGGTAATCCGAAAAATAATACCGGCGATTAACGGTGTGCTCACATCGACGCTATCGGTCGGCGCCAATAAATTACCTGGCAACATTCGAAATGTAATTAATCGGGCAATATTTCAAAGATGCAGCTCCATTTTAAAAGCAGTTGACAGCTACTGCGATTTTAAATCCATTCCAATATTGTACAAAAATTAACGAACGATTTCTGATGGTTAATTGGACGTAATCTTTTGATTAAAATGTCGACGGCAGAAAGCGGAAATGTCGTATCTCAAAAATTGGCTAAAATGACTTTTAATTGTATTGTATTAAGAAAAAAAAGCCGCGTCGAATGGTGTATGTATCGTCTTTCTATGATGAAAAAAAATATAGATACGTCATAGAATTTTTTCCAGTTTTTTTACAATTTACTTGACCAATTGCTGTAACTGGTCAAAAAAACGCAACTTTCGAAAATAAAATAGATACGACCACACTACTAGTATGTTAAACAGTTACAGCACTCTTTTTCTGAGTCGAACATTAATTTTTAAGGAGATACAGCATTTCAGCCGCCCTAAAATCTTACGATGTCGAACATACAGCAAATGAGCCGAACTGACGTGAGTACTTATAAAATAGTTACTACATTTCAAACGTATCATCTAATAGCGAAAATCTTACTAACATCATTAGAATAGAGTCTTGTTTTGTGTACAGCAAGTAATACGTCACTCTAGCAAAACAAACCCCCTCCACCCGCTGTGTCATACGCCATTCTGATCACGCGGCAGTTGTGCGTTAGCGCCGATAGTGAGAACGCAGAATTGTAAATTCTTAAAATAAATATTATTTTACATTTTTATTTGTTATTTCGTTTCAGCCGAAAGACGTCCATTGCTGGACAAAGGCCTCCCCCAAGGATTTCCACAAAGACCGGTCCTGCGCCGCTCGCGTCCAGGCCACGCATTTTGTCTTGTCCATGTTCATTTTAAGACCCACTTATTGAGAGGCTCTACTGAGGCCATCGAGCATTGTGTTTAGGTCCTCCACGGTCTCAGCCATGACTACGATATCGTCCGCGAAACGAAGGTGGGTGATATACTCGCCGTTGATATTTATGCCGAATCCGCTCCAGTCCAGAAGCTTGAAAACATCTTCCAGGGCGGTGGTGAACAGTTTCGGAGATATGACATCTCCCTGTCTCACTCCTCGCTGCAACTGGATAAGTTTCGATTTCTGATCCTGGACAGTGCTCAGAAATCGAAACTTATCCAGTCAATGTTGGTCCGCCCAACATTGTAGCGTTTTCGTACAAGCCCTTCAGCACTTCGATGTATCTATAGTCAATTTGGCACCGTTGGAGAGACTGTAGCACTGCCCAGGTCAGTCGAAGGCTTTTTCATAGTCCACAAACGCCTAAGAGGCTGATTATAATCTGCCGTAACGTATGTATGTGGTATATGGTACTAAAGCCTTTTCGGAAACCGGCTTGTTCGGGAGGCTGGAAGTCGTCGAGCCTGCGTGCGAGACGATTCGTGATGACTCTCGAAAACAGCTTGTAGACATGGCTTAGAAGTGAGATAGGTCTATAAATTTTTCAACAAGGTTTTGTCGCCTTTTTTGAAGAAAAGTTTCACCACACTTCTGTGCCATGCCGTAGGCGTTTTTCCCTCAAGTATGACGGAATCGAACAGCCTCTGAAGAGCCTTTAGTACCGGCGTTCCACCTGCTTTCAGAAGCTCAGCCGTGATTACATCATCACCCGGTGCCTTGTTGTTTTTCAGCAGTTTGAGAGCCATTCTAATCTCGTACAGACTGACATTATATCTTCGGTGTAGTGTCGGGTGAATCTAGCTTTTGGGTCTTCATCTAGATTTNAAAGCAGGATAATTCCAACCATGTTTATGTACTTCTGTGTGACCCTAAGGTCACAGTGGTAATTGGGAAAATCTGAGTTACATTACTTTCCTTAAAAATATTAGGCTGGGTTGCACCATCTTGCGATTGTGGTCAAATACCTGCCTTGTTATGCATAAAAAAAAATCTTATTTTAACTTCGACAAGCGTCAAAAATCTGTCAAACTCCATACGTGATGGTGATAGCAACATCCATAGCATAGGTGATTCAACTCAAGCGATGAAGTTTTGGCAAAAGATTGCCTATGGCCAGATAAATGTATTTACAAAAATAATCCAAGGACTCATTTGATTGATCTTAGGTATATCGACTATCAAAATATTATCCGAATTGCGAACTTACACTCAAAGATAATAAAGGAAATCTAAAATTATTTTCCGCACCTAAAAGTATGTTAGTAGTAGGTACCTATAGCCAATCAATAACATTTGATATTATCTAATCAGAAAGAAGGCGTTTGCGTTTGTCACTTCGTATGAACAAGAGTTGTTTCTGTTTTTTCTGTTACATTAAAAGACAGAAACAACTTCGTGTTCATAAACGAACTCGGAGGCATTTCTGTCTTTTAATGTAACAGAAACGAACCTGTCATGATGACTCCGAGTTCGTTTATGAACACAAGATTGTTTCTATATTTTCTGTTAATTTTTACGCAGTTGGGTTTCTCGTTTTTTCAATAATATTTTTATCAAACAAGGTTGATAAGATGTCTTCATGATACTCGGTTCGTTCGTATACAGCTGTTTCGTAACGATAAAAACGACGTTAATCTGAAGTAAGAGAACTTTATCAGAATATTTCATCACAGTAGGATTCAGAGTAACCTACATTCAAAGTAGGTAGTTAAGGTATTGGAAATGTTACTTTACGGCTTTTGTGATAAATTCTCAGATTATTTATGGACGAGAGACGAGAATTCGTATAGTATCGTTCGTTTTACAAAGTTTGTTAACGTTACTCAATGCCTTAAAATTTAATGAATGAACAAAGCAAATTAAAGTTACCCAGGTAGGATACAGTTTGCAACTTTGTAAGTACTATAATTGTATAGTCGAAAATTTCATTTTAAACAACGATCTTTTAAAATAGGTAATAGCTAACTGATAATTTTGACCTTCATTATTCTTTACGGAACCCTTACTTTGCATCTTTGAACCCCGTTTGACCACAGAACGACAAACAGAACTTTTCTGAAGAATGATAATTCCCACTCTGTTAGGTCACCTCAAGGGAGGTTGTCAACCCTAGCCCTGGCTAACCTTATTATCAACATCACGTGCAAGTAGAGCTCAATCAGTCCAATACGAATCCTATCTTATCTGGGCCGTAAGCGGAGTCTTTCACAAATAAATACCACGACCGCGAACGAATATTATCGTATTATTCATCAAAATTAACGGCTTACGACGACTGAAGTTTAGAATTTCAAACTCACTAGCCCGGAAAATTGGATGAAAATATTGGACAGCGATTGTCTTTTCTTCAACGTTTAAAATTTCATGCTTTGGTAGACAAGTTTTATGTTGACCTCGTAAAGAAGTTAAAGTAAGTAGTACCTACCTAACCTAGACCCAGATAAAATCTAACAAGTTCTGGGTTTAAGTTGGTACCTACTATATCAGAAATGTCCATTTTATAGGTGAAGAAGATGCTCACCACAAAATTTTACAGGAAATGTGTCAACGGGCGAGTCAAAAATAAACACAGCTCGTTTATTGAAGGAAGTCCCGACCAGGCGAACTTAAAGTAGCTGAAAGTGGCAGCGACGACTAAAGAGTTGGAACTCTTATGCTACGATTTCGAAATTGCAGTTTGGTGGTCTTAAAGCTAAGCAATTTCTTCCACCTAACTCACTGACAGCCTAGTAACAGTGGTTCGACTTACACGTAGCGAAATTCAAAAGTTCTAATTCCCCTTCGAAGTAAATTCATAATCACTACTACTACTACCTATAATAATTTAAATGCAATCGCATAGATGGAATATTGTAGAAGTGTGGTAGAAGCAAACCAATATTTATTGCAATACCTACTTACCTATTTGCAATTCGAAACACGCGCAAGGATGCGTAATTTATTTGGGACACCCGTTCTTCGTCGAATTTCGGCTGATTGGCACAAATGCAGTTATTATAACGAAATAAAAGCTAAAAAGAGAGTTGGTAGGTAGGTAGGTACGTTGCATAATGCACCCTATTGACCTTACTAAATGCAAATTAAGTTTACATAGGTTGCTAACAATCCAATTTGATAGCAATGGTGGCAAAGTCAAGGTGGGAACGACGCCAGTGGTGACGACTGGGAATAACTGGGGCTAAATGATTAATAGTGTAGTTTAAATAATCTCCTCTACTACATTTATGTATTAATAATGATATTTAATAGCTTAATCTTACTTAGATTTTATTATTACTTACCTACTATTAGCATTAGGCTTTGCTTTGATGAGATTTAGGAACTTTACTTAATTAAAGCTCAGGTCAGGTCAGATCTCAGATTAATGATGCATTTAACCCAAGACTTATGAATGTTTTGTAACTTGCGTAGGCTGTTCATTATTCATTTATTAACTCTAAAATGCTAATTCTTACACGTTAGTAGACATGCCATAATATTCTTAAGTCGTTACGTCAAGAACAAACTCACTCTCACCTTTAACTTTGGGAAGGTTAGGTAGGTACGGTTGCGATCGATAGCGACCTATACAGGGTGGAAAAGATAAGTGATCTCACTCGATTATTTCTAAACTATACAAGATATCGAAAAACTGGTTACCTACTGATCCTGAAAGTGCTTCAAGAGCTCTTGCAAACGGTATTAGTAATAGGTTACAGATCCAGTTAGGATCTATCCGAAAATTCAATGTTTTCAGCCTCCATACTAAATGTATGCCAGCCACGCAATATTAGAAGTGTTAATTTTTTATTTAATTATAAACACTTAAAATTAACTCGTAAATTGCATTCTTAATTAAAATTATTCATGGAAAACATTGGTTTTAGGTTTTACTCTTAGATTAATAAAACCTAGATAGATAGTCAGTGCACGAAAGGTGAGGCAGTTTTTAGGGAGCCGGCACGGCTTACCCGTAAACGTCACATGAACTGTCAAAGTGAAAAATTGGTGAACACGTCCGACGAATTTTAATAAATTAAAACGGTTTGTGCTGTGAAAGGGTGTCTAAAATACATCAGAAAAACAAAAGAAAGTGACCAGTGTTACATTTCATAAGTAAGTACTACGATTCTACGCGCATTTTGCTTGAATTTGGCTTTCAAAAATTAAATACGGGAATGATACCAGTAACAAGAAAATTTATTTCCCAATTGTTCGCCGTACAAATACATTTCCTTTTTTATGAAATCGAGACTTTTAAGTCGATTTATCTTATTGTTATTAGGTAGGTACTTTGAATTCAATAAATAAGTAAGTACATGATGCGTTTTGTTTTTGTTAATTATAAAATTATTAAAAACGTATTAAAAATTTCCCTACTTTCGGGAAAATCGCCTTCACTGTCTACACTCCCCAACAAAATTGACACTAATGACATAAGATTTTTGCCTCACTCTTGACGAAGCGTTTGTATGAAGACTATCCATCTAGGTTTTATTAATCTAAGGTTTTACTTGCTATAACTTTATCAAGACATGAGTGCCATGACTGTGGTAGTACTAAATGTATGGAAGCTGGAAACATTGAATTTTCGGATGGATCCAGTTTATTTTGTAACTTATTATTGATACCATTGGATAGAGCTCGTAAAGCACTTTCAGGATCAGTAACCAGTTTTTGGATATCTTGTATAGTTTTTGATATAATGTGGTTTTACTAAAAGTATGGAAGCTGGAAACATTGAATTTTCGGATAGATCCAGTTTATTTTGTAACCTATTATTGGTACCGTTGGATAGAGCTCGTGTAGGACTTTCAGAATCAGTAACCAGGTATTGAATATCTTGTATAGTTTAGAAATAATCGAGTGAGATCACTTATCGTTTCCACCCTGTATATAGTCATGCATGATGACAAATCTTTACAGTTATTGGTATAACCGGTTAGTTAGGCCTTATGTAGGTAAATATATTTAGAATGTCTTTTGTCTACCTATCTACTACGAGTAGGTATCTAATACAAACAACGTGTATTATTCTGTAGATGGGTACGTAACTATCCTGTTATGTTACTATCCTCAATGTTTTTCGTCTTTGTTTCTTCACCATATTTTGAACCTTATTGAGAAAACAAGGTTCAAAACTAATGAAAAATATTTTTCTCTATACCAGTTAAAGGGTAAATGTTTATTTGTATTTACTCTGGTTAGGGCATTTGGTATTTTTACATAAAACAATTTATTATATTTTTATCATAATTTATTGCATAATCATAAATCCCACCAAAAAACAATCAACAAATTTTACAATGAACAGTGAAAGCAGGTCATTTCAATGCAATTATGACTTACTTATTAATTTAAAGATAATTAATAGATCATAGTTAATGTTATACCTCAAATAAGTTTTTTTTACTATATTATGGTGTTATAATATTATATAAGAATCTTTTTGTGCCCACCATAATAATATATCAAATTCGTATAAATATAAAATATATTGTCCATTTCTGTGCTTTTAAACTTTCATACTTCAAAGTTCTAATAATAATGTAACACCATAATCAGTTGAGTATCCAAAATAAAAACGAGAAAAAAACCTAACTAAAGATGATTGAAAAAATGTGAAAAATATTGTCTTTCTTCATCAGTCCAATCAGAAAAACTTCTTTTTTGATATGCTACTTATTAATATTCATTTCAGAGTATTTTCCCAATCATCAACTAGGTTTTTATGGAAAGCAGGATTTCTTTTTAAAAAGTTACTTAATATAATTGTATTATTACTCTTTACATTTTAATTTTTTAATGTAATATGATAAGACATTGTCTTTACAATATTTTTATGAGATTTTAAATAACTTAGTTCCATTTTTTTATTACTATAGAAACTCAGGAAAACCTTCTCAACATATTTTAAACATGAGACAAGAGAGCTCAATTCAATAAACATCACAAAATCTTTTTTTTTTTCGTTTTTGTTTCTCATAAAATCTTTACACATATGAACACTTACAACAATTTAGAATATACTTTTAATTATTTATTTATACACCTAATGACCACATTATTCCTTGGATCATATAATTAATGCCCAATTTATTTAATGACTGTTCAATGCAAATAACTGATTTAACCTCATGACTATGTAAGTATGAAAAATAGATGGAATGTCAATTTAATATTGCATTTATGGACTTTAATGAGATAAAAGACTAAACTACAAAACCCGTTATTATAAATACTCACTAAGAACAAGAATATGTATTGACACATGAAAACAGCTAAAAAAAGATACACCAAATATAATATTCATATCAATGACATTATGAGATTCGATGCATTTTCACAACATCAATTGATTGTAACATTTATGATTCTATCACATAAACAACATGTAATCAGAGTGGTACCGTCTATGCAAGGACAATAAGACACTTTTCTACCAACACAAGAAAGGATGGTTATGTTGTGCAGAAGAAACCACCTTGGAAGAACTATAGAACCTCATCCCTGATGGTTGGGTTGACATTTGGAAGAACATAGTATCATGTGGTTGTTGAATGGGTCTTACGCTTATTTACTTAACACTGGTCTTAAAATTTAGTGCAAGGAACAGACAAAAATATAAATTAAGTACAATACTCTACCTATCACATAATAAAATATTTGAACAATAGAAAAATAAGATATTTAAGAGACCCTTTTATTACAAAATATATCAGGCGGTTGAAGACCAAATTTATGTTAACTATTTAAATAAGAAGTGCAGAATTTTGTAAGATAATGTTATTTTAAGACTAAAAGAAACACTATCATTATCATTAAATAAATAACGAATTTGGGGTCTTAAAAGTATTCTCCCCCCTACTACACAATGTGACCTCACCAGTAGTTACTTTAACAGAGCCCTCAGCCTCACAAAATTTTAACATTCCTGAACGAAATCTCCCCATTGATTAAAAAACTTACAAAATGCATTAAAATTACTTGTTTTAAAAATATACAGTGAAGCTATTGAATGTTTGTTTGTATACTACTTAAATTTATCTATGGTCTACTATCACATTTGGTATAGTGCGGGGCTAGAATGCAATCGACGATGGAGGCATGGAACATTCCCCAACCGTTACACGGTATGATGCAAGTTCACTAATGCCATGGTAATGTACAAACGCTGCCACAATGACCAGCACGTGGAATATTTGGTGTGACTGGAACCAGATGTCACATTTGCCAGGGAACCACCTTTCAGGCACACGCAAAGCATAAAACATAGCACCCAAAATGTACAATAGGCCCATAAGAACTAACCAACCAAGTGAAGCCTTGCTGACTTGACTGAACCATCCCTCGGTGATTCCGTAATGTATTGCAGGAACAATTCCAGACAAACCAAAACCCATAAATACTCCCGCTCGGAGAGGTCGCAGTCGGGGTTCAGAAAACCTGTCCCAAAGGGACACAATTATAGACAAAATTCCTAAAACAACCACTACAGATAAATATATGATTTTAGGTCTGTAATGGCAGTAGAAACTGTAGTACAACCATGGCACAAATGAACCCATGATGAGCAGGGCAATGCCACAGTAATCTAATTTTGAAAATAATTTTCCAACCATCTCCGAATGGCAGTACAGGGTATGGTAAGCAAAAGAAAATCCGAGGCAAACGATGGCGCCAATAAAGAACACTCCAAAGATCATTTTCTCCTGCATTTGAATCTCAATGGCTGGGCGAGACAAGAAGTAAATAGCGACGCCGATGAACGCAACGCAGCCAAGCAGATGGGTCCAAATGTTTCCAGTTTCTGTGTGGATACGGAAGATAGAGGCGAAGCATGCGCTGAAAGACGGGAGAGGAGGTCGGTGACCTTTGTGTAGGTAGTCGTTGTCCTGCAGCCAGCGCGGCAGGTGACGGAAGTGGCAGACGTTCCAGGACGCCTCCCACACCTTGCGGACGAACTCCTCGGCTTGCTCAGCAGCGTTGTGTGCGAGCGCACCGAGATCGATTTCGTCCGAGAGCACGCCAGCCTTCAACACCTCCGCCATCTCCGCGTCGAGTAGATGCTGATCTTCGGGCGTGGACGGCAACGGACATCCTTCCTCTTCCTCCGCCAGCACTTCGTCGAGCTCGTCCATCTGGGAAGCCAGACTCTCCGCTTCGGGATCCCATCCTTGGCGTCGGCGGAGCCCGTCCGAAGACACGCTCCGCGATCCCGTGTCGGAGTCCATTTCCCACATCTTGGGACCGTCAAAACTCACGCGACACGAACCCAGACACCATTTACGATCAACACGGTCCTTAGCGGTACACGAACAGTTACTCCGAGAATCCAGTTACGTCACGGAAACAACGACATACGCAATTAATTTTTATTTAACGCTCTAACTTTGCGATTGGCGTTACGTGAAAAATAAACATGAACACTGTATGAACGAACCACGAGAATTTAAACAAGTCCTTTGTAATGTGGAAAATTCACGATGCAATGAACAATCAATTACGAACAGCTGCAAAGAACTGTCATGCGTCCACCATTCAACACATTTCGATTGTCTCTGTCTCTGTCTTCGCGTTCGTTTCGCTCCGCTCGGTTTTCAATTCGTGTCACGTCACTACTTAGCATCTAGTGATGTGGTAAGGTAATATTGTTGTCGTACATCTCGATTATGATTTCAATTTTAAAATGGTTTGCATAAACCAACATACGTATAAAAACCGATCGAATTAAATAATTCTAGATCATAGACTGCATCTTACTAAACACTAGGTACGATTGCGGTCAAATACCCGCCTTGTCGTGCATGAAAAAAATTTGAGAACCTCCTTCTTTTGTTGAATTCAGTTCAAAAGCAAAAGCGTACCATCTAAGAAACTTCAAACAAAATTAATTGTTTCTATGAAATTCCATTGATGTAATATTTGAATACAGAACACAAACAATACATTACTTTAGAAAACCGATATGTCGGAAACTTACAGTTTCTGGGCCCCGATTGCGCTAATTTGTAGTCTCCAATTCATTCGCATTTCATCACCAACTGATGCGCAATTCGGTATCACGGTAAAGTTCAGACGCGTATTTTTTTAAAAGCGATTTTCACAGGTTTATAAAAATATTAAATCGTTATTACCTATCTAAAGCATAAAGTTTATAAGGATTATTTCACTGTTTTGTACAATAAATTAATCAATCACTGAACCCGTCATCACGTTTCTTAAGTACTTTCTCATAAACATCCACGATTTCACTCACGTAAAATCTAAAAAATCAGAGTTCAAATTTTCAGCGTGCCTCTGAATTTATGTACAAATAGTTGCAAAAAAAATGTTTTGACGTGAGCGTGACAGCGTCGGCATCACGCATCTCTTTTTATCACACAGTGTTGCTGCTAATGAGCTCTCTCGCTTAGTTATTTGTTGCTCTATTCCGCTAGGTAAATTAACTTTATGATCTAACTAAAGTTTATACAAATATTTTCACTTTTTAATAAGAGTATATGTTCAGGCACACATACTTTCAATGAGCACGGTACGATTGCGCGGGACCTATTTAAATCTGCCGCCAACTCCGTCCCGCCAAAACTTACACGGCGAGCGCGCGCGACTACAGTAGCGCCGCGCCGCGTCCACGACGGCAAACGAACGAAAGCGATGCAGCTCGTTACAATAGGTCGCGTTTGGGCCGGCTCCGCGAGTGCCACGCTTATTGTGTGCTCCAACGGAAATGTGAAATTTGGTGACTTTTTGGAAATGTTTTGTGTGTGAGGCCTCCACAGTACTTTGCTTGAAGTTAGTGACTCAAGTGAACCACCGAAGACACCGGGCGAAGCCCTAACTACCGGCCGGCGGCGTCCTACAGAGTACCTACCAGCAGCGCGGCGGCAGACAAGGTACCTGTTCGATTGTTGCTGTGTTTTGTTGATTGTGTTGTGCCTGGACGACACTGGGAAACTCATATTCGCTATCGAAGTAGTTAACATAATAATGAACAAAGAAGGAAAAGTAACATGATGATTATTTTTATTTAGTTTAAAAACTAATACTGAATTTAGCAGATTGATTGTTGAAACTAATGAAGAAGAAAAACTATGGCAGGCTGATTGTTAAACTTTTAAAGAGAAAGTGTATGCTTCTTAAAATTAATGAAGAAGAGAGATAAACTAATAAAGAAGAATATTTTTGTCGGACTGATTATTATAATTAAAAAACAGACTGATTTTTTTGTGCCATTACATTCTTAAAATTTAAATAAAACAGTTAAGAAAAAGATACAGTATTTTATTGTTTTCACATCTCTGACTCTTATTGTAGATAAAACATTTCAAATGTAGAAAGTTATTTCATTATAAGGTCCATACAGCTAAATAGCCCTGTACAGTTTATCGTTTCTTTGAGATACAGCAGATCCGCTGCCTGGGAATTGAAGTCAACTTAAATAAGCCATACATTTTACCTTCCTGATACAACATTTCTGCAGCTCGACATTAAAAAATCAATTGCTGTAACTAGTCAAAAGTCAATGAAGTAGTAACTCTAGATTATTCCAATCACCTTTATTAAATAAAGTTTAATTAGTAGACAAAACATGTAAAATTTCAGCTTTCTAACTTTCTTAATTTAAGATTTATGAATTTTTGAAATAGTTTTTTTGCTCTGGTGTAAAATCGGACTTTTTGAGATACGACAAAATCGCTTTCTGCCGTCGATGTACTTTTGTGTTATGACGAGAACGCCAAAGTGTATTACGGACTTTAAATGACGTTTTCCTGGATGTAATAACGACAGGTGGATCAAGTATTTCAGTAATGATCACAAATGAAAATGAGACCATTTATGTCAGATACAAAAATTGGGAAATTAGCTTTGTTTTAAAGTGTCAGAGTAACTGAATTGTCATTTAATAATCATCAGTGTATCTACCATGAGTTTACGTTAGGAGAGCTCGCTAGCGAGTACGTCAAAAAAATCTATGAATATTTTATTTCTTGAAAGTAGCCGCTAAGGGCGCTGCGCAATATGTCATACATTTAATGTCATTTTTTTACGCAGTCGCTAGCGAACACATCTAACGTAAACTCATGGTAAGCACACAGTTTGGTTGTATCTAGCCTCTACTTTTATGTTGTAAAAAATGCTTCGTAACTTCTATGGCATTTTTAAAAATCAAATCTTTGTTTTGAAATTCCTGAAAATGATTCATTTTCACTTGAGTTTCTTCAACATGAAATAGTTGCTACAAAAAATATAAAATTTAAAGTGCAACTGACAAGTTCTGCAAGAGAATCCTGATGTTAAACATCCACAGAAAGTTGGCCAACAGCCACAATAGCAAAAAATCCAAATAAACCCGAACCTACACTCATAACAGAAACTCCCGGCGATATTACGGTCGGGGCGATAAAAGAAATTCAATCCACATTTTTCAATCGTGCCTCCATAAAAATTTACCGATCGACGGTAGATGAATATTCAGCCGATACGTTCGGTCCTGTACCGAATCAAAGGGAAACACTTTGAAAAAGCTATTTGCTTCGCTGTTGCGTGCTTGTATAATTGGGTTGTCCGGACTTGGGTTCTGGAGCACTCTTTCGAAGCAATTAGGTATTAATTTGGTTATCCGAGCGTCGGTACCATTGATTGGTTCGTATCGGACTAACTCGTCTTTAAGATTTGAAATCAGTGGAACTTGGAGAGAAAAGTTTAAAGTTTACCACTAAAAAGAAACATAAATACGAGTATTTTATAATTATAAAAAGCACAGTTCTTACAAAATATGGTCGAAGTTAATGAAATTAAAACTTCCTAAGAACAAAATCTAATATAGATCAGATCAAATTACAGATTCAAAGATTGTATTACTGATGTAAAAGCCATTGGAATCTATGTCAGATATTGTCATTACCAACCGCTTAATCATTAATTTGCGAGCGACATCAAAGGCCGAGCACTGTGACCTGGCAACAGACGCCGCCGCCACGACTTGCGGGCGACTCAATGAGCACGTAATACTAACAATTTTATGGACCGGAAATATAGGAGGGAGCTACACGTATAATCTAAGAAAAATCATAGATCAATGAAAAATACGCAGTGAAAATAAAGACCTTTAAAATGTTAGACTAACAAAAAATTGACAAAATGTAAAACTGAGTCAAGGGGCGGCTCTTATTTATTTTATTGTCAAGACAATGAAAATTTTATAACAGCTAAAATATTCAAGAAGCAAATTTTATTTTCTGATAATCTTAAAGTTTCACACAAAGAAGATTCAACGGTGTTCAAATAAAGGGACAAAGATTTATTATTCTCCTGATTCGTTTCAATAAAACCCCAAAGGAATGAGGGACAGATACGGCGAGCGTCTTTTTATTATAATGAACTGCCACTTCTACGGGTAACTTAATTTGAGAGGTTTAAAAATGATAATTTGATTTATGGCGTCATTTATAAAGAATTTAGGTGGAGTATTATTATTTAAATCCAGGTAAATTCCGCTTGGTTGGTTAGTGATTTTTATCAGCTTTTTTATAATGTCCAAGATAAAACGTTTAATAGATATTCAATAGTGTTTTATAATGAGATTCAAAATACAGAACGGAAATAAAGTTCTTCTGAAACCGCAAAACTTCTGCAGATATATGAATATCTAAGTATTTATTATCTTACAAGTATCTATATTACCTGAATAGAAATCATGTTTTCAATATATCGGTACAAATGTAGGTGATCTATTTTGTATTGCTAGTTGATAGCCTTTCTAGATTCGCAATCCGCACAAAAAAGGTATAAGCTTTTCGCCCTGTCCATTGTTGTGGGTAGTCTATTATTGCAGACCGCCATTGTGATCTGTTGAAAGCCTGTGACAGTGTCGTTATTATTGCCAATAATAGGATTGTGGCGAAACTGTCAGCACATAATGTTAATATTGTAACTTGAGAGTTGATTATGTGTTGATAAATTGGATTATTGTAGTGGTTCTGAAGTGCTCCTTTATGATTGATGTGTCAACATTATATTATATTAATACGAAATAAACAATACTAAAAACAAAAACGAAATTAGACATTAGTTATCTAAAATATTTAGTAGCTCAATTAATCGTTTTGCTTTGTGAATATTAGACAGCTTATGCATTATGAAAGGTAAGTAATTAGTAGCTAATTGGGCCAAAGCGCAGGTAGCCACAATTTACGCACTTACTAATTGATATAATAGCACAGGCTACACCCGTTCTAATTAACCGATGTGAACATAATTAGTATGGTCGGTAGGACTTTGTGAGTATGAGGATTCAAATCCCAAACTGTGAAATCTATGTAAAGAAGCTTACTGTTTTTTTTACTTCTATTTAAAACTTTTTTTTCGTTTTTAAGATTGTTTTGTATAGAGAAAAAAATGGTTAAATACCTCAGCAAATAAAAAGCCCACATCTTAACGAGGGTCTTATCCACAATTAAATAAAGGAATAGGTACAATCAAATATATCTTTCGCGGGTCCTGACAAGATAAATGTTCCCTCTCTAGTATTTTATTGCCCCTATGTACGGCTTTTGCTGAATGATTGAATAACAGTGAGCTTGTTTCATAACGCAACAAGAAACCCCAGGGATTCATATCTGGGAATGAGTGGGTATTACTGAAAGGCATCAGTGATATTCCGTCCCTTCGGAAAAAATTTTGGTTACAATACGAGTATTCATATGTTTTACATTGTCATTTATTTATGAACCTGACAATAGATAACAAGTTTTTGGTACCTACCCTTTTTGCTTATAAAATAAACATAACTTTGAAAACTTACCAATAACTTCTTCGTTGGTCGATCAATATCTGAAAAGGAAACAAATTATGTTAAAATATTATTACGTCAATAAAATTGGTACATACAGTAATAAATGGACGCTACATAAATGATGTACTGAAACTATAGCACATGTGGGACGATATTGGTGAAATAATAATATTCAGAGTAATGTTTATTATTATATCCCGCACCCTCATTTAAGGTCAACCGTAATATTAATACAGACCTGGATTACCCCGACCGAACGCCTTAAGTACAGGATTAAAATTTCGCACGTTCATAATCAAACCGTCACTATACGAAATTGGGAGAAATTGAGTTAACATCGCCATCTATCAGCGCTCCGCGAAAAGTGCATGCTGTAAAAATCCCAAGCTTAAAGCTCAAATAGTTCGGCAGATATCACTAGTGTCGTTATGGAGTTTAATGGGAAAACCGGCATTTGTTGTGAGTAACAGTGACACGTTTTAGTAGTGACGGGATCTGGACGGGCACGCTGTGATAGTTATGTAAACTCTGTGTTGAAAAACGTCATTTTTAGCATAAAGACGCTTTTACTCCAAAACCATAAGATAAGTCACAATAAAGTAATACGAAAAACGCCTTAAAACAAAAAGTGACAATATTTCTCTTACATTTTTAAAAAGATTGTTCATCACTTCGTATAATATTGTGCTTATCCAAATAGTGAAATATTAAAACAACAAGAAATATTTTTAAATGACTAAGTAGTTATAATTTTATCTAACAAAAATGCCACCAGTCAATCGAAACACTAGTAAAATCAAAGAAATTATCAAGGTAATTACTACTTTGTCTAGCGTTTGTGGACTATGAAAAAGCCTTGGATTCGATCGAGATCTGAGCAGTGCTACAGTCTCTCCAACGGTGCCAAATTGACTATAGATACATCGAAGTGTTGAAAGGCTTGTACGAAAACGCCACAATGTCGGTTCGTCTCCAGGATCAGGACTCGAAACTCATCCAGTTGCAGCAAGGGGTGAGACAGGGAGATGTCATATCTCCGATACTGTTCAACACCGCCCTGGAAGATGTTTTCAAGCTTCTGAACTGGAGCGGATTCAGCATAAATATCAACGAGTACATAATCCACCTTCGATTTGCGGACGATGTCGTAATCATGGCTGAGACTGTGGAAGATCTAGGCATAATGCTCGATGGCCTAAGTAGAGCCTCTCAACAAGTGGGCCTGATGAATGAGTATGAAAATGAATATGGACAAGACAAAAAACATGTCAAATGTCCATGTAGTATCCACTTATCTGGAGACTCTACACTCGAAAGTTTACTGACCTGGGACAAACAGTCCAGTTACGCAGGTCCAACTTCGAGAAAGAAGTCAATCGTCAATCCAACTTGGCTGGGCAGCTTTCGGGAAGCTTCGTGATATACTCACGTCCGAAATACCGCAGTGCCTCAAGACAAAATTTTGATCAGTGTGTGTTGCCAGTGATATTTTATGAATCTGAGAGGTCACCCAAAAGGTGATGGAGCGTGCGATGCTCAGTTAGTTTCCCTACGTGATTGAATCAGAAATGAGGAGAGCCACAGGAGAACCAAAGTGACCGACATAGCCCGCAGAATCGCTAAAATCAAGTGGCAGTGGGCGGGGCACATAGCTCGCAGAGGTAATGGCCGCTGGATAATGATCCAGAATTTAAACCTACTTCTCTGAGCCTTTTTCCCATGAAAAATCACTATCTAGTTCGTCAAGTTCATCGAGGTCATCAAGTTCTGGTTGTTTAAAGGCTGCCTGAACAAGAGAGTACCTTATTTTCTAAGAAGTTGATTTATGTGATGTATTTATTTCTGATCGAGAATTTACATTTATTACTGTTACCATTGGTACCACATAATCCAAATTATTAAGTTTTAAGTTCATTAAAATTACTGATTTTTTTGTGTTAGTTTTATTTAATAATAATCATTTTTTTATTTTTCATCGTCAAATTTATATGAAAATAGTGACATTTCTACCGGAATTAATAATACAACATTAACACGTTTTTAATTGAAAACTGTCACTGTCTCAATTTTAGTGGAAAAGTGACACTATTTTTAGAGAAAAAATTAAATATTAAATAAACCATTATGATAATTTGAAAGATAATTATATTTCCGTAAAAGCCAAATAAGCCACTACTGGTCTTTAACAAAAAACAAAACATTTAATAGCATTTTGCTCATTTTGCAAGGGTTTTAAAATTTGAGCATTTCAAATGCTTTTCCTGAAAAATCGACTTTTTTGTATAGTGACAGTTTGATTATGAACGTGCGAGTTAGTTTCTATTTAGGTTAGTTTTTGGCCACATATCGTAAAAAGATAAAATAGGACTACTGGTCCAATTGTAGTTGTTCTAATATTTTAGTTATTCGATTGAGTCCCAGACGGCATTAATTAATGTCATAACAATTGATAATCTATTGTGTCTAGATTCGCGGAGCTTGAAGGATTAATAACTAGCTATTTATATTTAAGCTTTTCTGGGCAGAATGTTAACACATATCTATGTATAAGTATTACCAGTAGTGTTTGTAGCTTTCAGAATACAATAAACTTAAATCCACACAAATCACTACATAAGGCTAACTGAAAGCCAAAAGGAATTCTGTACAAGTAAAGTTTAAATGTCATTATCTAATGTAGAGAACGCGTAGTTTAGCTTGATTACATAAAATACTAAACGCTGTGGTAACGAAAACAGTGCTTGAATCGCACAATCTCTTGAGAACAAAATACTACGTGCATCGTCCATTTCACCGCAACCCATGCAGGTAAATGGAACCAAAAACGCGGACAAAACGAAAATACTTCCCGTCCCTGGACAATACCGAATTAGCGTTTACAAAGAGAATGGCGGACACGTCGCGTTTTATTAAGCCGCAACTGAATTTTGCCCCGCCTTTGAGTTCCGTAGTTAATTATTATAAGTTCTGCCATCTGAAGAATCCGCAAATGGCATTCATTGTTCCCCTAATTAATGCTGGAACTAGAGCTGGGATTAATGAAGAAATACATACGTTGGAACGATCCGTATGACTCACTATTGTGAGCGCGATATCAAACTTTAGGGTTGCGGGAACTGCGTAAATGATAAGTTTGAAGCCTTTGTGTTAATAAGCCCTGTCTGTTCGTAGTTCGGAGTTAGCTTAAAACAAAAACAACTACTTGTACCAGTATTGGAAATTAAGTACGAGTAGATGATAACTAAGTTGGTACGTATTAAAATACTAAATTAATAAATAACAATCAGCTGGCTAGGCCAGCTGAACCTACTGCGATCACTGACCAACCGACTACAAGCATTAAGCAAAAGCTGAAGAGAAATCAATATCTAAATTATATTATTGAGATGAATCATACCTACCCAAGGAGCTGGTCGCGATTTTTCTAAATAAAATATTTTGTAACGTACAGCACTTTATAATTTTTTCCACTCTTAGGCTGGGTTGCACCATCTTACTTTAACTTTGACAAACGTCAAAAATCTGTCAAACTCCAAACAAAAAACACCGGTTATCGTTATATGTTACTGTCAAAGTTAGCTGGTGTAACTCAGCCTTAATGTTGTGTGATAAATAAATCAAACACAGTGTGTTCTAAGAAACAAATATTTACAAGTATACACTAGATCCTTAATGAACATAGGAACAAGTTCTCCCACGATATGGAGTGAAGAACGATGGGCCATCAACGGTCGGCGGCTGGCTGACGGCGAGTGGGTAGATTGATTGCTGCCGGTGCAGGAAGCAAGGCCTTACAAATATCCCTTTTATTTCACTGAAACTACGGAAAAATGATAAAGTATTCATTGATGTAAGTATATTTTTATAAAATAAAAAATACATTTGCAACGGCTTTTCAGAAATAGCTAACCAGTTTTGCCTGTGGGCCTAGTAACAAAAATATCACGTGATAAGGAAACGTTTTGTTAAATAAACATTAATATTTTTTACTTGACCAAAGTAATTCTCATCATAACAAAGAAACAACGTTAACAAAAAAAAATCGAGTTACATTTTCTATCATGGAAAAATAAATGAAAACTCTTTTAAATACTCGGTTATGACCATTTATTTGATTTTCTTGGTTGAAAATGTCATAACTTTTTGGTTTATAAAACACAAATTGTTGAGTTCATTACATTTTGATTGAACTGTCGTTCCCAGTTAAAGATTTCAAATTGTTCGTCTTGAATAATAATAATATAAAGGTTTGTTGACCTGGTATGATTGTATCCCTAAGGGAAAATAACTAAATCTGTCAAGAGTTAGGCTGTTGATCGCTGTCATCTAAGGCCTTTAGCTTTTATCCAGCTGTGTGACATTTGTTTGAAACAACGAACCAACATCATTAAGTTCCTTAATTCACAAAATGCGTTCTTATAGTCCTAATTACAATACCCTCAAGGAAACAACGGCAGACGACAGAAAAGAGAGCGATGGCCCGTCAGGGCGGGCGGTTGACTGAGGGCGGGCGGCTGACTGACGGCGGGCGCGGGATTGATCACTGCCATCTGAGGACGGTGGCCCTCACTAATATTTCTTGGCGGGCCAAGACTTTTGGGCGGAAAAGATGGGCGGGTCAGACTTTGTTGTTCTTATTATTTGGGCCGTGAATTAATTTCTCGTGGCTTTATTCGACGTTTAAATCATTTTTGTTGATGTAATAATTTTATTATTGCTACGCCTCCGTGGTCCATTAACAGAGCTGTTATGTCTTGCATCAAAGGGTTTGGGGATAGATTTCCAGTTAGTAGGTACACGCATTCCATAAATGGCTAATGTATTTGATAAGTTAACACATTGCGTGTTTGAATCAATTTATTGTTTGAAGATAACTACTCGTATTTTATTTCTGTAAGTTATTAAAAAAACGAAAGATTTTTAAAAACCTGACATCGCGTTGCTGTAACACTGTTTTGAGTTGTTGAAAGTCCCATCAAAGAAAAAACAGAACTATGTAAGTATTATTTAACTGCAAAATTTCATTCCGCCTTACAAAATTTCACTGGATCCCTAACACTCCGAATTATAAGACAAAGGGTTCCAAATAAATCGACTCCGCCGCCTTGATGATAGACAGTCGCGGATAGATGGCCCCATCGAGCCGCGGCCCGACACGCCTGAGCCGATTCAATCGCGGTTTTAATGGCTCGACATCACTCTTCACTGCTATTCATACGTCTGCTGTGTAAAGTGTCATTACGGAATCCATTACCATTTGTTCTGCGTTATTGAGTACCTAACACTTCAGTTGATGCGACTTTTTTGATAACTGCCTCACACACTTCACATTTTCATGGTCAAACTACGATATGCTTGAACAGTGAACGTTGTGGCATTTAACGTGTCCGTACCTTCAAGGGTTTCAAAATTATCATTGATTAAACTGCTACAAAAAATGACATAGGTACTATAATTATTGTACAGTATTACTGAAAAAGTTTTCAAAATCAAAAAAGTTTTCATGTACCTAACATAGCAAGGTAAAGTTTCAAGACCTTTTCTTAACGCAACCACGTAAAACTAACCTATTTTCTCCACCAATCACAATATCGTCTGAACTTAAGCTTTTCATTACCACCGTCCTCACACCGCAAAGCTACGCGAAGTAGTCTGTGTTCACACACCAGTTCTATGTTCCAAAGGTTTACCGTAATCGGCTTGGCTCGGGCAGTCATTTGGGTCAAGCTTTAAGCCCGGCTTAGCTTTCGACTCGATACGCCCTGTATTAGCGTCATTGGAAGATGTCACGACAACATTTCATAATCCGATTTCACGTAAAACCAAAAAGTATATTTGTCTAATGTAGACTGCATATTGATTTATCAGTTTTTTTGCGTGTAGATTTAAAATTAAAAAAAAAAACGAATCTCACTCTTTATCACGTCACTAGAACTGTACAGCCTAACAAGAATCTACACCTATGAAAAGTGAGCAAATCCTGGGGATTAAAATGACTCCCACACTAAAGTGGGCCTTCACAACGAACATTCATTGATTTCACATGTAAATTAATATCTTTGTAATGGATAATCGAGACGCTTACAGCATACCAAATAATACCGAATCAAGTAACCCAAATATTTACATTTTTGTTTTTACACTATTTTAGTTGAGCTTTCACGTTACGCATAAGAAATTAAACATTGACATTACTTAGACGTTCAACAAAATATGCTTATCTTATTTCTAAGGAAACTGAAATGTCATGGATTTACAAGGCAGAGACGAAAGAGTTTTTCTTAGCCAAAGACAAGGCAAAGGATAAAGGTAAAATAGACAAGGGAAAATGAATATCATAACGTTTTTATTAGAAGGCACACAATTGGCATCAAGCTACTGGTATTCTGTAAGTCAAAGTATTCGATACAACTTGAAGTCATGAACTTATTTTTGTTTCATCATAGGTGTAAAATTTCACATAGCTCGTAGAGCTGATGGCCGTTGGGGCAGGAAAGTTTACTTCTTGAGTGGCGACCAAGAACCGGAAGACGTGGCTAGGGCAGGCCTCCCACTAGGTGGACCGATGATCTGGTGAAGGTCGTGGGAGGTGCCTGGATGTGAGCGGCGCAGGACCGGTCTTTGTGGAAATCCTTGGCGGAGGCCTTTGTCCAGCAGTGGACGTCTTTCGGCTGAAACGAACGAAGGTGTATTTATTTGTAAATTCTGGCTAAAAGTTATTACGTCATCAACAATGACATAAAATTCTACATCTAGATACGTGAGGTCCACCTAATCCTTTATCCCGCATTCTGTGTCGTTTATCACACCAGAAGTAAAATCAGAAGCTTCTCTCCGACAACTCCGACTATAATACTTATTAGATATTGTGTTAGATATAATCTCATGTTGTAAACCCTATCAGGGTTCATAATAAGGGTTTTTTTAAGAACCTTTGTATACCAACATGGAGAAATAAATAATTTAAATTTAAACTCATCGGCAGAATGTAGAGCGGCGTCATTGATCATACTACTTTTTATCTACTACGGGGAAATTCGTGGTCTATATTTCACTTGATGGAAAATGGTGATCAGGCCGAAGATGGAAGCGAACTTCACCCGGAATCCTCAACTTAATAAACAAAATAAAAAAATGTGAGATTTATTTGTATTAAAAGAAAAAGAGGAATGAAAATTGTGCAATCTGCCACAAAATATAATGAAGTTCTTTTAACATAGAAATTAGATGCGAGCCTACCGAACACACATCGGCTGAGGCTAATCATTCCCCGTCCTCCAGCGGAGCGACAGTCACGATTTTTCCTGGAGCGGCCACATTCGTCATGCGCCCCCGCGTATGAAGTCAGTGGCCAAATATACACAAGTAATATTTATCAAAGGCCCTCGTTGTTATTTCTCGTGGGGGCTTTCATAAAAAGGGCGGCCCTTTATCAAATAGCTGTGGCACACCCTTTCCTTGTTCACGGAATTACAAGTCATTTCGGGAACGTTACAGGAAAATTCGCGCCATCTATCGCGGGTTAAGCAGTGTCAGGGATGAGGCCGTAATGGCTACAAAGCGCCCATCTAAGTTTGGGGTCATATTCACACATTCTATCTTCTACATTGAGTCGGACGTTCCCCAGATTTTTTCGCTTTGATGAAGTAACTCTTGGGTTGAGGGGTGGAGGGTTTGGTAACAATCTTGACCTTTATACTCATTTATAGTAATATGCGAAGGTTTGTGAGGTCAAGCAGATAGAGAAATTGATTATACCTTTCGAAGTAGGTACACGAATTAATTTAAAACTTATTTTGCTGAACGAACAAGACGTCTTTACGGTAAAAAATTAAAATATCCTTTTATAAGGCATTGTAAGCTTATAAAGCTTTAGTAAATCTCCTACTTCGTATCTAAGCAAGCTAATACTGAAATTTATCTTGCGGGGAACGAAAGGATATCCTACTTTTAGTTCGCATAGTGCACTTAAGTTTAATATGCTTCCGTATTACGAGTAAAGCCTTGCTTACGATGTGAAAATAGTTAATGTTGAGCAAATAAAATTTCGCTACTAAACATTATGTGACAAAAATCCTGTCTAAAATTTTGTCATTTTAAGGCTGGATTGCACCATCTTACTTTAGCTTTGACAAACGTCAAAAATCTGTCAAACTCCATACAAAAAACACCGGTTATCGCTATACTTACCGTTAAAGTTAGGTGGTGCAACTCAGCCTTAGTTTGTTATTTGATCGCCAAGGTAGTTAATAGAATTAGCTAACTTTTTTCACATCCTTTAGGAAAATGAAAAAATTAAACGATCAGTAACAAAAACATTTTAATAGCATGTTCTGAACGTTTGTGCGACTATCTATAGAGTTACTATCATAGTATCATCTGAGAAAATCCTTCCTAAATGGCAAACCAAATAAACCTACCTTTCAATAAAGATGAAACCAGATATAAATATCCCGACTCCTGAAATCGGAGAAACTTTTCCAGGATGGTAGCGAAGGCAATAAATTTCATAGAAAAACTTAACACCTCCGAGTCTCTTGTTGCTCCGAGCTAAATGAGCCGGCACAATTCGATGCGACGACTTGAGATACGCCTGTTATTTTTTACTTAATCGGTGTCGTGACTTCTAAGACTTGCCTTATTTAAATCCGAGACAGCGCTCAGTCTGATAATGGTCGTGTTGGATTCACATTTTATAAGAAAAATAACTCTTACCAAAGCTACCTGTCTAGCCTACCTATGTATCATAATTTAATTTGTACAAAGTTTTTGGACATAAATTACTAATAAATAATTTTAAGATAATAATTTTAAATATCAACTTAAACACAATCCAAGAATTAAAGTGCTTTTTTGTACAGTAATAAGATAACAGCTATCGCAGTGACTAATAGATTCTTGCATTGAGTTGCATAAAGACTTAATATGATTGTGATCCACCTATATCGACAACTACTGGGAACTGCCAGAAATAATATTATTACAACTTAGAATATCTAAGCTAATTAGAGAGCTAACCAGTTCTCGAGCGAAGCAAAGCAGTGCAACTGAGCTTCATATTTGCTTAGTATTTGCGACTACGTCATAGTTTAAAGATACCTTGACGAGACCCTATGAAACTATCTTTTAGAAACACCTCGGCAATGTTCGGGAATCTGCCGTCAAACTTCGGAAGTGGGGCAAGTGGGGAGGAAGGCCCAAGTTTTTGAATATGTGAATTAACTACTCGGTATTCCACGGCTGGTTTTGTATAATTTCATACTTGGCTGATTTTCTCTTGAATGTTTAAGTTCAGATCCTTACCTTGAGAATTCAGACTGTCTCTGAGGAGAATTTTATCGTGATAGTACTTTTTAAATTGGAATAGTTGCGAGAGTGGCATTTCCTTAATGCATTCCTTATAAATTCCACACCAAAATTCAGTTGAAGGTAATTTTATTTTTCCTTTCTGGAATTGAAAAACTCACAGAAATGCCTCGAAAACTCTATACGAATTCAAAATTCAAATTCAAATTATTTATTTCTTAAAATATGGTACAATGATAAGGTCTTAACTATTACAATAAAGGTCCATCATATTTTGCCATGTGGCGTAGAAATGTCAGATTAATGTTTTATGAGATATTAAATTAATTTTAAAATTCAAAATTTGACATTCAGGAAATCGTCTAAAGTATGATAACATTTGTTTTTCAATAGTAATGTCAATTTCTTTTTAAATAATTGAAATACGTTAATACGTTACTGGAATATAGCGCAATATTTTATTGCAGGTCTCTTTGCATTTTTCTGCAAATTTTGTTGTACGTTGTTACGGTTGTCCAAGTTACATTCATCTTGAGAACTTAGTCGTAATAAAACATGCTTTGAATATTGTATTTCCTATTACATAACGTTTTCAGCCTTTCAGACATCAAGTACTGAAGATAGTCTTCATTATTATTCAATAATGGATATGGTTCAGACAGTAGGTAGCCTAAATTTCAATATCCTTTGACTCGCGCTTTCATACACATCACTTACCCATCTAACGGTTCAATAACATTGCCCTGAAGAGGCATCAAAAGGTTGTTTAATAAGGTTTTTTCTTATTGCTTCAAACAAGAGTTATGTATTTTCATCCCGATTATGCATCTTTCTGCAGCCGTTATTTGCGCTAAAGCGCCAGTGTGTTAATGTCCCATCAATGTATTCGCAGGAGGCGCGGATGACGGATGGGCTTAAACACTATGCACTATTCAGCAGCTGCAATGCAGCGAATGGGCTGCCAAAATGAGAATTAATTGCTCAAGGACTTGGCCCAATTAGTTCTCTAGCTAAATTAAGAATTTAAGGAAGAGCTGTTCAAGAGCCTTCTCAAACGTTAATTTAATGGCAACCATTAAAACTTTTCTAAGAACTAGAGTATCACGGAGACTTAGGGTGTTTTTCCACTAGATGGTAATAACAACGCAACAGCTTGTCAGAATATATGAAATTTTACGTAACAGTCTTATTTGCTCCCTTACTGTTACCGGTGCCATCTAATGAGAAAACGTCTTATGCTAAATTATGTTCGGTGTTTCTTTGTGACCAAATTAAGAATAAAGAGTTGCGGAAAACAACGAAAGTAGTGAATGAGTAATTTACGTGGTTGCTGAATAGGAAATGATCCATGATAAAACAAATAATTTTAGCTTTAATGTCCTCTGTTGGATTGACGAACGACATTGTGAAAGCGGTATATTATTTTTGCTGGAACATGAAATAAGTAGTTTGGCCAAGATAAATTTCCGTTTTCAGTCAGGATTATCGACTTTGCAGTTTTAAGTATTGTCTTGAATAATTATGTAAGTTAGTCTAGTAGTCAGTTATTGCCAATTTTTATTATCAAACGTATTCAGTGACATTAACATTCTGTTATACTCATAAACTTGGCCGCAATACTCTTACAAAAGGTAGCATTAAAGTAAAAACAATAAATGAAAGAATTTCTTTGCCCTACCCTCACAAAGCGAAACTTTTACCGATTTAACTCACAATGAAAGTCACTTAGTACCTCAACTCGTTCAGAAGTTGTTTCATAATCCATTAAAATGAACTTTTTTCATAATTACTTTACCAATGCAAAGATTTTCTTGGTTGAATAATTATTTTATGTTAATCAACTCTTATGTTAAATTAGTTCTTCTGCACTTCGTTTACAATAGACTGTATTTTGTTTTAATAATATAAAAGGCAAAAGAACAGCTAGTAAAGTTCAATTGACGAGAGACTCACCAGTGTCGTAAAAATCTAGTAAACGCAAATAAAAAATATTTGACATAATTAACAATACGTTCTAATAAATAAACCTTTATAGCAACCGGACCGGACCGGAACCGGAAAAGTTCAGTTTTAAAATAAATGGCGTGTGTTGCAAAATTTTGAGTTTAATTAATGTACTTAATTATTAAACAATTGAATACACTACATATTAAATACATGAAGCTTACCTTCCCAGCGTGTTGCAGTACGGTTTTGTACTTTTTAATACAGCACTGAATATTCGGTGCTTAACAACTCAACTTTTAATTACTGCTTGCACAAATGTTATTTGCAAATTGGGTCAACTTAAATGAGAACAACAGAGCTGAACTTAACAAGTTTAAAGATGACTGTAAATTGAATAACGTAAATGTAAATTGAGTAACGTAACGGGACTATTCCCACCACTGCAACTCCTGTGTAGCCAGGATCTACAGCTTGACCGCCATAAAAACCCGACCAATGAAGGTCAAGTTTGTCTCGGGGGAAAGTTAAACTGTCATTGGACCCGCAACAAAATTAATCAGAAGAACATAGGAGGAGTTCGAAATTAAGGTTCGACTTCCCTCCATTGCGAAGCGGATGACAGGTGACAAACAAAGGTTTAATACCTTTAAGAAAATATTATGCACCACGGACAATAAATATTAATTATACAATCTCGAGGTATCGTGGAATTAGTTTAAAAGATGCACTTTAAAATCTTCCTAAGACAAAGAACATTAATTCATTCAGGGTAACCCTCCGACAAATTTTGTCTTCATAAAAATGTCACGGCTCAATTATCCGGTTGAATCATCACAATTAGCGGTTAATAGAGCTATGTAATTGCAAAACTTTTTCCCCAGTGTCTTGTTTCATAATCTGTCATTTCGCCCCGTACTTCATTAAAGTGTAAGGGATCCTTTGTTATGGCTTTGTTTAAATATCCACTTTTGTTTGGAATTTTCAAGAGGATCCTCAGTTAGGAGGGATTTAAATGGCTTTGTTAGTGACTGTTATTAAAGTTAAAAATTCAGTTGATAAAATAATTGGACGGTTCAAAGTTGAGGAGCTTAGGTCCATACTGAGGTCTGGCGAATTTTTAAATTAAGAAGAAGTTGTATTTGAAGTTTTAAATCCAGATTTTTATGAAAGCTCCTTTTTAATTACATACATATTAATTAGATTGTAACTGAGCCACGTCTGCTGGTCTGACTCGACGACTCTGACTTAAAACTTCATAATTACTTCAGTGTTTAGCTGCTGATATAATATGCTGCTCTTATTCTCGTATTTTACCGATATAACAGCGTGTTTTGTGAAACTGTCATAGTTTATAGACAAAAATTGCAATAGAAATCACTGCCTATCAACATTGAATAGTAAGGTCCTTCAGAAGATGTAAGAAGGTCTGGGTTTTTGTGCTCGTAAAATATCTTTCAGACCTGAAACAAAAATCATAAAAAAAAACATACGGGTCGAATTGAGAACCTCCTCCTTTTTTGAAGTCGGTTGAAAATACTTTAGAGAGGCATGACTCTTATCTGTTGTTGCTTTTAAATTATACAAAGTCTCGAAATAAAATACTCTTTAATAACTGAGCTTCAAACTTGTGCGAATTGTAAACTTTGATAAAATGACGCAGTGAATATAAATTACTTAATGAATTGAGAGTTATTTTTGTAATTCAATTTGGAATAAAAATTACAACCAGCGATTAAATTCAGCACATAATAAGATGATTCGTGAGTCAGTGCAATTATTTTTAAAATGGATTTATGGACTGGAGTTTTAACTGCCTTGTAGTATTTTAATTATTAATGAAATAAATATTATACCTCAATAATCGCTGAAATTCTTGTAATACAGTATCAATGCCAGCATAAGTCTATAAATACCACGAAATAATTAATTTGCTATTTGTGTGCTTCAAAGAATAAAGCGTAGAGACTTATTAATATGTAGAGTTATATACTCTAATAAAGCTTCACGTTACGTTGTTTTTGGGGTCGTAGAAGTTCTTAGTTTAATTACCGGTTCATAGAAAATAATTTGTAACATCCAAGAAATATTTTGACGACATAAATTCTTTTTTCATTTACCTAATTCATGGAACAATGAAATATCCACGTGTAACTACTAAAATATTGTCAAAGAAAACAAATGGATTTTCTTGTAATAGATATCAGACGCCCCCTGAGCCTTTCAGGTATAAAAACATCGCAGTCAGCTTAATTGTGAAAGCCCTTGAGGAAATTTTACCCGTGTAGGCTACCTGTAAATATACGGCGTAAGAGACAAATTGACGAATCTTAAACTGGGCTTTGAACTGTTTTTCAATTGATGAAAATAATAGGTACCGTCAAATAATGAAATATTTAAAATAAGGAGCATATTTTTCTCATAAAATATGTCAAGTAAACATCATACGTTATTAGTTTAACGTATTTTTTCTTTTTCTCAAAGCATGGCCAAACGCGTGAGTAGGTATTTGCACTTAAAATTAATGTAACTTACTAAGTGATTTGTTTATTATTTATTTGACTTGAAACATTATTATTTGGAACATAAAAACTTACAAAATAGAAATTACATCACCCCCAGCGTCGCAGTCCGGAATGGTGCCCAGAAGGCTGGCAGCATTGTCGTGATTTTGTATTTTATTTATTGTATTAACAAAAGTTTTTAACCTTGGCCTGCTTTAGTTTCAAGTTAATTTAGAGTTAATCTTCTTTGTCTAGACCTAAACTTGGCGGGAGAATTGTCTTCGAGGCATTATTCAGAGATGGCGTGATGAAAACTTACACACAGACAATCCTAATCTTTTAAGACTTGTTGAAACAGAATTCGTTTGCAAAGTTTTGTTTTACTTTAGTGAAGACAAATTATCAATCTTTAAGTATTTGAATTTAATAACGGGTTGATCTTTTACTCAAAGTTGTCCAACTATACCTATTTTACTAAAAATCCAAATCTAGTGAATTGAATTCACTTAAATACTATTACCTAACAAGACGGAATATAATAAATTACGATATAAAAAGCATAGGATCAAATAATATACCCAGTGCTCAGAATATCTCGAAGCAAAAACTCAGAATTGCAGAAACCCTATTTTTCCACTTTGAAACCAGATGTCATCTTGAGATTCAAAGGCAAGGAGAACAGAGTCGTAAGACTTATTTGGCAGAAATGAGAGAAACACATGAAATACCTATTTAGTTTTATTTCGTACAAATAGATCTCCCTGTTAATACTATATCTAGACTATCCTCGAACATTTTGGCAGACGTTAACCAAATAAAAAAACCAAGGACCCCGTCCCTCATCGCCAAAAGTGATGTATGACCCCATTTCCGAAACTGATGTGTTTTGGCCCGCGTCTTAGCGATAATTACACCCTTTCTGTCATCCTTACGGCGTAAGCCACAAAGGCGGTTTTCCCAAATCAAATTACGAAACTTAGGAATAGGTAAGCCGATGTATCATCGAGGTAGCATAAATAAGGGAAACAGGGGAAGTAAATATTAGCGTTGGTGCGTTTTAATTATTTATGAGTTACAAAGAACATAAATATGACATTATTGTTAATCAATATTAACCTCCTGACTGATTAACTTTAGAACAAGTAACCCAGTTAATTTTATACATACAGTAAAATAAAAATACTAAAATATTAATCTGTATACCGTACAATCGCGATAGGCAGAAAATAATTTTCCCAGAAAGAGTTTACATTGTTATTTAAACTATTTTCGATGTTACTTGTACCGAAGGCTGCTGGTGACCAAAGATAACACATTTTCTATGTGTGTCTATGCTAATTTCAAAGTATCAAATACCTGCCTTGTTATGCATAAAAAAAAAAACATACAGTGCAGGTCTACGAAATCGAGTCATGAATGGACACAACCATAATTTATTTTAATGTTGACTTTACTTTAAAAGCTTTATATTTGTGTTGTAATTGAAACCAATCTTGATTTTGTTTTGCAACTTACCTATACTTATCTTATGGGTTTCAAATTTCAACATTACTAAACAACTCAAAACTTATTTGAAAAAAAAAAGTAATAAACAAAGTTGTTTCGAATCAAAATCCAAATATCGTGAGCAAATAATTTAAAATGTAATTTATTATTGAGTTATAGCTATTCTATCAATATGCATCAATCGCAGAACTTTTTAAATTTAAAATCTCTTTGATTTTCAAGTTGAAGGCACAAAAATACGAAACCTCTTGGGGCGTACTTATGACCTCAAATAAATCGAATTACTAATCGCAAGACAGTTGTCAAAACTTCTGAATAAAATATCGATGTTACACTTAACTTTGGAAGACAGGGCTAAGTCAAATGTGAAATATAGCAAGCTTGAAATAATTTTAGTTTTATCTTTGTTACACTAGAAATAAAGCATAGAAACAAAAGTGATTTAATTTTTTCGAAAATCAATGAAACACCGGCGTATGTTTATCACTGGACATAACTGATGTCACCATGAACTATTGACACAATAGATGCCTGTATCATTATTTTTTATCAATTTTGCTCTCAGTTTGGTTACAATCACTTACCATTAGGTAGTGATTGTAACCAAACTTCAAAAAAAAAAGTACTAGACACAGGCCAAGAGCTTCATCGTTGCGGATTAAAAAATAATTTTGTTGGCCAGTGTCAACTTAACTGTGAGTGTGAACCTTGAAGCTTCATAGAGGCGTTTCTATAATTTTATCGTCGTCTAGGCTGTCGCAAGTATTCCATATTGCGGCCAAAACTCCTATTGGTTGTAAAAGTTTGTTATATCTTGCTTCACAGTTATTAAATTATTTACTAATGACGTACTTAGGTATGATTTCTAACCCAATGAGTAAGTCGAATCAGAAATGAGGAGATCCGTAAACGAAGTAAAGCTGACACAGCCCGACGGATCAGCAAGCTGAAGTGGCAATGGGCAGGGCACATACATAGTACGCAGAACTGACGGCCGATGGGGCAGCAAGGTTCTGGAGTGGAGGCCACGTACCTAAAAACGCAGCGTGGGACGTCCACCCACAAGGTGGACCGACGACATCATAAAGGTAGCACGAAAGCGCTGGACGCAGGCCGCTGCCAACCGGGTAGCATGGAAAGCATTGGGGGAGGCCTATGTTCAGCAGTTGACGTCCTATGGCTGAGATGATGATGATGATGGATGAATAAAATAGTCAGTCTCTACAATACATGTATATTGTACACTACTTGATGTGACGCAAGTACACAATTTTGAATAACTTTTTTGTTTAAGTCCTTTATACCTGCGTGTTCATTTGTCAAAGGGAAACTTTGAAAGATGATAAAGAGATGTACCCCCGAGATATGGGATGACAAAGGCCCTTTGGCCGGAGTACACCTTAAGTAGTCCCGCGCGCGCCGTAGATAAGATGAACGGGCTACTTTATAGGGCATGTCGCGACGCATCGGATTATGAACAAAATATAGTCTACTGTTGCGTTTTTGTGTCAGAGCGTGAATAAATAGCATAATTTTAATTCCTAGGCCGACATTTTTTGTAATATCGCCCGCGTTAATATTTTTATACGGCTATATCGTACTAGGCCAGCTGCTAATAAGCTATGATTACAGGCCAAGAGTTTCCTCGTTGTAGATAAAAAAATATTAAAAAGACACTCAACACATCTAATTATATCTAATTATAGTCTGACAACTGATTGCAGAAAACGTTAGCACATTAAGAAACTATATTATAGGTAAGTACCTACCGAGTGCGCGACTCGCTAGAGTATGTACTCGTACGTTTCAGATTTCATTTCATGATGGCTTCGCTACCTTCTTTTTTGTTAGGAAATGCTTATGTGAAAAGAAATTGAAGCTACCACGAATGTTGACCCACTTTGTCTAATTCTCTTAAATGCATTGTAATTTATATGTATAACTTTGAACTTTTAAAACTTAAAGGATGAGCACTTTTCTGATAATATAAATTGGTCAATTTCACTCCTGTTTTCAAAATGTTTTTGCATTTTTATTCCAATCCCAGATATTTTCCATAATTCATAACATTATCTACGATCAACTATTAGTTACACGCGACTAACTGTGACAATATTTATAGAGCACAGAAAGTAATAAGAAAATGCGAAGGCATTAAAAGAAACGTCATAATCCTAATAGATTTACGGCGCGGAAATAGGAAAGATTAGTCGCCGCGTCGCGGGTTTATTGTATTTCAGCTCCGGTATAAATTGTACTTACATTTATTAAATCTCAGAGACCCGGTTCATCGAGAAGAGAGATAGATACATTTATTGTAACGGTTTGCAATTTTCAATGAGTAGTCTTGTAAATGATAGGTTACATAACTGAAAAATTTACAAATACCATCTGAAGTAATTCAAAGTATCTGCTAAAAATACCTACGGTGCAAGAACCACTCAGTACATCGTTCCGAGACTGGTTAATCTCCTGCCAACTGAAATAAAAGAAAAAATAAACACTAAAAATATAAAAATTATACTTAGGAAGTTCTTTTATAATAATAATTTATAATCAACATACCGTCGTTTTGCTAAATACCCATTAATCTACCTAATCTATAAATATTAATTGAACTACAAATAACATAACACAATGATAAAACTTACCCTTAACTACCTTAATATAAATTACTAAAACTATAACAAAACTTTCCTTTACTGACCAAACTATGCACTTATTACACATCGTACACAGAGTCATACTAGTTTACTAACTAAAATAAAATAAAAAAATATATATTTCTTTGGAACAAGTATAACTTGTATTACATAAACATGAAGACACCCTGTAGGTACGTTGCAAAAAAATAAATAGCGGAACGCTCGACCCGAGTCGACGTAGTATCGCCACAGAATACATAATAGTAGCAACAGAAATTGCACTCCTTTGTGTAGGATCAGATGCCGACATTTTAACGGTAATAATAATAATGCAAAACATCCAACGCACATGGTGCATTCGAAATCGCACCTTACTACTACGCTCACAAGAGCGAATTTTTTTGTGTTTAGAATTGATCTACGTCACCGCTCAAGCGTCAGGGTTGTATGAGCAAAGTAAAATAAATAAAAACTTAATTTTAAGAAGCATTTATTGTATTTACGATTAGAAAACTTTAATCTAGTGGAGTTTGTATAATCGTACCATCTCTAAAGTACCTATTAATAAACTTCAGTGTTGCGATAATTCGAAATTAAACAAACAGTTTTAAAAGGTGTAGTGTCGGAAAATAGACACGGTGAAGTAAAGTTAATGTTTTTATTAGCTAAAATAATTTTTTTGCTATAGTTTTTTGTCATAAGTATTTCGAAATAATTTATTATTTAAAAAGTGTAGTTTTTTTTATTATTTAAATCACTACAGTTAATTATTATTCGTAAATATTACTTACAATTTTTCATTAAAGAAGAATAACAGTGCTGTTGGAACAATAAACCTTGATTGCGACTATGATCGACCGAGCGTGTATAGATACGCGTGTGCAAACAGGCGCGTGGCGGCCCGGACTGATTTGCAACTTGAAGTTGTCGCGCGCTGTAGGTAATTATCTCGGCCGGCATAGGCGAGTGACGGAGGCCTGGTATCGCGTCGTGCGACTCACCTCCAGCTGGCAAATTTATTGATACCTACCGCCTTCCTATAATATAAATTTTTTATACTTATAAGCTATTGCGATGAATGTGCAATGTCACAACAAACATTTTTATGTTTAGTGATATAAGAAATGTTAGATTATAAGCCTAACCTTGTAATTAAATTAAATAAATAAAAAAAAATAATAAAAAAGTTAAACTTATCTCAGAAAAACAAAGTTTGTTTGTATATTTTGTGTTCATTTCCACGGGGATAAACCGCAAAATCTCTAGTGATGCGATTTGTATATAAATAAACATACGCCTGTATTCACAAACATTACTATCAGGTCTTACTTACAGTTCCCACTTACTGTGAGCGTCTACGCACAGGGTGATATACGAACCAATCACAGAGCTCTATTCAACGCTATGCGTTCGATTTGCTGCTCCACTGAATACGGGCGATAGAAATTATGATCACACATAAGTACTCGCGGTTGGTATACCGGGCTATTATACTTTCGGACTACAAACATTCTATGTATTTTTATGTTACGTTTTAATGTATTTATTTGTTGTATTTTATCTTCAGCTAATATTTTGTTTCACTGAGTCATATAGCGATATTATCATTCCCTGTTAGAAGCCCCAACAATTCTCAACTAACGTTAGAATGTTACATTTTCGCATAACGTTCCAATCACAAGTGTCGAGCTCAATGTCCGATTCGCCAATAAGATGTCACGAACAGCCGTTCAATATTACCTACATTTAAATGCGTAGATGTGTACTCTCCTTTATAATTATGTATTTAAGAATTTCCGCTTATAATCATGATACACCTAATAAGATCCAAAAATATACGAGTAATACTTATTAATTATTTTTCAAGCCCCAAATTATAACATTTTCACAGCAAAAAAGAACATTATTTTGTGAAAATCCGAAAGTTATTTCAGGTAAACTGAAAATTTATTCAACTTACCTACGGAAAATTTTCCCGACCAACTGGAATTGTTTGTTCTGTTTATTTTAATTTGGAAATTCACAACTATAAGTATGTACGTGCTCGTAATTTTAATTCACATGAGAGTAAAATGATCATTTACCAGCTTTAGTAAATAAATTTTAATATTTATTAAGGTCTATTTGAAATTGAATACTATTAACGATTTATAATTTAAACTCATGGTATGGATACCATATTAATAATCCTCAATAATATTTTAATACTCTCGAACGTATCTTATTAATTACCTTTTAACATATTAGAGACAGTTGAATTGTTACCTACTTTTAATGACCCTTACCTATAAGTATGTTAGTACATAAAAATATTTTGTGAAACCAGAAAGGCTGATTTAGTACTTTTATTAGAGAAAGGTAAACATTAGAAGCTGCTGTAATTCAAGCACAATAATAGCTAAATTGGTTTGCTATTAATATTTGTATGATGAAAAACACAAAAAGCTCATAATAAGAGGTTCTCTTTAGTCTTTTAAGATGATGTTATTATGTTTATAGTTACTTAACTATTTAATTACGTAATAAGGTATAAAACCTGTGTAATTAAAATAAAATAAATAAATATTATTTTTATGCCGAGTAGTTACATAATTGTAAAACTTTATTTATTCAAATTCAAAAATACCTGTTCGCCGGTAATCTCAATCCAATCCACTGGAGGGCCGTATACCTCATCTGACGCATCGTCCTCCCGCGGCCGCGGATAATGGAGCCGCGTAATTGGCGCGCATAACAAATGGGGAATTTTCCGAATTCGTATTGAATTCGTAACTATCCCGCTGACAAATGCCGGTTGTTTTGCCGGTTTAAATTAAAGTATTGATTTATTAACGGTATCGGTTTTGCGAGTTCGATGATTCGGCTTGGGGAATTTTCTTTGGTTCTTTCGTTCTGTTCTTACTAATTCATTGTTAAATATTGTTTTAAGGTAGACAAGGTAGATAGATTTTGCAAACGTATAGCGAAACGCGTTATGATGAAAAGCCAAAATGTACGCTGGAGAAGCCAGACAGAAACTTATTTAGATACACCCACACAATAATATGAACGGCTTATGATAGACTAGCGGCCGCCCGCGACTTCGTACGCGTGGATACCGTCCCGTTACCCCCTTAGGAGTCGAGTTTCGTAAAATAATATCTACATGCATGCCAAATTTCAGCCCGATCGCGATCCGTCCAGTGGTTTGGGCTGTGCGTTGATAGATCACTATGTCAGTCAGTCAGTTAGTCATTTAGTCAGTCAGTCAGTCACCTTTGAGTTTTATATATTTAGATTGTCATACATAACGTTACATTTTATCCACCTACGCCCTAACTACGCTTTTATACGCTTCGCTTTGGATTCTACAAACAAGTGAAGCGCGCACTGGTTTTCTCACACGAAGGCGTGGATACTCTTAACTTTAATTCAACTTTCAAAGCTGGTGCACTTCAAAACGCATTATCAGTTGTGTTTTGCTAGACTTAAGCTGCAGTATACCTACTTAAGAACTCTTAGAACACTTATGTACAGTGTACCTCCATAGTATCGTGTTAGTATTCATTAGCATTTAGTGAATAGGCCAGCAAACTTCTCGGAGTATTGTTCGCCTCAGTTTTGTTATTGGACTAGTTGTAGTAGTTGCAATAGACCATTACAGGCACAACTTATTACACCGGCCAGATAGGAAGAAAGTTATGCAGGATAGGTGAAGTTGGGATGTTGTGTTTGTATTGCAATCTCTGTAATTATGGAGCAGATGAAAGCTGTGATATTCCCTGGTTGAGTGTCTCTTTAGTAACTTTTTATTCGGGAAAATAAACATTTTGTTGCAACAAACCAAAATAAAGACTATATGTAATTTAGAGTAAATTACGATAAGTGTGAATCTGTAGCTATGTTATTTTAGATTACTGTGAGGAGAATTTGATGAAAAATACAAAGAAATAAGGATGAAATTAGAAACGAGGACGGCTCGTTATATTCGTTTAACGTATGGGTAGAATTTGGCTTTAGCCCAAAGTTAACTACCAGAAGGTGCTTTTTCGTTTTTTTTTGTGTATGTGAAAGTGTCTGTGCTATATAGTTTTAATAAATAGTAGGTATTCAGACACGCACGTTGAAGTTTATTAAGTTACATTAACATTAATACTGGATGTTTCCGAAACATATCACCTGGCTAAAACTCGGGCAGCACAATAATACACGTAATAAAACACCTCGTGTTTCTATTATTTAAAGTTCCATCTCAAAAACCAGTAACTTTATTAAAACAACATTAAAACTCGGAATCCAGTTATCTCTTTATTAGAATTGATTCCGGGCTCGAAAGTTTCGGATGTCCCGGTCCCAAAGGATATCCATTTTAATTAGAACTACCCGGCAGTAAATAGTTCATGTTTAGGAGCCAACTAATAAACTAGCGAACATTCGTAATTGGCTTGTAAAACTTAATGGTGCCGCCTGATATTAATTTGAAGGGTATTAATGCTTTGTTTGCGAATTAATGTCGGCGAGGGTAGGACAAGTGACATTTAATTACAATTTGTGATGAGCTTAGACAAAAGCAGAAACTATCAATATCTAAGTTGTAACATACATCCCCCAATGATTTCTACATCGCTTGGTTCTTTAAGAGGCCTATATTCAGCAGTGGACGTCCTGTGGCTGAATGATAATGATGTTGATCATACAACAGTTTATTATTACACTTCGTATCTCATAAAGATATGAAGTTTGTTGTTAGACAGTTTTAATTTGATAGAGTCTCATCCGTATTTAGATTCCAAGAATATTCCTTTTTCAGAAACCTTTTATGCAAAGCGTTAAAAATAAACAGCGTGTTAGTTGATCGACGCTCGTGATCGACAGAGGCATTACGGCGAGCCCCTCAAATCCCCGGTGCCCCAAGTCCCAGAAACCTCTGGCCTAATTTTGGCATCTTTGCAACATGAATAAATTGTGTTCAGCCATATTCGGAGCAAATATCCCGCACTAAACCGATCTCACCGATATATCAAGACAGAATAAGCGCGGAAAAAATTTAATCAGACGTAATTTAGTGGAAGTAAGCCCCTCCCGGAGCGAAAAGGATGTTTTTGCGACAGCATACTCTACAATAGAGTAATACACAGAAGCTTTAGGTCAGTGATCTAAAATGTTTTTTTTTTCTTACATAAATAACTGAAGACATACATAAGTACGTAGAATGCCCTGTTAAGTGATATTCGTTAAAAATTTTGAAACATGAAGAAGTTAACATTGTGGTGTAAGATTAAGAAAGAGAAAACAGATAAACTTATTCTTTCAAAAACAGGAAACTGTGCACGGTAAATATCTGAAGTATGTATGTATGCTCTCCCAAAACTATAGTGTAACGAAATTGTGATTGTTTTAACTTCAACTTCAAGGCCGAGTTGCACCATCTTACTGAAACTTTGAGACACGTCAAAAATATATCAAATTCCGTAGAAAAAACACAAGTTATAGTTTCTGTTAAAGTAAGATGGTGCAATCCAGCCTAAGGTATTTAGTTTACAATAGATAGTGAGCTTACTGAACGCCTTCTATTTTACACAGCGTCGACAAATCGACTCCTGAGAGAGAATATTGCTTACCGGATAAAAATGTTGTTTCATTATGTTAATGCAATATATAAAATCCATTCATCATGCACGTATAAAAATATAAGAAATGTAGCTGTATGGAGGTTGCGCTTAGACTCGGGTACCGTAATGTATCACGTTTACTTTTTTCCTGTAATTCATGTTTTTAGTGTTGTTATAAATAATTTCTATCGGTCTGTGTACGGTGCCCTCGAAATGAAAGTCTAATTTAATCACCCATGCTTAAAGTGAAATATTTCCCCAAAAAACTTTTATTCAAACACATCACTGGAACACAACTCCAAATTGAGTTAGCTTTTCATTTCAGTTTTTAACCAACTTCAAAAAAGGAGGAGGTTCTATGTTTGGCTGTAATGTATTTTAACATTTCACTTTTAAAGCTGAAAGAACAAAACATGAACCGTCTGATTCTACTTTAAGTTACAAGGCATCAGTAACTTTCCCGTTCTTGTTACCTCAACAGACAAAAACCAATTGAACAAAACCACATTGAGCAAAAGATACTCGCAGAGATCTTTTCAAACTCAATGCTCAAAAAGTACCTGTATTCCCTCTCCACTCCCCAAAGGAACATCCCGCATGCCCACAGAAACATTATAGATCCCGCAGTTCACCGCATCCCGACATATCCCCGTACAGATAGTTCCATGTCGGTTCCTGGAATATTGTCAGCAATCCCGTGGGATAGATATGCTATAGTTGAAAGTATTTCCTTTGAAAGGGCAATAAAAAGAGCCAATAAAATTCAGGATTGTCTATCGCAGTCTATGTGAGAAATGGAAAAGGTGGCATATTTTACTTTTATGGTCAAATATGAAAATGTTATTAAGGGAACTACATATTTTGAATGGCGGTGTTAGATTCGTGTTCAATTTAAATGGGCATCGCAGTCTGCGATGATTATTATTATGCACGTGTTTTTTCGTTAAAATTAGTTTTATTCTTTACTATAAAAAATATAAAGGTCTCATAAGCACAAACTCTTTGCCCGCGCGCCTGGCTGGCGAGAAACTTCTTTTTAATTTAGTTCTTTTGCGATTGTCATTTGTTTTTTCTCTTCACTTTTCTACCTTTGGCATTAATGATAAGGTTATTACGTTAGTTTTTGTATTCATAATGTTCATTTTGTTTATCGTAAAAAGCTTTACAATTATTTAATACGAGAGTATTTCAGTTAATTGCCAGTTGTGTTTAACCAATACTTCATCCTGAGTAACAAAATCTCAATAAATTATCATCCTGCGTATCAAATATACCTAACTTTAACTTTCTAATAAAAAAAAACATATATTTACCAAGACAGTCAAGTTAAAATAATAAGCCTTATTTTTCCCAGGAAATACTTATTATTGATTCTTTTTTTGTACAATATTGTCTGATTGTTCCAGATCTGCCGAGGTTCGTGGGTCCAGGGTCCAACGTCACGGTGGCCGTGGGAAGGGATGCCGCGCTCACGTGCAGGGTCGACAATCTACAGACGTTCAAAGTGAGTGCCATTATAACTATTAAGTAACTTTAGATGTGTGAACAGAACTTTAGATAGTGAAAGCAGCAGTGGGAGACGGCGTATGTGACGGCACCAGATAGTTGCCAATAGAGAGAGATGGAGGGAGATCGTGCGGAGAGTTGTATCCGCCTCTACAACCGATGTGAACAACGCCTCAACGTGACCACGACCGCTCTGCCAAGAGCGTAACGAATAAGAAGAAGAAGAACTTTAGATAGGGTAGCGACCACATCACACGACACGCTAAATGTAGAGTCCGTGCCAATTGAAACTGGAAATAAAGTTACCTTACATCGAGCTTCTGTCTTTAGTGAATTGAGTAAAAATAAGTTTTGCAAAGTGAAGTAATATTGAGGAAACTGACGCCCGTATTCACATACATTACTATGACGTCTCACGACGCACAGGGTCACACGTTAGCCAATTACAGAGCTCTATTCAAAGATGTACGTTCGATTTGCTGTGTCACTTAAACAAGCATCGTTTGTGAATAGGGGTGTGAGACACTAGCTTTTTTTGAGTCCATTTTTGTCTCTATATTTATTACAAAACTAGCGACCTGCTCCTGCATTCACAGGTACAATGTATTATGCTTAAAAATATTTCTCTTGAATCACTCTATCTATTAAAAAAACCGCATCAAAATCCACTTCGTAGTTTTAAAGATTTAAGCATACATAGGGACAAACAGCGGAAAGCGACTTTGTTTTACTATGTAAATGATGATGTCTAATCTATTGGTACAGCCTTACTTGCCACATCCCTGAGGATCTCATTTGCTATCATAGATGTTACATGGCTTGATTGCTGATGCATGCGGCATACATTAACGTATATATTAACACGGAAGTGACCATACAATCAAGTACCTACGTGATTGCTTGTTATCATATGTTATTCCGTTTATCCTTGTGACGAATGTCATAAATGGGAATTACCATAAAGTATTGAAGCACTATAAAGGCTCTTTCAAATTAGACGTTTTAAGGGGGACGGTTATCGTCCGTGCAAGTCCGTGCACTTAGGTAGAATTGCACCATCTTACTTTGACAAACGTCAAAAATCTGTCAAACTCTATACAAAAACCACCGGTTATCGTTATAGTTACAGTTAAAGTAAGGTGGTGCAACTCAGCCTTACCTACTGTAGGTGCTTTTCAATTTTTTTCCAAAGCAATTTTATCATACAATTTTACATGTGCGGTCCTACAAATGGACGACAACCCGTCTCAAAACGTCAATTTGAAAGACTCTAGGCTCACTTGTGCAACTAATTCAAAACTTCTATAGGTCAGCGTTTCCACCTTCAACTACTATACTGTGGAGTAGTCCCAAACAGCCGAGTAACTTTCATACACAATAGTCAATGATTAATATTAGTTTCCGCACATTTCCCTTTTATTCTTTCGGCCAACTCCGTATAAGTTGCTCGCACGCACGGAAAAGTAATTTATAGAATTAATTGGCAGCTATATTTTCAATTACACACGAGTTTACATAGTACGCGAGGATAATGGTAGGCTCTTATCGAGAGCAAATTTATTTAAGCCACTATTATTAAAACTCAGTGATGAGGGTTGTATAAACAGCGACTGTGTATTCTTAATTAATTCAAAAGATTCAGTTGTTGCGTTTATAAAAGCTGAAGAAAAATCTCGCTTGAATTACGAGTACAACTGTAATGGAGAAGAAACAAAAGCTACCTATTGACGGAGTTCAACGGTTAGTGTGATGAAATGCACTTGCCAACTTTAAAGTAAATCTTATTTAAGTTAGTTTTTAAAGTAAGTCAGTACTAACTTTAAAAATTAACATACTATTCTATACTATTCGTTATTATCGAACGACACCATGCTTAATGATATAAGTAGAAGAGTTAAATACCTTCCCACTTTGTGATTATCCTCCTGGGGCCCGGGAATTATTTTTATCGTGAATTCATATGAAAACTATCCAAATAGTATTAATAATTGATATAATTATCTTAAAAAATAAAATAAAAATTTTTATCTGGAAAACGGCAATTTTCTCAATGTCATATATTTACGACATCGGTTCCCAATGTCAACGACTTTTTTATTTCATGTACAGGATTTCCCGTAATAAATTGCACAAAAGTAATTCCTAGTTAAGTTTCTTGACTATCTACAACGAATTTGAATCGATTTTTGAAATATACCTATTGAGATGCCAAAATATTTTTTACATATTTTTAATGTTTTTTCTGCCTGTACTTACTCTTTTCTATGCAGTGGATGCAAATGTTGATATTTTTTAAGTACATTTTCGGTAAAATGTAGCTAGATAGATTCTTTATCAAGTTTTATGTCATTTTTGGGCAATAACATTGCATCTCTATTTTTTTTTAAATAGTATTTCAAAATTTTATTGCATTTCATATGGATGACTCAAATTAAAAAATCCTCGTGATAAAAAAATGCATCACACCAATGTGTAATTAACATTAAGTGATGTAGATAAGGTCAATAGCAATAAAAAAATTAAAAAACCATTTGATTAAGTGCCTAATGAAATTATTTTAATTTCATAAAAAAAAACAAAGTGACTTGAGGTGTTGATAATACTTCTGGGCCGACTTTACCAGTAAAACCGAGTTTTGAGTGTTCTAATATGTTATATTCGCATATATCTACCTAAACAAATAAGAAAATAATATCAGATTGTATGCTATATAATAGAAAATGTATAATGTCATACAGGTATTACACTGGGCTCTGTCAGTTTACACTAGTAATTGGGACCTCATGTAATACCTGTATGACATTCAGATTTCACCATGGTTTTCGTAGTTTTCATACGTATTTCCACAATCAGTGATACTCAGATAATAAAACAGTTCAAATCCCAAAACGAATAATAACAAAGGCTTATAGAAATCATTCATATTTTAGTAAAAAATTCATGATTACTAACCACTTGTTCCCGGTCGCGGCGCCGTCGCTAGTTCAATTAAAGATAAAAAAATATAAATGTCACTTCACTAGCCAATCACAGCTAAGAATGATGGACAGATGCACCATCTAACTAACTAACGTAAAAGTTCTGGTAAATTTCAACAGATAGCGTTGATTTATATTTTTTTGTTTTATGTAATAAATATATGACGCCAGGCCCCAGGAGGATTATGTATTTCTCAGTTTTGTAGACGCAATGACTACTTATCATAATAATAGTGTTTAAGATTTTCCAATTTCAGGCGCCTTTTCTTTTGAGAACCGTTAAAGTACTAGGTACCTAATTTTATCCATTCTGTCAACATCTCTAAGGCTGAGTTGCACCATCATACTTTAATTTTGACAAACGTCAAAAATCTGTCAAATTCCATCCAAAAAACACTGGTTATTGTTAAAGTTACGAACAAAGTAAGTTGGTCCAACTCAGCCTTAATGTTTTGGTTTAGCATGACAGTTGAGTAGTTCACTGGTGAGTATCTTTGACCTTTATATTCTGACCGTTACGCGTAAAGGCAATGCTACTGAATCTATCTAGCTCGTAACTCGTTCGTGAGCTATCTCATTAGTCGGTAACGACTGCAAACGAGTTACAGTGAGGGCACTAATGAAGTCAAGGCGCAGCTCATGTATCTAGTTCATAAGTCGAGATCGCGCGTAATGAGAAACTTGCCGGGGGCACTAATTAGACCAATTTTCTCTCGCTTATGTTGATTAAGGTTTCCAAAAACTAAATGGAAGGTTTTGAAACGTTTGATTGACGACTCGTTAAATCACGATAGTAATATAAATCTATTTACTAAGTCTTCCTAACCTCTAACGTTAGTAGTCCCAGCTAATAGAAGCAGAGTGAATACTCTCTGAATTTGGCAACGTACTTAATGTCAGCCCTCAATGAACAATAACGTCCACTTTCGTGAAAGCGGAAAGAGTTCTCTTGTATTTATTTGAATTAAATCTTCTTTTCATGTCTTGATGTGATTAAAAACATCATCGACGATCGTCTTTTGTTGTAATATCCAGGACATAATCTGATATTTTTACGGCAGAGCTCTGTTCAGAGAGCAGAGAATCTGTTTACGTTATGACTAAATAAATATTTATGACTAAGATTGAGGTACTCGTACTTCTTCTTCATATCGTGTCGAAAACAAACCTACACACAGTCAGCCCAAAACTCCGCTACAAGAGTGGCGTTGTCAGCAGCGTTCACTAAATCCTCTTGCATACAGTTGCTCGGGCACTCAGGGCACAACATCATGTGCTTCATCGACAGGGGAACAAAACCGCACCTGCACTCCATGTTTGAAAATTGTGCTAAATGTTTATCATAAGTCAAAGATTTTGGTATCCATCTTGGTCGTTTCTTATTTTTTCAAACTTCAACCGTAGTAATATCTTGAACGTTAGCTATGCGACAGCCAACTGCAGTCCGGATTGAAACTAATGTCGTGGCGAGCGACTGAGACAAATGCTCAGCGAGGTCCATTAGGTAGCTGGGATAAGTCTCATCCTAGCTGAGAAATACCTAGATACCTTCGCTGTCAGAACTAATGGAAACCACAGAATTTGGAACACAAAGACATAAATGAGACCCACTTCCTTTTGTTTAATTCTGATAAGGAAAAAATGTTAATGGTGATAATTCCAGCTTTAGTTATACGGTTGTCCCGTAAATTAAGAACAACCTTACTACCACATAATTTGCACATCACGGTGAAAATCTTTTTTTGATCTATGACTTTTGCAATTTTGCATAAAAATAACTCGTCTTCCCATACAAGTATCAAACAACCGATTGAATTTGTATAAAATAATAAAAAAATATGTTTTTTTTTTAAAGTCATCAAGAACAAAAGTTGGTTACCACGATGTATAGAATATGTGACAGGAAGGTTGTCCCCAATTTACAGGACATCCTGTATAAGTAACAAATACCTATAGGACCGAAATTTATTATGAATTCAAAAACTTCTGATTGTTTTTTAGGGTTCCGTAGCCAAAATGGCAAAAACGGAACCCTTATAGTTTCGTCATGTCCGTCTGTCCGTCTGTCCGTCTGTCCGTCTGTCCGTCTGTCACAGCCGATTTACTCGGAAACTATAAGTACTACAGTGATGAAATTTGATGGGAATATGTGTTGTATGAACCGCTACAAAATTATGACACTAAATAGTAAAAAAAAGAATTGGGGGTGGGGCCCCCCATACATGTAACTGAGGGATGAAAATTTTTTTTCGATGTACATACCCGTGTGGGGTATCAATGGAAAGGTCTTTTAAAATGATATAAAGTTTTCTAAAAAACATTTTTCTTAAAGTGAACGGTTTTTGAGATATCAGCTCTCAAAGTCGTAAAAAGTATGTCCCCCCCCCTCTATTTTTATAACTACGGGGTATAAAATTCTAAAAAAAATAGAGGTGATGCATGCTAATTAACTCTTTCAACGATTTTTGGTTTGATCAAAGTATCTCTTATTTTCCTATTAAGCCCGCTACTTAGAAATTACTAAAGTACATCACAATCGTTAAGAATTAATCTGTGCCCTTTGAGATTGGTGAAATTGCAAAACTGAAACTTTCCACTCGACGATTTACGGCGACTTACCAAAGAATTTCCTTCAACCAATTTAACTCCGTAATTAGATTTCGAATACACTTTTGCGATTACGATAAATTAAGACGAAAGATTTCACTTTTTGCTTACACAGCTTTTTATTTTATACGGCACTTCGCTTAAATGTTGGAATTTCTTTAATCTAAACCATTTACTTTGATATCGTATGATTAAAACGTCACGATGGAATTTCATGAAAGATGTTATTAAAATCATTTCCTTAGCATAGCTTATATGTAACTTAAAAATTATTTATTCTAACAAATAAACAGAAAATCTTTTATTTTTTTAAACCTATTACCACAGATAGCTACCTACTTAACCCTTAACTGGTATCGTAAATTAGACATACGTAACTGGTATCGTGGGGGCCGCGCGGCCCCCATACTATGTTTGCTTCTAGCAAGCATGTTTTGCCTATATACTTGAATAAATGTTCATAAATGATAAATATCAGGCTCGTTCTATGTAATAATTGAGTTTATATTTTATTAAATCTTCCTACTTATATACTTCAAGACATTACATAATAGTAACGACTTTTTACGTAATATTTTTTAACGTTTAAAATATCTATGAAACCTTTCGTTTAGAAAGTTATAACAAAAAATATTATTATTTTAATTAATCCATAATAATGTGAACTTAATATTGAACAACGTTTTAATGTAATGTTTTATAAAAATAATTAGTATTTTAAATAAATAATAACATAAATATTATGTTGACAAACTTTTGCAGGTGCTGGTGGATTTTAATACCACTTGTATTTATTTTTTCATAGTAGCTGGATTGACTAGGTCCTACAACATCTTAATTTTCACTCTCTGAAGAAAAAACTTCAAAATCAGAATCAATTTCCTCATTATCGACCGAATATTGGTTATAGGGTCTTCACAAAGACCTATAATTTTACTGTCTCTATATTCTTCTTTTGGCATGCTAGTAATCACTAATTTGGATTCAAAAACTTCATTCTAGGTATCTTCTATTGTTTTATCACTTAAAAGTCATAAATACTGCAAAAAACAAAAAACAAATAAAAATTGCCATGAAAAAAAAACTAACGTAACTGGTATTGTGGGGGCCGCGCGGACCCCAACACGTGCATATCTTCGTCCTGGTGAATGATGCAGTGCTGAAACACCTGCATCAGACGCGAGTAGCGCCGAAATGAGAATACCAAAAATTTTGGCTGCCCACGATGCGTAGCTTCTTAGAAATCAAAGAAAACGTCATGCGTGGGGGCCGCGCGGCCCCCACGATACCAGTTCAGGGTTAAGATACATAGATACTTTCATAATTTATAAAATTTAAGACAAACAGCATAAAATTGTATTGTATTCGAATCATATTAGCTGAATAGATATTCATTCAAAGTCAAAGTCATTGAAAGCCATTTATTTGGAACTTCAGCAATTAATAATTGCTTGCTCTATTTACCCTCAACAAAGGCAGTTGTTAATGGAAATTACTAACGAATTTGGTCGTGATGCATAGACTTAAATAGGTTATGCTACTAGATACGCTATTGATTGTTTATAATTTTAACTTAACATTAGATTAAAATAATGAAACTTCAATCAATTAAAACGCCATGAAACAATTTTACTAACAATAGCTTTTGCTCGCGGCTTCGCCCGCGTTAATTTCATCCATTATATTCTATGTTCACCAGAGTAATGTAGAAATTTTGATTGTGAAAGGTTTTTTCAAATAGATCCAGTGGTTTTGGAGTCTATTCAATACAAAGAAACAATAAAATCTTTCCTAATAAGTTTAGATTGAAATAAATTGGGTCTCAGCCGCTACCAATCAAGCAAGGGATAATGAAATCTCAGTCTACATTTATAATTTCTCGTTTCAAGAACTTGCTATCAATTTTGGACAAAGATATTGGCAATGACAGCTGCTCTTTAATTCAATTTGTGATTTCGAATGTTACTTATTAAAATGTGACATGTACGAAAAACAATTTTTGTTGCGATGACAATGTTTTTCCATTGCGTATTTTATTACTACAAACTTCAGGCCTTCACCCATGTAAACTTTAACCAGTGATTTGCGCACATTCTACTTCCTACTAATATTATAAATGCAAAAGTAACTCTGTCTGTCTGTCTGTCTTTTTCACGCCTAAACCACTGAACCGATTTTGATGAAATTTGGCATAGAGATAATTTGAGTCCCGGGAAAGGACATAGGATAGTTTTTATCCCGGTTTTTGAAACAGGGACGCGCGCGATAAAGTTTTTCTGTGACAGACAACATTCCAGGTGGGCGAAGCCGTGGGCGGAAAGCTTGTTCTTAATATTTTTTCTGAGTCATACCTAACTATACATTGATATGCTGATTTTATTGTTAACTAGCTGACCCGGCGAACTTTGTTCCGCCTTAATGGCAATAAATAAGCAGACTTTTTTGTTTAATTTCGAACGGGATAAAAAGTATCCTATGTCCTTCTCCTGGCTCTAAACTACCTCCCTGACAATTTTCAGCTAAATCGGTTCAGCCGTTCTTGAGTTATAAGTCGTGTAACTAACACGACTTTCTTTTATATAGGTACATAGATTTAAAACAATTTTTAATAATAATACGGATCGAAAAGTAATCTTTGATATGACTACGACTTCATTAGAAACGAAATCGCCCGCCTTCAGTCGATCTAGAGTAATTTACGTTTATCTAAAGCTGAGTGCTCGGTGTAGCCATCCCTTTGGAGCGAATCTACATAAACCAAGTCTGAGTTATTACTGTGGATCTGCCGTTACGTCACATGGACGTTCGTGGTCTGTGGTACGAATTGTCTTCGTACAATTTGCTTCTCTGGTTTGAGACGATATTGTTTAGTTTTTTAGATGTAGCAGAAAAGGTGTTTAAAATGTTTAAGTAGAGACCCTACCTTTATGGTTTCAGAAACCGGTCATGGCCAAATAAATGAAGAATAAATGAGGACGTAACAGCAAGAGCTTTAAAATTGTTTATATAGATACCTTTTGGGTTTCAGAAACCGCTCATAGACAAAAATGAAGACTAAAATAATGAAAAAAAAAACTTCAATATTTATCTATAGCTAGGTCTAATTGTGAAACAATGTTTTTATTTGCGTTGAGATCGAATCTCTAACGGTTTATTAATTAAATCTTTAACCAGCTTTTGTCCGCGGCTTAGCTCGCGTTTCGTCCCCTAGAGTGAATTTTGGATAATCCTTTCTAAGCGGATAATATGCCTACGTCATAATGTGCCTCAGCGCAATCCTTTGGTACAGTCCTGTTGTTCCCCTGGTTGGTTTCAAAAGAATTTAAATCCTGCATCAATCCGTTCTGTATTAACTGCCGTTTATGATATTAATTTGTATATTTATTGTCACCAGGTGGCGTGGCTCCGCGTGGATACGCAAACCATCCTGACCATCGCGGGCCACGTGATCACCAAGAACCACCGCATCGCCGTCAGCCACGGCGACGGCGCGTGGACGCTGGCCCTGAAGGACGTGGGCCCGGCGGACGGCGGCCGCTACATGTGCCAGGTCAACACCGAGCCGATGATGAGCCAGACGCACCAGCTGCAGGTCGTCGGTCAGCAGATGTGGTTCATATTATAGCTTAGTTTAGATTAAGTGCTCCAAGCCCGTCAGTCATAGGACCAACCCTATTCTTCTCCTGAAGATCATAAGAGGCGACTAAGGGCAAAATGTGCAATCAGGCCTGCCCAAACTGTCTGGCCAGCGTGGGGAGTGTAGGCCAATTCACATGGCGACCAGACTTTTAAATGCATTGATCGCCATCGCTGCACACCGGCTGATCGCGTGTGATTGCGTTGGTTTTGCTGAACCTTTAGCGGTTCGTTAATAATAAGTAGGTAGGTAATGATTATACAAACCACCTTTGGGTCGCACGTTCCACAAATAAGTTTTCAAATATCAGTGCCACGTTCGACTAAAGATCCCGTTTAGTTCGCCATCCCTCAGCTGCACTCAAACCACACCGCCCAAAGTTTCGGTTCCGCAAGATTCTTAATGATATCCCGTACCTCGCCAAACCTCAGGCGTGACTGAGCAGAAACAATCCTAATGACACGAACACACTGCGGAGTTGCCACGTCACGCCGCTGCAGCTTCTTAACTGTTGCAAACTTTGGGTTGCTAAGCGTTTTGGAGCGGGAAATTTCACGTTACCAATTTTAAAACGTCTACGAGGCAACGCTTTGTACATTAGTGTCGAGTAGGGAGTATAGTGGAGTGTGAATTGCTGTTTTTGGTCCTATATTTTGGTGGATATTTTAAATCTTGGTATTTAGGACTGTAACATGTTACAAATAATTGATTTTCTTTTTTTTTGTAGTTGTTTTTATACTAATTCTGGAGCGGCAAAGTCTATATCTGCTATGTTTTTTGACATAGAAAATCATAAACAAGTACGCTTTCAAAAACAGTTCTTAGTACGAGTAGCAACGGAACTTATCAATCGAGTGTACAAAACGCATATGTAATAGGAGAATAATAATATGCATGTACCTAGAAATAATTATTTTCTAAACAGTCATAATCTAGAGAATGTAACAAGACATATCTTGCCAACAGTTCCACCAGACATAGACGACGACGCCAGCAGCAGTGAAATCCTTATCAAAGAGGGAGAGAACGCCGCGTTGCGATGCGTTGCGTCCGGCACTCCGCCGCCCACCGTCGCGTGGAGGAGAGAGGACTCCAGGCACTTCAAGATCGACAACCAGACGTTGGGTAAGAACATTTTGGATCTATTTAATCACATCTTTGAAAAAAAAAATTTTTCATTAAGAATACACAAAGATACGGTTAAAAAAATAAAGCAGACAGCTAAGTTTAAAACTTTTTAACGGCCCTTCTACACGTGATTTCATCTACTCACGTAGTCGTACTATACGAGCTAAGAATAGAAACGTAATGTAGTTTTGTAACTACACCCAAAACTTGCTTGCTACATACAATACTGTCAAAGTTTAATACCTGCCGTATTATGCATAGATAATATCAGCAGGTTGTTCACATCTAAATAGTATGAAAATAATCAAAAGATCATAAGAGATTATGGAAAAGTACATTCCTAGTTTTCTACTTCAGTAAAATAGTTTTATTTAAAAAACATGATTTGCATACAGCACGGTATACCGAAGCATCCATGTGTTACGATAATATGGGCGCACAAGCATGTTTCGGCAAATTATTCGCATGCAAATTAATTAACATTGTATTTCAACATAGCGCCTCGGCATAACTGATTTACCTACAAATGTATGCAGTCTTAGCGCAAAAACATTTATTACTTTAAAACTCTATTGTTAGCGAACAAAAGGAGAAGTTAACAGGTGTGCCGCATAGATAGTAGTCGACTAACTAACACTTATATCGTTTAAAGAGACCATGAAATCTTTGTCATTATTTAGTAAGTGCACTGCGCATTTTGTTTCAGTAATTATTTTAGGTAGGTAGGTTCGTAGGTATACCTACGGTGGATATTCGCGGTTAGATAGGTAATGTTAATTCTAGCTTGGTTACCAAAAGTCTTTATCAATAAGGCTGGGTGGCACGCCATCTTACTTTAACTGTGAAAAATGTAAAAAATCTGTCCAACTCCATACAAAAATCACCGGTTATCATCATCATAGTCTGGGTCTGCGGGTGTCTATGGGCGACGGTAATCACTTACTGTTCAATANATCTGTAATAGACTCAAGAGAGTAAGGAAGCGTCATCAACACCATGTCCAATGTAATACCATCGATACCCTGAGCATGTGATTTCAGTGACTTAATAGTTTTTAACACAACATCACTGTCCACAGAACGTAACGAGAAACCGGCAGAGGCATTAAATCTATGATGCTCATAGTAAGTTAGTTGGGAGATGTTAACCCCATTCTCGCCCGGCACATCTAGAAAGTGTGAATTTATTGTGTTTGGGTCAGTGAAAGTCTGTGAGAGGTCAGCTGTGTCCTTTTTACTTGTTAAAACTGAATTCTTTAAGTTTTTCCACAGTGTCCCTGAGTCTGATATTTTACTATTGATGTGTTGTGTAAAGTAGCAAGACTTTTCCCTATGAATAGCCTTTATCACCAGGTTTTTCNTTAAAATGGGTCATAATAATAAAATTTATGTAAGGTCTTATACCAAATTGTGTCCTTTACCCTTGCAAGACATCTAATATGTTTATTGTCATTTGTATTAAATAAATTAAAAGTAAATAAGCATAACAAATATAAAAATAAAATGTAACAAGTAGTATAATAAATAATTTAAAAGTAAATATAACAAAGGTAAAAATAAAGATGTAACAATTAACAAAATAAAATAAAAAGGCACTAACTTAGAATACTTTATTAACATATAATTAGCATTTCATTATTGTAGATGTTAAGAATAAGTTTAAGACATAATGATGTGTTATGGTTTACAGTATTAGACAGTATGTCTGTCACTTAAATTAAAAATGGGCTTTACTTTCTAATTAGGTATATCAATAATTGTTTTTGTAACTCAGTGCCCGCCCCAACTTATGTTCAATACGGAACATAAAAATTAAAAAAGTTAAAAATATTGTCTATGATTAGATTGGTCTTTGCTCTATGCTCTCTCTTCTATTTTGGAGCNAGTCCCGATCCTTTTATATTTTCTGTGATAGTTGTCCCTGATGCGCATCATATCCCTAATCGTGTCCGTCAGCCATGGATGGGGAGGGTGTTTAAATTTGCGTGTTTTTAAGGGTGCATGAAGGTCCATGAGGCCTGTGACACAACCGGTGAAGGCAGCGACAAGACTGTTTACAGTATCACAACGTTTTAGGCTGTGCCAATCTATAGCGCAGAGATCTCGATCAAGTAGTTCCTGGACCACATCACCAAGCGGCNAGTGTGTGAAAGAATCTTGATTAACAAAAAGCGCGTGAACAATTTCGCTTGTAGGCCCCGGCGAGATTCGAACTCACGACCTCCTGTTTACTAGACAGGCGCTTTAACCAACTAAGCCACGGCGCCTTCATGTAGAAAACATGAACATTATTTTTGCATGTCTTGTAGACGAAACTCATGTTGAACCTGATTGTTTTTATCTGACATCTGTATTGTACCATGTTACTGTGCAAATAAATGAATTTGAATTTGAAATTGTACGAGACAAAACAAAAAAGAAAGTATGATAATAATATAACTTTTTTCTAAAGCCTGTGGGTCTAGACAAAGTGCAAATTTTAATCGCAAACCAGTCGAAAAGTGGTCGAAAAGCCCCTTTTTTAACCGACTTCAAAAAAGGAGGAGGTTATATGTTCGACTGTATGTATTTTTTTTTTCTATGTATGTTCACCGATTACTCCGTCAATTGTGAACNACTTACCATCAGGTGATCCGTCTGCTCGTTTGCTCCCTGTCACAAAAAAAAGGTACTGTCAAAATAAGGTAGTGCAACTCAGCCTAAATGTGCAAAAAGATCTCAGTTGAGCACAATATAGATGTCAGGGTTGAAAATGTCGCAGTATTGCAGTTGACACTATTATAGAAGGGATGCCAAAATGCTCAGCACCTTTGTAGTAAAATTTCAAAGACCACTTTTACTTCCATTTTCATTGACAGATAAAATAAGTGCATAAATTCACTAGTTGTGGCATAGAAACAATATAAAACAAGCTTAGAATAAAACTGATTTAGCTTATTGATATTATTTTCCAACAAATTACATTAGATGAAATTTCTAAATCATGATGCTAGGATGTTATTTTTTGCGAAGTTTGAAAATTAGTTCTACTCGCAAGAAAAAAAGCCCGTACCAATGTTCATTTCAAACTATTTTCTCTGCTTTGATTAGTTTTCAGCGGAAAAGTCTATTAATGTTAAAATAAATATGTAACGGTTCACAGAGAAAGACACGTTTACAAACATAGCATAAATTAAATTACATTGCACACTCAATTGCTTCAACTCAGTTACGCAAATTGAATAGTTTATTTTAACTTAAAGTTGGACCGAGCAAGCAGAGAATAAACAAAGCCAATCACAGAACTAATTCACTGTGTATCAATTAACAGTACCTATAGTTTTATCCCGGGCTCACAGTCTCCGTAAATAAAGCACTGCGAGGCAAAACTGTCACAGTGCCCCGCAGAGCGCGAGAACGGTGCAACAACAAACTGTAGCCAAACAATACCGAAACTTTTGTTGCCGTGGCTACAAATTGAATGTAAGCTCACTTATTTATAGAGTCCACTCGACGAAGTTTTTCAGCCGAAAACCGAGCCGAAACTGTTTTGTTTTGTTTGAATAAACATACAGATTACATAGGTGCAGTCATTGCCCGTTGATAGAGTTGTTTTCAGCTAACATTTACGGTTAACTTTAATTCATTTAGTGTAATAAAATATCACTGTTTATCGTTTGGGACCCAGATATTATTTTGTCGACAGTTAAGCACAGTAACAGTGTTTCTAAGATTGAAGTCCACTTGGTTCATATTCCTATCTCAGTTCAGCTATTTACATTTAATTTAATAAAGTTTTTAAAAGACTTCAACTAAACTAAAATAATACGTTTCTTGGCCGAAACATGTCCCCAACACTAACCATTTGCATCATTTAAAGAATTTCCCGGCGATTGCAGCGCTAAGCGTTCGGAACTAACTAAATAATTAAACTGCGTTAAATAAATACAGCAGCTTTAAACTAATCTCATTTAATTACTCATAAACCAGACTCGCATTCCCCATTTTGTGTGAGATTATGCGACGCGTAATCACTTTTGAGTCGTACACACAAGGTTTACTTTGCTTTAGCAAATGCAACTCACGTTATAATGGTCACTAATACGCTGATATTTGCACCACAATACAGACATACGTTGGCAGCGATGTCATAATAACTCTATGACATTTTCTGGAATAGCTGGTGTTTTACTACGGAGCTACGGCCCCATATGGTTTTAACGGCGCAACTAAATAACATCTACACTCGTGTTGTTTTATGATGTTTTTATACAATATTTTTATGATTCTATGTAGGTACATAGTTTTTAGTATGTTAAATGAACTCGTAAATCTTCGAAATGAAACTTATTTATTCAAACAAAAACTTTTGTACTAAAACGTGAGGTTATGAGATTTTAGTATAAAAATACATACATACTCATCGAAATTATTTCTTATGTCGAAATTTCTATTGCGCGTAGTTTCAATTTCGCAAGTACACATTATGTATCAAGACGAGAAGCTAGTGGTGGTGGTTCTAGTGGTGAATGTAAAATTCCTTAAATCTTTATCTTAAAAAGAACCCAATGGAGTTAAGACTCTTTTAAACAAAAATAATAAGCTACAACTTTATAGTTTTATCTGCACCGTGCAGGCTCCCAATCCGAAAAACAATTTGCGCAATTCTTGGCGATCGCGGATTGCCGGCAAAGCGGACTGTTTAATGCGACTACACAACACTACGACACCTGCTAACGAGAATGTTTGCTGAGAATGAGAATGTACTTGATTGTAGATTCGTGCATTCTCTTGATTGTAGATAGCTGTTGTATTATAATTTGGTAAGATACACTGTGTATCGTATTGAATTTTAGTGTAGATAGATAGAATTTCGACCGACGATCTCGTAAAGGTCGCGCGAAGAGCCTGGATGCGGGCAGCGCAGGACCGTGCATTGTGGAAAACCTTGGAGGAGGCCTTTGTGGACGTCATTTGGCTGAAACGAACGAACGAACGAAGATAGAATTTAACATTAAGAATGAAAGTGAGTTTTTGAAGTTGTTTCAATTTCGAATGGAATTTAAAATTATTGTGTTAATCCAGCAATTGGTACCTTATGTTACGCTCATAACTGAGTCAGTGCCTGGAGTATGGAAGCGGCACGGGACGGGTGACATTGACATAATTATTATGACGTGCCAGAGCATACAAATCTAAAGCAAATCTGACGTCTCGCTGACGTCTGACGTAGAAACATCCTCCTGTGCCGCTCTCATACCTCAGGTACTTTACTCAGTTAAGCACTACAACTATAGTAATGTAACTTTGGTGTAATTTACTTATAGCATTAATTAAGATTTTCTCGGAAATCCATATAATTATGTACGGGTATGTATTTGAGATCGGATATTTAGTCGTTAATTAATTATGATCAAAGATTAGATTAGACATTCTCTTGCTCAATTAATAACCCTAACTTGAGCGTTCCTCCCTTTAAGACTTCATATTCATCTTCACTTACGTTACGATGTACCATAGAGAGTGAAAGAGGTCAAGTGGACTAAATAAAAATAATTTTATTGACACAGAAAAACATATAGTAGGTACAGGACCAAGAAATGGTAGGTACACTGTGCCAACAGGCCCACCGCTCAGCATTTATCGTGATATGCTCAAATTTCTTGACATGCCCGTTTATAGAATAAAATAGCTATTTCAGACTAAAATTGTAGCAAAGTGAAACTGAATATTCAAATTATTTCCAACCTGTCTTGCAACTACGAAGTCTCATTACGGCAAAACAAATGCACACTCCATATTAAAATATGTTTATTTGGCACAGAATTCATGTGCATGTTAAAGCGTTGACAACCGAAAGTTGCCGACAGCTCGCAACTTTGCTCGGTTTCGTTTTGTTTGGCCTACATGAGCTTACAGTTTCAAATAAATAATTATTTATTCCTACACTGGAATACTAATGAAATAACTTCTGTAACGAAAATAATAAAATTACACTTATCTTTGTATTTTTGGGAGTTTGTAACTCATTAGAGAAAAGTTGGGAGAAGTGTGTTCTTTTTGTGGAAATGAAAAAAATAATTTTGCATTAATACATAAATAATTACTAGTGCCTGCGACTTCATTAGTGGGAAAATTTGACTGAAAAGTTGTACACGTTTCAAAATTTTACTCTACATTGAAGGGTAGAACATTTATCACGAGGAGAGGGATGTTATATTTTTGTCATTTGTGCTGTAATACAAAAAAGTAGTTGAAATAAAAAATATGCTGAAGAACTGTCTTGCATCGATCGTTCGTTCGTTTCAGCCGACAGACGTCCACTGCTAGACAAAGGCCTCCCCCAAGGATTTCCACAAAGATCGGTCCTGCGCCGCTCGCATCCAGGCACCTCCCGCGACGTTCACCAGATCGTCGGTCCACCTAGTGGGAGGCTTGCCTACGCTACGTCTTCCGGCTCGTGGTCGTTACTCATGAACTTTCCTGCCCAAGCGGCCATCAGCTCTACGAGCTATAATAAAAATATATTGAAAATAAAAATACTGCCACTTGAATAGTAATATTGTTCCTTGATCCATTTCACAATGACCATCACATCCTCAGCACATCGTACACAATGAATCCTAAATCTTTTCAGCAGAACAATAAATTATCCTAAATGATCTCTCCCAACCGACCGTGCCGCGGCCGAAACCGATTAATTTGATCAATTAACCGTTCGATTAAGTGATATCGGCTACTTGCGTCGAATTACTTTCGCCGGGCCAATTGTGCCTGCGGGACGGACGTAATGTAACCACATGAAAGGTTATTGAGTTTCACGGTATTTTACGAACCGAATTTTCGGTGGAATCTAAACAACTTAATAGACTTAAATCCACAAGGTAGTTAGATATTCAGTGCGAGAAAACACGTTAAATGTAGAGTAAACATTATTATATTTGTGCAATTTAATAGAAAATGCTTTGCTTGCAGTATTTTACCAAAATCTAGCTTCCTTTTACCCTTTTCAAAGTTATAAAAATGAAGAAAATCCTTAGAGTCCGTCCTTATTAAAACAAAAATAGAAAATGTTTGGTTACCATAGCAGGAGCCAAATAATAAGCTTATCACCGTTAATAGTAACTTAAGATCCTCGTGGAGACAAAAAGGAGTAATTATAGATATGGATCTATTTATGACTGTTCTTTTTATTTATTATTATGACTAGATCCGTTCCGGCGTCGTATGGATGTCGTCCGGTTCCGTTTACTGTCGAAGACATTAAACATTTGCTTAGGACTTACTAAATACATTGTCTTTATTCAAGTCAATAAATCAATTACCTCGTAGGTACTCAAAGCAGATATTTTTTTTTGTATTGTATTGTGTATTGTATCTTAATAATTATAAAACTAGCGGCCGCCCGCGACTTCGTACGCGTGGATCCCATTTTACCCCCTTAGGGGTTGAATTTTGTTAAATCCATGCAAAATGTGAGACTCTTACCACTTGCAGTTTCTGAGATTTCGTAATGAGTGAGTTAGTCAGTCAGTCAATCAGTCAGCGACCTTTCGCTTTCATAGATAATCTATATTATAGATTTTAAACTTTCGCGTTCCTTTTCAAGTAAAATAGAGAAACACGGGTCTCAATGCGACATTTATGAAATACTTACCTAAGTATCTTTAATAACTTTACACCAGGTGCGATTGCGGTCAAATACCTGCCTTGTCTAGCATAAAAAAACTACCAAATTATAATTTCTTGACTACTCTCGATGGTCTTATCCAGAGTTCTGACAAGACTGCAATTCCCTACACATCCAAAATCTGTCAAATATTCAAGGGGTTGTAGCCTTTATGATTTTAAATTCAATACCTGGTCACCCTACCGGGAGCCAGGAATCGATTGGCTCATCCGGGCTTATAGCAACGCAATACCCGTCATTAGGGTTCCTCACAAAAACGGAACAAAGAAATCCCATCCCGGATCCGTATTGGGAACGAGATCCACTCGTTAGTAATCATTAGAGCTTTTATGTGTTTCTGATTCCATTGCAATTTTATTTTTATCGGTTTTTAAAAATTAAAACGTCGTTAAAATGAAATTGCTTCGGATATTATAATATTGTCTGCAAGATTAGTGAGATCCGGGCGTTTTCAAGGCGAGAGTGAATAGGCACTTACAGGGCAGATATGTACTATCCTAGACTGCATCCCACTTAACATCAGGTGCGATTGTGGTTATTGACTGCCTTGTTATGCATAAAAAATGGGTATATTTTCCGTATAAGTACGAATATCCAAGAAAATAAATTCCTTGTAATACCACCGAAATATTTTGACGTTACTCGGTTGTTTTTCCGGTGAATTATCTCTCCTTTCAAGTGATTTTCCGTGAACCATGTGTTTCCATAAAACAATCTCCCAGTAGAAACAACATTAACTTGATTATCCAGTAGGGAGAAAACTCGTAACGTGACATTATACACAAAAAAGCAATAAAGCATTATGAATTCTTTTCATACTATATTGTTGTATAATCATTTATTGAGTTTCATGACAGTCAGTTCTAAATGGTGTTTGCCTCTGTGGTCTAGTGTTAAGAGCACCTGTTTCAGACCCAGCGATCCCGAGTTCAATTTCCAGTGGGGGCAAAAGTTCAGCTTGGTTTGGTTAGGATACAGCTTATTCTAAGTCTGCCTGACCTAGTAGGGCCCAAAAGATAAGGAGACATGTAAATTGCCCCACAAAGGGCTACCTTTTCTTTTTTATTATCTACTATATTTTGACGTTCATGAGTGCCACCTTCTTAACTAAGCCTTTCAGCGTAACAACAATGTTAACAGTATTGTTGTGTTCCTCTGTGCTTAAGGATTCCAAGTGAATTTCTTTCCACCATCGGCCTGATCATCACTTTATTAGGTGTGATGCAGGAAAAGAGTTCCTCATCAAAATGTTCGTCCATAACTACAGTTATCTCTTATTGTTGCAGTATCAAAATGGACTGGCGACTGGTTAAACCTAACCGGGGTGGAGCGAGCGGCGTCGGGCGCTTATCTATGTATAGCTACGAACGGCGTCCCTCCCTCAGTGAGCAAGAGGATCCAGATCAATATTATGTGTAAGTTTTATTGACACTAATGGTTATAGTTAATTTTGTGGAGTAGAGTTTTCTGTGTTTCATACTGCTAAAAACACACTGATTGTGTAGTGTTCTGCGATCCATTACTCATGGAGAAAATGGTATCCCTTCAAAAACAATACTTGTCAAAAAAAACAAGTCTCGCAACTCAGTTGTTCGACGGTAAAAAGTTGTGAGATCCATGTAATACCAAGTCCAGGCCAGGAAATCTTTAACGTTTTACATAAATATATTGACTTGGCCATCGCACTAAATAATTTAATTTACACGTGTTTTCATGCGATGGCCAAGTCAATATATTTATGTAAAACGTTAAAGATTTCCTGGCCTGGACTTGGTATTACATGGATCTCACAACTTTTTACCGTAGAACAACTGAGTTGCGAGACTTGTTTTTTTTGACAAGTATTGTTTTTGANAAATTTGCTATAAAATATTCCGCCTGTTTTATTTAACAAATAGATATAGTAATAAGGAAATGTCAGATGTTAAAATCGACGATCATATGAATTACATGTTATCTGTAGGTGACAATGATCAATCAAAATTAGATTAAACTCATTAACACGAGCAGTGGCCTTCGTAGATTTGTATATTATAAATATTCACATTCGATGCTGTGTTTAAGTAAGTTAGTGAGGCGTGTATATCTTATTTTGTAGGACGATTTCGTTAAATACGGTACAAATACAACGTGTACTAAATTGAATGAATGCAAAAAATCTTGTTTCTTCGGAAACGATTAATCTTGAAAAACCATTTTAGTTATTGAAAATAAATACGAATAGGTATTATGCTAAAAATATGGTCTGTTTGAGTTTTGTCGCTATTACAACAACACATTGTTAAATCGCATAAGAATGGTCTTACAAATACCTACATTTTATAGAGCTGCTGACATATTTTTTCCCACTATGGAACTCTTTTACAATGGTCTTCTGTATGCAGCTTATTTATACATTTGCAACTGTGCAAATGATAAAAATATCGTTTATTATAATAAGATTTTTAGATAAATATTATTCAAGTAGTAACCAGGTGTTCGCGGTGGTAGCGAGTAGCGAATAGCGATTAAAGCTGCAATGTTTATCAGTTAAATTCATTTGTAGTAAAAAAAGTCAACTTTTGCCCTTCAAAGCTTTAAGTACAGATGACGGCACATCAAGCTAACCATGGCGTTATCTTAAATGTAAGCTGTAATAAGGGGCGGTTTTTCAAAAAAATGCACGTCAAGCGTTCACGCGCCGTTCCCTCTAATCGCCTTTGGATTAGATCCTGAAATGAACCATTACAGACGCTCAGACACGGCTCGTTAAAACTGACACCTCGGTTACATTACAACCCACACGGTTAATATTAAAATAAACAACGCTTTTAAATTGCCTGTTCTGTGGCCATATTAAGATTAAACTACATAATGTGCCGTTATCGTAGACTGTCTGGGATCGTGACACCAATGTGACAATAAATTGATCAGTATTTTATTATTTCAAGGTATTTTGTATTTATGACAAAAACAGATGGCTACATAATTGCCAATTAAGAAAACATCGTATATAATTATCCATTTAAAGTTAATAAATGGGAGAAAAACAGTAATGATTAATAGCATAGCAAGATGGATTCCACACAAAACTCATAAATAACTAGCTGTGCCCGCGACTTCGTACGCGTGAAAATAGTTTGAATAATATTTCCCGTTTTTGAAACATTTTTCTTTACTGCTCCGCCCCTATTGGCTGTAGGGTGTGATGTTGTATAGCCTAAAACCTTACTCGATAAATGAGCTATCCAACAAATCGGACTAGTAGTTCCTGGGATTAGCGCGTTCAAGCAAACATAGTCATGAAGCGAAATCTAGACAACCTGTATATAGATTGGTTATGAAATATTTCATAAAATTCTCTCGTTATTAGTAAATATCACCATCAATCCATGTCAATGGATTTTCCACCTGTATCCCTCTCAACCCGAATTCTGAGATGTTTTAAGGATTGACGGATTTTATCCCTCAACAGGGATTATTAGAGGAGACAGGGGAGACTTATACCTAAGAGTAGCACAATACAGGCCAAGTGAAAATAATAATCCCACTGTACTGTATCAATGGTAAATACGAGTAGTTAGAAAAATATATTTTGTATATCGTTCGTTCGTTCGTTTCAGCCGAAAGACGTCTACTGCTGGACAAAGGCCTCCCCCAAGGATTTCCACAAAGACCGGTCCTGCGCCACTCGCATCCAGACGCCTCCCGCGACCTTCACCAGATCATCGGTCCACCTAGTGGGAGGCCTGGCCACGCTCGTGGTCGCCACTCAAGAACTTTCCTGCCCCAGCGGCCATCAGCTCTGCGAGCTATGTGCCCCGCCCACTGCCACTTGATTTTAGCGATTCTGCGGGCTATGTCAGTCACTCTGATTCTCCTAAGGATCTCCTCATTTCTGATTCGATCACGCAGGGAAACTCCGAGCTGTTATTCCATTCCATATAATTTGGTTGAATAAATAACTTTAGCCCATAGTTACACATTATCATTTACAAGATTATGAGGTCAAAGTTCAACGCACACTGTGTTATCCTTGTGTGTAAATTATGACTTATATTTTTATGTAACAAACATAAAAAACACGGAGATCCCTTTTATACGAAGGATGTAACATAGAGTCTGTTCATACAGCAGGTTTTTTTTATGTGATAGGAGGCAAACGAGCAGACGGATCACCTGATGGTAAGTGATTACCGTCGCCCATAGACACCCGCAGACCCAGGGGCGTTACAGGTGCGTTGCCGGCCTTTAAGATAAAGATACGCTCTCCTCTTGAAAGCTTGCAGGTCTATAAAGGTCAGGTGTCTATAAAGCACCTGCTACGTAACGACCCTATCCAGTCAAGATGACGGGCATGATAAAATGCATTCTATAGTAATTGTTATAAATACTTTGACAATTCAAATAGAACAATTACACCAACCATTTCAAAAGAATGCGTTAACCCTTCGCGGTGCCTAAGCTAAAAAATATGCTTGTCGTACTTTTATAACGCGTACAGAGAGGCGACATGTCAGTCAGTGTTCCCGAATTTTTACAACCTCAACCCAAGGGTTATTAAAACCCATAATGCCCGTTTTCACCATCAATCTCTAATTTTTAAGTAACCCCTTTGAAAACAAAATTCCTGTTATGTGTTACCATAGAGGTCACTTAAAAATTAGGGATTGATGGTCAAAACGGGCATAAGCATCTTTTAGGTAAGCACCCTTCATCATAGATTACATTTACACTCTTTGTCATAAACCCAACTTTTTTTTAATTTCATTAACTTGATGTAACAACATGATATTATGTACGTACCTACAACATCAGAGAATTTATTGATAAAAATATGCGCATAGAATCAAATAAATAAAACTATAATCGTATACAATATGTCTATTAGTTAGGCTGTAGATAATAACAATATCTCTCTCAGCTAGTACATAATGGCTGTATTATCAGTAGGGTTGGTTGTTATGGCTGTGAACAGCAATCCTTATCTTCCCGTCAATAGCCTCAAGGACTTTGATATTTTTGAGTTGATCATGTTTAAGAAGAAGAAGACAATCAAGCTTTATGAGCTACATTAGGCAAGCAATTATCATGTCTAGACCGAACCAATGCAATATGATATGCAATACCAATCTTGAACCAAAACAATAAGTAGCATTTATAACGACGTAAAAAATCTACGTAGCTCATCATCATCAGGTCATTTACACCCGGCTTCTGAATTAAGATTTTTAGCTTGAGCGTGTTCATTGCTCATTTTCATCTACAGAAATTTGTGTCCACTGCCATTTAGGCCTATTCTCCTCTCGCTGGCCAGACGCGTAGACGGGTTGAAGAAGCGTTGTTGATGTGCACAGTAACAGTTACATCCCTCGCGCCATTTTATTAGAGTCCAAATCCACTCTCTAAAACCACCTACTGTATGAATTTCCACGCTTCTAGAAATACCTAGCATCCTCGGTGAACGCTCTCGTTATCGCCCGCTACGCTTTGAACCTTTAGGCATCTCTTCGCCCGCGCCGTCTACTCGTACCATGCAAAAGGGGCGGCTTTTGGATCACTCTCCAAGAGCGCCTACTAAGCTAATTTCTACTGCGTCTTCTAGAAATACCTAGCATCACCGGTGAACGCTCGCGTTATCGCCCGCTCCGCTTTGAATCTTTAGGCATTTCTTCGCCCGCGCCGTCTACTCGTAACCATGCAAAAGGGGCGCCTTTTGGCTCACTCTCTAAGAGCGCCTACTGTGTTAACTTCTATTGCGTCTTCTAGAAATACCTAGCATCCTCGGTGAACGCTCGCGTTATCGCCCGCTCCGCTTTCCGCACAGGCGGGACGATATCATAGTGTCATTTACATTTCGATACGCAAATATCAAAGTTTCGGTACAAATCACGACGTCTATTGTGAGCGTCGTTAAAATAGTTTCGGTTATTTCTGGAGCGATATTTCTAGAGAACCGAGTACGAAATTATATCAAAATGTTAGCATCTTTGTTTTAGTAGCTTAGTTACTGTAATAAATAATATAGAAAAGCTGATATAAAAATGTTATTTATGGATTTAAAAGATTTTTGATCCTATGAGGTATAAATAGGTCCATTAGTATTGTTAGTGCACACTTTTTAGTAATAGTCAGAGAATATTGATTAATGTAAAAGCTGTAAAATGGACGATTCACGCCTCAGAAATCGTCTTTATTGAGATTAATGAAACTTTGAAGAATTAAGATAACGGAACACAAAACCTATTTTACACAGAATGAATTAAACAAAAGCTTGTAAAAAGTTTTTTTTTGTTAATGGCAACCAAACCTCGTAAAAAAGTCTTAGGCAGCCACTAGCACAATCATAAATTCTAATTTAATTTTACAGTATGCAAATAAATGCTCAAAACAAGACACGTGTTATAATAAAACAATAATTTATTTTAATCTATGATAAAAGACTTCTATTCATAAAGCGGTCCATATATTAATCGAAAAGTTATATTTCTATTTCACAATTAATTCACTAATCGCATTAAACGAACAAGTATTAATTTTATTTATGTGAAAGCAGAAGCAATAAAATTAATATACGTACTTTATTGAATTACGTCTAATATTTTGGCATTTATGAGTGTTTTTAAGTTATTGGTCACAATTCTCATTACATATTTCACAGCTCCAAATTGTTTTGTTATCTAGATAAATTATGTATCTGTCACCGTAAAATTGTGAATTACGTCAGATTATAATCTGTAGTTAAATTACAATCTAACCTAACCCACTGTTAGTTTTACAATCTAAGGCCCGGTTTTTTGATTCATAGTTAAAATAACCAATGGTCAAATTTGACAGATGTCAAATGACAAGTGGTTAAATATCAGAGAAAAATGTTTTTCGAACAATGGTTAGCTTGACTTTTAGTACATTTTGTAACTATTTGTTTACATTTTGTTAATATTTAACCATTAGTAGCAAAATTTAACAATTAGTTATTTTAACTAAGAATCAAAAAACTGGGCCTAACTCGTTATTTATAAACTGACAGAGGTCACAATTTAACGTTGACATATCTAAATGACTTCAATAATAGTAAAGTATAATATACTTAATAGAATATTTATTACATTGAGTAGATATTTAAAAGTCAATAACATAATAATGAAATACGAGCATCTACATATATTCTTCCACATTTTAGACTGCTCCATCTAGTCCCAAACTAAGTAACACTAATATTATAAGTACCAGAAAACCGTAACCGAAAAAAAAACATAATAGAGTGTCCGAGAAACTTCAGACCATGGCTCACATATTTACTTGATAGCTCGTTCCTTGTGTCTAAAGTCGCTTCCGCAAGGGAAGGCCTGGCTAGGGCCATGGAAATGCGTTTGAAGTTGCACTGCTTTTGCTAGGGTCATCAAAACTTAGTTTTAAAGGTTAGATAAACGACAATTTTAAATATATTTTAAATTTCACTTGTCATTCAAATTAACCTAAATTATAGCGCAGAACTTGTCATGCATCTTCATGCATAATAGATGAACCAAGCTGCGTCGCTGAACTGTCACTTGGTATAACACAAATTTTCACGCAACAGTAAACATTGTGCTCTATATTGGAAAATAGATCATTTTCTGATCCTTTCACTTCATTAATTTACTATTTTTAGCAACGATTCATGAGTTAATAAAAGTGTTCATGGAGTTTTTTTTTTTAATTCGTCTCAACATTTGGTTAATGCTAGAACTCAGTGATTATTTCTGATCACAGTCAAGTAAATCACATAAATCATTCAAAAATAAACAACACACCATACCCGCCAAGTCTCTTTTAGAACTCTAAAATAGAACAAAAATAAAGTATCAGGACAATTTAGAAAACGACTAAGTATTTGTCCAAGCGGTCTCTCTGGTCCGCATTTAGTTTGAGCATTTCAAGTATGCGACCATTAAATAGTTAATCGTTGATTTATACAAGTCTTGGCTCGTAGCTAGTCTACGTGAATTTATCAAGCTCGAATTATTAAACAGATAATCTTTAATGCCACATAAATCGGTACACAAGACAAACTTAATGCCAAAAGACATGTACATTCTTTGCCAGTTGAGCTTTACGGTAATTAGAAAATATATTAAAAAAATAATTAGGCGGCGTTTTATAACTCTTCACGCAAGTAAAACTAATGTATTTGTAATGATTATCTATATAGGTACATAATACCAACAGAACAATTGCTTGTGGCTATTACTAACGAAAGGTGAATAATTTTGACGAACAAATGAATACCGATTGGTGACGAATTACTGATTCATAAAAATGTATTATTAACTACTCACGTTGAAATACCTATAAATTATAACACCTCAGATATTTTTTTTTATCAAACATAGATCATAGGTATTGTAAAAAGTTCAAAGACTTTATTTTATAAATTTTGAAAGGGAGCGTGGTATATAAATACGGGCGAATAGAGTCGACCATTCCAGTTAGATTTCACTTTTTGTTATTTTATAAGTTGCGGTGTCTACAGGGTGTTAGGTAAATGGGTATATGAGCCGACACTAGCCCATGTTAACATGGGCATATAAATGGTATGGCGTGGTCAGAAATGGCAATGCCAGATTTTGTATGGAAGGTGGCGTCTTTTTTTTTTCGCGCGGCCATCGACCAAACTTTGTTTTTTGATTACAAAATAGTGTAATAAACCAAACTTACTATGGCATGTATACCTCTAAACTCAGTCTGAACTGAGTTACGAGCATTAGAAGTTTGATGATTTTCATACTAGATTTGCTTTTTGCGCGCAAGTTTTGTAAGAAATTGCAACAAAATATTGCGCTCCTCTGAAGGTTGGAGACTCTACACTCGAAGTTGTCGACAATTATGTATACCTGGNTGATATGATTATATATTTTATATATATGATATGGATCAGACTGATGTTTGTTATTAGAAAATCGCACTTAATAGACTACTCAGGATGCTTGTGTTTAGCTTTGATGAAGTGTCCTCTATGTCTGCCTAAAAGGTACTCTTTTTGCACATAAAAAAACTCAAAATTATAAAGCACAATGTATCACTATATGAAGGAATGTTTTGCAGATAACCTACGGATTAAGTAGCTTGAGAACAAAAGAGTGCATGTAAGGATTTGGATTCTACAATGATGTTTAGATTGCCTGTCTTTATTTCACTCCTAGGTACTTAACTCCTGCATGAGCGATCATCGCCAATAGATTTATGGAAACGGATTATCTAAAATGTCAATCCGAATGATTATTTCCTACTACTACTCAGCTACTCCATTAAAATAACCATAGATAACTTTCATAGACCCATAAACCTTTTTTCTCCCACAGAGCTACCTCCTATCCGACGGCACCGTGGTCAAGTTCGACGACTCCCAGTTCCTAGTGTTCATCAACCGGCTCCTAGCCTTCCTAGTGGCGCTGGGCCGGCTGCTGTGCACGCAGCAGCCGCTGGTGTCGGCGCCGCTGTACAAGTTCTCGTACTGCTCAGTGACTAACATCATCAGCGCGTGGTGTCAGTATGAAGCGCTGAAGTACGTCAGCTTTCCTACTCAGGTGAGGTATTAAGAGTTTTGTTTCTTTGCGTTTATGTTCCTAGTGTTTCCTAGAGTTTCTAGTGGCGCTGGGACGGCTGCTGTGTTAAGATGCGCGCCATGAAAAAATCTTATCGATGATTTAATGCGACAAACGAATGGGCTTATCGCGCAACATCGACAAAAGTATCTAGTCTCACCTAGACTTTTTAGTGGCGCTGAGACGACTGCTGTGCTAAGATGACGCCATGAAAGAATCTTATCGATGTTTATGGACGACATTATGGGCTTATCGCGCAACATCGATAAAAGTCTCCTAGTCTTCATCGACCGGCTCCTAGCCTTCCTAGTAGCGCTGGGCCGGCTGCTGTGCACGCAGCAGCCGCTGGTGTCGGCGCCGCTGTACAAGTTCTCGTACTGCTCGGTGACTAACATCATCAGCGCGTGGTGTCAGTATGAAGCGCTGAAATACGTCAGTTTCCCTACTCAGGTGAGGTATTAAGAGTTTTGTTTCTTGGCGTTTATGTTCCTAGTGTTTCCTAGAGTTTCGAGTGACACTGGGACGGCTGCTGTGCTAAGATGCGCATCATGAAAGAGTCTTATCGATGATTTAGTGCGACAAACGTATGGGCTTATCGCGCAACATCGATAAACAGTTTATCGTAGTCTTCATCAACCGCCTCCTAGCCTTCCTAGTGGCGCTGGAACGGCTGCTGTGCTAAGATGGGCGCTATGAAAGAATCTTATCGATGATTTAGTGTGACAAACGTATGTCCTTATCGCGCAACATCGATAAGTTTATTCTAGTCTTCATGGACTGTCTCCTGACCTTCCTAGTGGCGCTGGGACGGCTGCTGTGTTAAGATGCGCGCCATGAAAAAATCTTATCGATGATTTAATGCGACAAACGAATGGGCTTATCGCGCAACATCGATAAATGTCTCTAGTATCTCCTAGACTTTCTAGTGGCGCTAGGACGGCTGCTGTGCTAGGATGTCGCCATGATAAAATCTTATCGATGGTCATGGACGACAAATGTATGGGCTTATCACGCAACATGGATAAAAGTTTATCCTAGTGTTCATCAACCGGCTCCTAGCCTTCCTAGTGGCGCTGGGCCGGCTGCTGTGCACGCAGCAGCCGCTGGTGTCGGCGCCGCTGTACAAGTTCTCGTACTGCTCAGTGACTAACATAATCAGCGCGTGGTGTCAGTATGAAGCGCTGAAGTACGTCAGCTTTCCTACTCAGGTGAGGTATTAAGAGTTTTGTTTCTTTGCGTTTATGTTCCTAGTGTTTCCTAGAGTTTCTAGTGGCGCTGGGACGGCTGCTGTGTTAAGATGCGCGCCATGAAAAAATCTTATCGATGATTTAATGCGACAAACGAATGGGCTTATCGCGCAACATCGACAAAAGTATCTAGTCTCACCTAGACTTTTTAGTGGCGCTGAGACGACTGCTGTGCTAAGATGCGTGCCATGAAAGAATCTTATCGGTGATTTAGTATGACAAACGTATGGGCTTATCGTGCAACGTCGATAAAAGTTTATCCGTCTTCATCAACCGGCTCCTGACCTTCCTAGTGGCGCTGGAACGGCTGCTGTGCTAAGATGGGCGCTATGAAAGAATCTTATCGATGATTTAGTGCGACAAATGTATGGGCTTATCGCGCAACATCGATAAAAGTCTCCTAGTGTTCATCAACCGCCTCCTAGCCTTCCTAGTGGCGCTGGGCCGGCTGCTGTGCACGCAGCAGCCGCTGGTGTCGGCGCCGCTGTACAAGTTCTCGTACTGCTCAGTGACTAACATCATCAGCGCGTGGTGTCAGTATGAGGCGTTGAAGTACGTCAGCTTTCCTACTCAGGTGAGGCGCTTTTGTTTATTTGTGTTCCTAGTATCTCCTAGAGTTTCTAGTGGCGCTGGTACGGCTGCTGTGCTGCTGTGAAAGAATCTTATCGATGATTTAGTGCGACAAACGTATGGGCTTATCGCGCAACATCGATAAAAGTCTCCTAGTCTTCATCGACCGCCTCCTAGCCTTCCTAGTGGCACTAGGACGGCTGCTGTGCTAAGATGCGCGCCATGAAAGAATCTTATCAATGATTTTAGACGACAAATATATGAGCTTATCGCGCAATATCGATAAAAGTCTCCTAGTGTTCATCAACCGCCTCCTAGCCTTCCTAGTAGTGCTGGGCCGGCTGCTGTGCACGCAGCAGCCGCTGGTGTCGGCGCCGCTGTACAAGTTCTCGTACTGCTCAGTGACTAACATCATCAGCGCGTGGTGTCAGTATGAAGCGTTGAAGTACGTCAGCTTCCCTACTCAGGTGAGGCGCTTTTGTTTCTTTGTGTTCCTAGTATCCCTAGAGTTTCTAGTGGCGCTGGGACGGCTGCTGTGCTGCTGTGAAAGAATCTTATCGATGATTTAGTGCGACAAAAGTTTAGACTTATCGCGCAACATCGATAAAAGTCTCCTAGTGTTCATCAACCCGCTCTTAGCCTTCCTGGTGGCGCTGGGCTGGCTGACTAACATCATCAGCGCGTGGTGTCAGTATGAAGCGTTGAAGTACGTCAGTTTCCATACTCAGGTGAGGCGTTAGGAGTTTTATTTTATAAAATCTTTCTCTTAGTTAACTCTACCCTACTCAGGTGAGGCACCATAAAGATTAGTTTTACTCATAGATGGCGTTATTGACTCGCGATATCATCTGATATTGTATCTGATATGTAATTTAACCGCTATTCCGCTCTGGGATGACTCACGCGGAGTCAGTCCACACTTGGCGTGAAGCCTGTGACCTGCTGTGGCTTACTTTGTTTTGTTTTGAACTGAGATATGATAAGTAAGCATTTATTTGCTGCACACAAAGTCACATACATAGTTTAACAAGATTACATAATTCAATATTTAACATGCACATTCAAAATAAAAAACAAAATAAATAACAATGAAAAATGAAATAATGTGAGCAGAGTTGCGGCAGCAAAAGGTCTCCGTCTCAGCAATGTGTCACAAGCTAATGCCTGGACGCTGATTTCCGTGATAAAATCACGTACATTACGAACCACGGGGTAGCCCCATAGTAATGTCTTGTAATGTCCACCGCAGGTGCTATCGAAGTAGTGTAAAGTGATCACCGTCACGCACCGTGGGCACCGTCACGGCCGTGATGATATTCGTGATGATCCTGTTACTGTCCCCTATAGTAACGTCTGCTAATGTCCCCCGCAGGTGCTCTCGAAGTCGTGTAAATTCGTCCTTGTGATCATGATGAGCAAGGTCACGGTCGTGATGATCCGTAACATGGCGCTGTTATTGTCCCTTATATTAACGTCTGCGAATGTCACCTATAGTAACGTCTGCTAATGTCCCCCACAGGTGCTATCAAAGTCGTTTAAAGTCATCCCCGTGGTGATGATAAGCAAGATCACGGCCGTGATGATCCGTGTTAAGTGATCCCCGTGATGAGGATGAGCAAGATCACGGCCGTGATAACCGTGGGCATGGTACTGTTATTATCCCCTATAGTATCTGCAGTAATATTCACTGCAGTTGCTATCGAAATCGTGTAAAGCATCCCCGTGATGATGATGGGCACCGGATGATGGGCACCGTCACGGCCGTGATGATCCGTGGGCATGGCGTTGTTATTTTCCCCCGCAGGTACTATCGAAGTCGTGTAAAGTCATCCCCGTGATGACGATTGGCAAGTTGATATTGTGCACCAAATACGTCACGGCCGTGATATCCGTGATGGTGCTGTTATTGTCCCCAATAGTAATGTCTGCTAATGTCCCCCGCAGGTACTATCGAAGTCGTGTAAAGTGATCCCTGTGATGATGATGGGCAAGCTAATATCGCGCACCAAGTACGAGCTGTACGAGTACGTCACGGCCGTGATGATATCAGTAGGAATGGTGCTGTTTATGTTTGGCAGCCATGACGACTACTCGGGTGAGCTAGTTCAATTTTTTTTGTATTGTGTAAGTTTGCGAAGATGCACAAAAGCGATGTATGGATATTGCTATTAAATTGTCGTGGTCGAGATTTTTTCTGCTTCAAATGCCGTTAATTCTATGAGCAACATTGATTGATTACACCTAACGAAACTCCTCATTTCTGATTAGACCAGATAGAGAAAATCATAGTGAAAAATAGAACGCCCAGAGGCGGATTTATTAAACTGATTACGTCTCGAGTCCTCGGTCTAGTCTAGAGGCTATAAAAGCTAGCAACGCTCTCTTCGCCTTCATTTTAGGAGTTTCAGTGACGTCAGTCTGTAGATTACTGCTACACAGAACTTACAACTTACTGACAGATATTTATTTAATGTTCCAGTGTCAACAGTAACAACGATGTCGGGGCTGACGCTCCTAGCGCTATACATGGTGTGTGACAGCTTCACGTCGTCATGGCAGGGGGCGCTATTCGCGCGCTACAGCTGCTCCGCGCTACAGATGCTGTGCGGCGTGAACTTATTCAGTTGCGCGCTTACTGCCGCCGCGCTAGCGCATCATACAACCACGCAACACTCGCTCACGCTGCTGCAGGTCAGTGTCCACCGCGCTACAAGTGCAGCGCGCTACAAGTGGAGCGCGTTACAGATGCTGCGCGCTACAGCTGCTCCGCGCTACAGATGCTGTGCGGCGTGAACTTATTCAGTTGCGCGCTAACTGCCGCCGCGCTAGCACATCATACAACTACGCAGCACTCGCTCACGCTGCTGCAGGTTAGTGTACACCGCGCTACAGGTGCAGCGCGCTACAGGTGCAGCGCGCTACAGTTGCTCCGCGCTACAGATGCTGTGCGGCGTGAACTTATTCAGTTGCGCGCTAACTGCCGCCGCGCTAGCACATCATACAACCACGCAGCACTCGCTCACGCTGCTGCAGGTTAGTGTACACCGCGCTATAGATGCTCCGCGCTACAGAACCTCCGCGCTACAGATGCTGTGCGGCGTGAACTTATTCAGTTGCGCGCTTACTGCCGCCGCGCTAGCGCATCATACAACCACGCAGCACTCGCTCACGCTGCTGCAGGTCAGTGTACACCGCGCTACAGGTACACGGCGCTACAGATGCTCCGCGCTACAGATGCTGTGCGGCGTGAACTTATTCAGTTGCGCGCTAACTGCCGCTGCGCTCGCGCGTCATACAACCACGCAGCACTCGCTCACGCTGCTGCAGGTCAGTGTATTAAGCGCTACAGGTTTATCCCGTTAGTTACACGGCGCTACGCTACAGTTGCTCCGCCATACATGTTAATACAGGTTATAGTTATATCACACTACAGCTGCTCCGCGCTACAGGCACACTCTGTTACAGGTATACTCCGTTACAGTTACACTGCGCTACAGATACATCGCGCTACAGAAACACCCCGTTATAGTTACACGTCGCTACACTCTGCTACACGTTAAAGTTCACGGCGCTACACCGTGCTACAGGTTTTAGTTACACCGCGCTACAGTTGCTTGGCGCTACAGGTACATCCCGCGATACAAGTACACCCCGTTAGACCTACTCCGCGTTACAGTCGCTCCTTAAAACTTTCCAATTATAAAAAAGTTGTGCCTTATCTCCTTGTAATAAGAATAAGAATAAGAATGCCAATCTTATCTCCCATATTTGTATATTTCCTCAGCATCCTGTGTTCGCGATGGATTGCCTGCTTCTATCTGTGAGCTCGGCGGTGGGACAGCTGCTCATATACCGGACGATCGCCAGGTTCGGCGCCGTTGTTTTCACCATCATCATGACACTGCGACAGGTGAGTTATGATAATGCAGTTGACTTGTCTTTTATGTTTCCTAGCAAATAGCAAAGCACTTTCATCCCTGATTAGGGTAACGTTTTGATCGTATTTTGTTTATTTCTCCTTAAGTAGCAGGAGCATTATAATGGCGGGATCGTCTTTTGTTACTGCCGGCAGTTGCGTGCGCGCAGTTATCTTATAGTACGAGAGCCCACGACCAAAATTTTTGTCTCATAGCAATACGGCCAAAACCGCATCAAATCGATAGATACGATTATCCTGAACTCGAAAATACCAATATCAGACATTTTCCGCGTAGCGTTTGATCTGACCGAATTTTAAAAATTGTCAAAGAATTTTACCGAACTGCATCATAGCAATATGTCTGATTTGCAGACTGTAGTTGAATGATAGTTCTGAGATACCGGAAACATTATTTTCAGACGTTAGTGGTGTAGCGCAAACCCGTAAAATCACTTAAAAAAATTAAAAATGAGACAAAAAAAATGTCTCATAGCAATACGTCTGAAAATCTTTTTTATTAGTAAATTTTGGTTATTTGATGCGAACAAAACAATTTTCAGACGGAAATGTGAACGCATTAAATTTTGAGACAGTTTTGAAAATGTTAACAAATTTTACCGATCGGTATCATAGCAATATGTCTGAAAATTGTTGGACATGATAAAATAAGTTGTCCACATGTGCAAAAAATTTATATCAGACAAATTAAGTGTAGCACCTTCTCTATCATACAACTTTTTGATACACTTAAAGTGTCTGAAAACAGGTTTTTGGTAATCATGGCAGCAATACGAAAAGNTTTTTTATTGCGCTGATTCTGCTCCATACTGATGTCTGGAGCCTATAATGGATGGTATTGTTTGTTTACACATACAATGCCACTATTTTGTTGCAATTTCTTACAAAACTTGCGCGCAAAAAGCAAATCTAGTATGAAAATCATCAAACTTCTAATGTTCGTAACTCAGTTCAGACTGAGTTTAGAGGTATACATGTCATAGTAAGTTTGGTTTATTACACTATTTTGTAATCAAAAAACAAGGTCTGGTCGATGGCCGCGCGAAAAAAAAAGACGCCAATTTCCGGCATTGTCTTTTGATATCATCATTTTATTTTTTTTAAATCATACAAATTAATTTTTATAAAATCCGATTTGTATGAAAATTTAAATAATTAAAATGATGATATCAATTTTCTGACTTCACCATACCATTTATATGCCCATGGTAACATGGGCTAGTGTCGGCTCATATACCCATTTACATAACACCCTGTATAAATGGTTCACCATTGGGATAATTTACGAAGTCAATATAATTAAATATGGGCCAGCCCACAACGAACGAACAGGCAAAATTAATTAATTTAATTGTAGATAAGTATTATTATGCATACTACTTAAATGCTTGCAAGCGTAAAACTTGGGACTACTTTTTGGTATGGAATGGAATATTATTAGTTGTTGCTTAGATATTAGAATACGTACTCCATCATCAGGTCATTAGTCTCCAGGAGTACGACCTTGGACGAAAGCACCCTCTCTGATTTACCAGAGGCAAATCCAGCATTTTGCCCACACACCGTAAGGTGACCAGAGGGTTGATGAGGACTGATATCCTACTAATATTATAATCCTACTAATCGTACTAATATTTCCTACTAATATTATAAACGCGAAAGTTTGGATGTCTGGATGTTTGTTACTCTTTCACGCAAAAACTACTGAACGGATTTTGTTGAAACTTTACAGTATTATTGTTTGTGACCCAGATTAACATATAGGCTATAATTTATGCCGATCTGTGATACTAAATTTCACGCGGGTGGAGCCGCGGGCGGCCGCTAGTATTCTCATAATTCTTCCTTAGTCGCCTCTTACGACATCCACGGGAAGTTTATACAGGGTGTTGGGCGGAAGATTAGACAAACTTCGTGGTAAGGTAAGGTCATTTTAAGAATACAAGTTCGCCCACTTGACGCTAAGTGAGCTACTTTTTTTTATTGATATTTTTGTTTTTAAGTTTGTCTAACCTTCCGCCAAACATCCTGTATATTACTATGCCGTAACCACAAGGCCTATAGAGAACTTAAATTATCTTTATTTAGAAAATGACACAAACATTTATCGACTCTTATCCAAGATGTAATTAAGAAACAGAATTATTCGTATGTACAACCGGTTTATTAATAAATTCCACCGAGTTGATAACTACGAGAACGGTGGCTAGTTCCCATGTCGCTAGCCGTCATGACCCTTGATATTCAGACTTGCTGTCAGCCTACCCTATGAGTGTACTGTGCCACGGTAGGTATGGTTACGCCCAGTCCAGAGAATTACTGTACTCTACGATTTCTTGAAAAATTACAACGTAAAATTACTACAGCCCAAATTATAATGTAGGCTAGTCGCAGCTTGATATAGGTACTTAATACAAATAATAAATATTCTTCGAAATTTTCTACTGTACTGCATTATCTAGCTGAAAAAAGTTTGAAGTGGCCCATTTATTGTCCCGAAGTAGTAGTAGGTTAATTCTGGGACGTGTAAAAGGGGTTTTTAAAGTCTTTTGCAAAAATAGATGAGTTTTATGTTTTATGAGTTTACGATACCACAGACAACGGATAGATAACTAACTCATTTAAACCAAAATTCAGAATGCATTGCTGCGTTTGAAAGAATTATTTTTTAAAGAAAATTAAAACATACAATCAAAATGTACAAATATTGTAATCGAATCAGCATTAAAGGATTCATACGAGTATTTATTAACGATACAGTTTTACTTATGCTTTTACTTAATAAACAGTAAAATATTTACAAAAAAGTAAGATACTCGTATAAAAGGAGTGCCGCGATGCATGTCCCGATCAATCGATGCACAGACGCATCAATTAATAAATAGATGGTTCTATATTGGCTCACATAAAATTCTAAATCCTATTCTTTGTCTTACTACCGATTTGTGTTCATAATAATCTCTCTTCATAATTTTATTTTTCATAAATTTTTTATTCATACATTTTTATTACTACCATCGGAGCTCATAACAGTTAGTAATCATATTTTTTTTATTAATACTGTTACTACCAAGAACCATTCAAAATACATAATTTTAATTTTCAGATCTTTTTTCTTCATAACATTCATTGATCATATTGTTTTAATTAATAATGTTGTTACTAAGAACATACTTCAACTCATAATGTTGTTGTTCAGAATAATTTACTTTATAACAGACATACCTACTCGTCTAATAGAGTAGATAAGCATGCAGAGCATGCAGCATGAAAGCAAGCATGCAGCATTCATTGGTATCTCCTCGTCTCCGGCTTTTAAATTACACTCTAGGGGTAGGGCGGACAAGACTACGTGGAGTAGGTTTTGCAGCGATTCGTTTCTGTCACGTTAGTTTTGTGGCACAAAATATTGCCTGTTTTGGATCATTTCAAATTAATTTAATGTTAAAATACGATTTAATACGAATATAGACAGCATGATTTTCAATAATATGGATAAATAAATACACTTACGAGTAATAAATTTATGAAAACAAATATTAGGATACATCACATTTATGAATATTATAGTTATTTATTCGAATGATTATGAGTTTCGATCACTAGTATAGAAAAATATATGAAAACAAATATTAGTAAAAGCTAAGTGTATGATTAGTGATATTATGAATATCAATGATTATGTTTTTAAATATGTAGGTTTTAAATTTTTTATGAAGAATGATCATTATGATATCAAATTGTATGAGAAATATTTTCGGACCTCCAATGATATGAATTGAAAAGTTATGTAAGAAAATGCGCTACCATTTCGCCGAAACAGTAAATTTTCTGTGTCCAGGCAGACGAACACATGTTTTTTTTATATACTAATATGTATAAAACTATTTTTATGGGAAAGTTCATCAAAAGTTTTATTTATTTTTGCTTACATACAATAGCAGAAACTACAAATAATACCGCAGAAAAACTTAATCAAAAGTAGTTTGTCTAATTTCCTTGTTATGTCCATTACTGTTGTTTGCCAAAATGAAGGCACAATATTATAACAAATTGAAGCGTAATTTCATTCTTATAGCACTGTCTTTATATTTGAGAAACGTTTGGCTATCGGATAATAAAAACTTTAAATGTCAAATACTTAAAGGAAGGGAATAAAGTGAAGTTAAGTTCTTGTCCGAGTCAAAAGTATAATTTCCCTGAGTCTTCTTTGTTACGAAACGAAAGAACTTAGAATGTAATGCACTGCACCGTTACACCTTTTGCTCCGCCCCTATTGGCTGTAGGGCCTGTAGGGTGATGTTAAGCATCATAAATATTTTTTCAAAAAGGATTAGTAGTTCCTGAACTTCCTGAGATTAGCGCGTTCCATCAATCCCAAACAAACTTTTCAGTTTTTTTAATACGATTAATATAGAAGTATAGATTCGTAATAAACTTTAAAGGAAGGCTTACAGAAATTCCAAATCGCCAACAAGTATTAGGGTGTATTAACGCCAACAAGTATCATATCATAGCGTAGCTCATAAGTTGTTAGTACTATCAATTACTAGTATGTATCATCTTAAAATCGGTAGCCCAACATCTGAACTCCTCCTGTGGGTCTAGAGTGCACACAACAAAGTGTACATTGTAATAAATAATGTTCACGCGCCATCGATAGTCATCGATAGCATTGACATGAATACGATTACGAGATTTACGAGTACAACACTACAGTGTGAGTTTGCATTGCAAACTTTGCAAGGCAGGCAAACGGGATTATAGATGACCCACGCTGAACTGTCCCGCCAAACTCAATGACAGGGGGGCGCTACCATCGTTCAACTATATGGTTTCCAACATGGCAAAAATCGGAACTAGCGATCCGGTATTGACGGTGGCGCCCCACTGTCAATGTCATGCATAGGACATTACTTTTCTCTATGGTTCAGTATTTTGGAACTATTACGGGACATCACCGTCACTCTCTAATCTGTGATCCACAGATGANTTATCAATTTAATTTCAAAAACCACTTACAATAGTGTTAAAAATCTAGATTTATTATAGATTCAGTAAAATAATAATATTTTATGTAATAATATCGAATAAATGTAATTTTAAATATAATTCTATATTTTACTAAATCAATATCAACTAAACACACTTAGTCAAGTGTAAGTGGTGTAGTAGAAACTAATCGAGTATAGTTTGGATATGACTTTTTTTACTGAGCTCTTCCAAACTATACACGATCAGTACGCAAAATTCGTGTATAGTTTGGAGTCACAGATTTACAAACGAGCACTACAAAATATACACGAGCAGTTTCCTATGGGTGCGTTCTGGCCATGTATAGAACGGAAAGACGCCGTTGCTACGCGAGTTATAAATAGAAATGTGGAAAAAATATTTCTAAAATGTTACAAAATAAAATAGAGAATTTCTTTGCTTGCGTAGATTAATTATAGGACACTAGCTTTTGCCCGCGGCTTCATCCACGTGAAATTTAGTGTCACAGATCGACATATTATAGGGTGACATATTATAGCCTATATGTTATTCTGGGTTATAAACAATAATACTGTAAAGTTTCATCGAAATTTGTTCAGTGGTTTTTGCGTGAAAGAGTAAACAAACATCCAGACATCCAAACTTTCGCATTTATAATATTAGTAGGATAACTGTTATAGAAACTAAAGCTTGGAACCACCATAAAAAAATATGCTGCCTATCAACATTGAAAATTACATGTATGTGAGTTTATGTCAGTGTAACCATAAATTACCTACAGGGATTATAAACCCTATTGTTACGAGAAATTCAATTGTATGAAGATGTAAGAAACTGTGAATTTTTTCAATCATATACAGGGCGTTAAAAAGCCGCTAACTTGTATGGTTTGTAAAAGTGTCATACTTCAAACTTTTTATAAAATTGTAGCATTTAATACGCAAGCTCTACAGGGTGGAAACGTTAACCTTTAACTATGGACGTCGGGTCTCAGAGGCCCACCCCCCTTTCCGATTTCTCGGTTTAAACACCTTCCCGCCAAGTGCTGCTCTCGACCATCTCAGTAGCTTCAGTTTTAGCTGTGTTTGGACCGAGGAGGCATAAAATCGCGTCTTCCGGCACTTATTACGTGAGTAATAACCATCCACAATTTTGTCCGGGCCTGGGAGACCCGATGACTATAATTTCCATACAAACATACTTGTATGGATGTGACTTGTCAACAATTTTTTTTTATATCTATATTATTATAATATTAAGTAAATTGCTCTAGTTTAAGAATACTTAATAGCAGAAAGTATCTGAGTACATCAGCTATATTATTAGCCCAACTATCTAAAGAACATTTCAGGAGTAAGATATTACTTGTAGACGATTCTTCTTTTGAGTTTAGATGTCTTAGAATTCACCATTGCTGCAGATTCCGATTCTGAATAGTGTACATTTTGTCTATCAAAGCTCTCAAAGAAAGATAACATATGCCTGTAGAGATAATTTGTTTTTAGTGTTCTAGGCCACTGTGTATAATTTTAGTAACTTTAACCCTTGTCAATATTTTTAATTTAGGTCCTTCAGAAATTTTATTCATGTTTTTATGTTACATGGCTATTAATTAGCAAGGAAAAAAATATTACTTTCTTTTATTAATAATCGACTATAATCAATGAGGCTATATGTGATGGCAAGTCAATTAACACTGGAAATTGTCTAAGTTTTTAAATTTGCAAAAAAGTAATTAAATGATGGTTAAAATTTGATTACATTTACCACTAAATCCTTTATTAATAGTTATTAGATTGTATATCAACTCTTTAATAAATTCAAATTAATTCAGATATGAAATAAGAAGAATTTTAGATAGGGGTCTGTGAGACCCGACGTCCATGGGCGTGTGATTATTTTTTCACGTCCATAGTTAAAGGTTAAGTGATCTCACTCGATTATTTCTAAACTATACAAGAAATTAAAAAACTGGTTACTTATCCTGAAATTGCTTCATGAGCTCTTTCAAATGGTATGGTACCAATAATAGTGCAACGGNTGTGTGTGTGTGTGTGTGTTTCTTTAGATTTTAGATGATCTTTTGTTTATTTCTCCTCGAGTGGCAGCGGCGTTCTAATCGTAGGATCGTCTTTAGTTATTCCCGGCAGCGCAGCAGCGAAGGTACAGAGAGTCCTTTTTTATTCCTGACGCCCAGTCAGGAATAAAAAACTCTTGATCGTCTTTTATTTCTGTTTCGTCGAGTGGCGAGGGCGTTCTAATCGTGGGATCGTCTTTTGTTATTTTCGCCCTGTTGCGGTTCGTCTTTTGTTATTGCCGGCAGCGGCTGCGCGCGCGCGAGCTAAAGTCTTATTTTATCTATTGGGCTAGTCTCGATAGTCTGTTGTTTATTTCTCATTGAGCGTCAGGGGCGTTCTAACAGCGCGATCGTCTTTTATTATCTACAAAACTGATAATTATGTACTTGAGAGACTTACTAGCGGTGGAATCGTCTTTTGTTTTTCTACTACTGATTCCCCTTTGCTTATGGCTTATTGTGGTCTCCAGGCGGTGTCAATCGCTGGGCGGGTGCGCGGGCGTGGCCAGCGAGAGGTGCACGCGTAGCTAGAGGGCTATACTCTTGATCGTCTTTTGTTGAATGCTCTTGAGCAGTAGGGGCGTTCTAAAAGCGCGACCGTCATTTGTTACTGCGAGCGCGCAGGCAGCGAGAGTCCCTTGTGTCCCTGGTTGGACTATTTGTGACTATAGTCTCGATCGTCAGTTGTTTATTTCTCATTGAGCGTCAGGGGCGTTCTAAAAGCGCGATCGTCTTTTGTTATCTACAAGCCTGATATCTTTTTAGTGTCGTACTTAGAATTTCTTTCTCCTTTGCTTGTCTTTTGTTATTTTGATGACGTAATCTCTCCAGGCGGTGTCGATCCTGCTATCATGTGCTGTCTACGGTCACGTGGTATCGCTGGGAGGATTCGCGGGCGTTGCGCTGGTGTTCGCGGCGGCGTTGTTACGAGTCTACTGCCGGCGGCGGCTGCTATTACGAGTCACTTTCGTTTCTGATTAGTTCTTTAGATTGTCTTTTGTTTATTTCTCCTCGAGTGGCAGCGGCGTTCTAATCGTAGGATCGTCTTTTGTTATTGCCGGCAGCGCAGCAGCGCAGGCACAGAGAGTCCTTTTTTATTCCTGATTGGGCAATACTCTTGATCGTCTTTTATTTTTCTTTCTCGTTGAGTGTCGAAGGCGTTCTAATCGTGGGATCGTCTTTTGTTAATTTCGCCCTGTTGCGGTTCGTCTTTTGTTGTTGCCGGCAGTGGCTGCGTGCGCGCAACCTAGAGTCCTCTTTTATCTATTGGGCTATACTCTCGATCGTCTCGTCGGCGTCGTCGAACAACGTCGTATGATCGCAACCGTCAAAATCTGTTTTTTTGCATTAAACTACTCTAAAATAGCTCCTTTATAAACTAATTTTTTATTTTTTCAAAATTCGCAAAGATATCGGAGCTACAGAATCCGTACACAGACGTATGTGATATTCTAACGCAGTACAGAGACGTGTGTGTGCAAGCGTCATCGTACTTCGAACTGATGCTCCCCCCGCTGCCTCTCCCCGCATGTCGGATGTTTAGTCTCGCCCGTGTTCTATGTAAGACTGCACGTTGCTTGTTGAGAACTGTTATTAATTTGTTTTCGTATTATATGGAATGTGATGCAGTTATTTCATTTACCGTATTAGTGATAACACAAAATGTTTTCAAAAAGATCTAAACAGATACTAGATTTAGTCAAAAATAAGGATAATAAAAATGTTAATTCTACCGAGGACCAGTCTCAAAGTGATATTACAACAACTAATAATGAAGAAAACCAGAGTACCACTTCAGGTAAGCATTGACTATAACATTATTATTAATATTTGTCGAAAAGTTCGTCTTAAATCTATAAGTTTGACATTTTATTGTTTTGATGACTCAAAGTCACAACCGTCTCTTTACTAGGGAGTTCAGAGAAAAAAAATCTATGACGTACGTACACATCCGTCATTGTACTAGGGAGTTTGAAAATAAAAGAACCAGTGTCCTTTTATTTTTATTTGATACTATTTATAGGTAGTTTGTTGAGTACAAACGTTATGAATGTTTGGTACAAATATTGTTTTTTTGGTGGCGGATGTACTTAAGTTGCATTGTTCTACCCACTTTTGCTTGACGTTTGAACAGAACCAGCGTTGTACTATGGTAATTTTAACGTCAGGTGTACACAACCGACTTTGTACTAGGGACGGGTATTCTAATAGCGTCTTTGTTCGATTTTTAAATTCGTCAAAAAATAAAATAAAAAATTGCGAATATATTAATTTGATTTTAATGTGTTTCTTTTTGACGATTTATAATTAAAAATAAAAATTGCTTCAAAAATAAAGATTTTATTTGCATGATAGGGTGATTATGCATTACATTTAAATTAAATTGTATACTAATTGAATTTTTTATTTTAACAGATATCCCACGGTCAAATCAATCGTCCCCTTTACCCTTTGGAGCAGATCCCGTCCTTATTCAAAAAATGCAAGATCTTATAGGCGATAGTGTTTTCTTAGAGTCAGATAAAGAAAGCAATCATGATGAAGAAGATCAATTTGAGAAAGCACTGCANTTTTTTTTGGTGGCGGATGTACTTAAGTTGCATTGTTCTGCCCACTTTTGCTTGACGTTTGAACAGAACCAGCGCTGTACTATGGTAATTTTAACGTCAGGTGTACACAACCGACTTTGTACTAGGGACGGGTATTCTAATAGCGTTTTTAAATTCGTCAAAAAATTAAATAAAAAATTGGGAATATATTAATTTGATTTTAATGCGTTTCTTTTTGACGATTTATAATTAAAAATAAAAATTGCTTCAAAAATAAAGATTTTATTTGCATGTATAGGGTGATTATGCATTACATTTAAATTAAATTGTATACTAATTGAATTTTTTATTTTAACAGATATCCCACGGTCAAATCAATCGTCCCCTTTACCCTTTGGAGCAGATCCGGTCCTTATTCAAAAAATGCAAGATCTTATATTTTGTTAACTTGTGACAAAAGATTGTCTACATGACAGGCTTAGCCTAGCGTAGAAATCTCAGTTACTTTATGAACTGAAGCGTATGTCGGTACAACCTTAGCATTAAACGGGTCTTTAAGGAAATGTATGTACAACAATGCAATGTAAGCAATGTAAAAAATGTTAAAGTTGTTAAATAAACTTTTATTACTTATTACTTATTACTTTATAGGCGATAGTGTTTTCTCAGAGTCAGATAAAGAAAGCAATCATGACGAAGAAGATCAATTTGAGGAAGCACTGCAGCAGCCTAATCTAAAGGAATTCACAGAAAATATTGGTTCAAGTCTAGCTACACTTTGTATGACTACTTCAACACAACCTTCAAATACGCCCATTCAAAATAACAGAAAGTCAGCTGAACTTGATCAACCTGAGACAATAGTTTTGCATGATCAATTTTTGCCTTCAGATACCCAGACACCTGATATGATTATTTGTCCTGGATCTGCCAATTCCTTACATCAGAATATAGATACACCAGTCCTGACGCCAATTTATGATGAAATTTTTCCACCATCGCCTTCTTACGAGATGTCAGAAGATCGGACACCGATGCCTTCTCCACTGAACAAGCATAGAAATTGCCATGATTCATTTTGCAGTCAGCACGATATTAAAGAAATCATCCAACTCACAGACGATACTGAAGTAAACTCCAACCAATCGTCTCCAGCACCCTTAGTGAGTAACAGAGGAAGGAAACGTATCCGAAACCATGAAGACTGGGGAGAAGTGAAAAGGAAAAGACTTACAAATGAAGGTAAAACCTATTTCTCAAAAAGGGGTAATAGAGTTCCAGAGAAAACTATGCGTGAAGCATGCCGCTGCAGATATAAATGTAAGGATAAAATTTCCGAAGATACACGAAAACATATTTTTGAAAAGTTTTGGGCGCTTGGTGATAGGGCCAAACAATGGCTACACATAGCTAAATATACGAAAAAGGGGCACAAAAGAAGGACTTTATTTGCAACGGCAGGGAAGAGAAATAGAATCTACACATTCAAATATTTTCTGCCAAAGATGGAAGATGAATCTCAAACTTCAATTATTGAGGTGTGTAAAATTATGTTTTTAAATACCCTGGGGATTACTGAGCGAATGACTAGGACCGCGTGGCAAAAGTATGACGGCACTACATCTGTCGAAAAAGACAGGCGAGGATACCATGTCAACCACAAAAAGGTAGTAGATGAACGTATGATAACGTCCGTATGCGATCATGTACGATCCTTTGCGCCAGTCGAATCGCACTACTGTCGTCAGACATCAACGAGGTTGTATTTAGATGGTAGTTTGAGTATTGCACGGATGTTCAATCTGTACAACGAATGGCTCAATGGGAAAAACTATGAAAATCCAGCCCAAACTCTACGCCAATACCGCGATATAGTCAACTCTCATTTTAAATTGTCGTTCCATATTCCTAAAAAAGACACTTGTGATCAATGCCACGTTTTTAATAATACCGAAAGTCCCTCCGATGAATTAAAAGCTGAATATGCTAGCCACAAACATAACAAAAATATTTCCCGGCAGATAAAAAGCAAAGACAAAGCAGATGCAGCTCTATCTAACGGCCTGATTGTGTGTGCAACATTTGATTTACAAAAAGTACTTTCTTGCCCACATGGTCAAATGAGTATTTTATACTACAAACGTAAGTTATCTTGCTATAATTTGACTGTATTCGATATGGCTCGTAAAGAAGGTTTTTGCTATGTTTGGGACGAGAGTATTGCCAAACGTGGCGCTAATGAAATATCTAGCTGTCTGTACGACTTTATAAAAACAAATGCTCAGAATGGGACTAAAGAATTTAGGTTTTGGTCAGACAACTGTGCTGGCCAAAATAAAAATCGAATTATGTTTGCAATGTATGCTTTCGCGGCTGGAAAATTTGGAGTAAAGATAACACATCGTTTCCTAGAAAGGGGACACACTCAAAACGAAGGAGACAGTGTACATTCTGTCATTGAAAGGGCTGGGGAAAACAAAGTGATATACACGCCCGAAGAATGGAAGTTATTGATCAGATGGGCCAAGACTAGTGATAAACCGTACCAGGTGAGAGATGTAACTCAAGATAATGTTTTCGATTTCAAAATGCTACTATCGAATCAAAACTGGACAAAAAATGCCAATGGCCAAAAAGTGACATGGAGCAAAATCAGGGAGGTGGTAGTTGAAGATAGTAAAAATCTACTATATAAGACTAGTTTGGACAATGATTCCATGACTCTGGTCATTGGCAAGAAAACAAGAAACAGTGGTTATGAAAACATCATTTTGAAAAAGGCGTATTCACAACCAATTCCCCTTGCGACTGCGAAGTTTAACGATCTCAAAAGCCTTCTAGAATCGGGAATCATACCCAGCAGATATCACAGCTTTTTTCAAGGGTTGCCGCATGGTCGGGTTGAAGAAATAGAATCAGATCCTGATGAGTAGAATGATCTAATTTTATATAGCTTTCTATTTTCTAATACTTAATTTTTGAAGTTTGAACTTCTTTCTTGCTATAATTTTATTGTAGTTGTTAGTGAAACTTAAGACTGATTTGATTCATATTAAAATAAATATGAAACGTCCTAATGATAATTATGTTTATGAGTAAAACTTTTTAGACTGATTTTTCTTAAATATATAAAACTGTTGCTATTTTGGATAAAGAATTTTTATTTTTTGATAGGTAGGAGACACGACCTGATTTATGTTTTACTTTGTTTTATGTAAGAATAAGTTTTTGTTGAGAAGATCATGTTTTTTTTTTATTTAAATAATTTAGAGAAGACATCAGTGTTGTTGATTTTTTATAATAATGTTTATAAGTAAAGTTTTTTAGAATGACTTTTGTTATAAATAATGAAACTGTTGCATTTTGATACACAAAGATTTTTTATTTTTGATAGGTAGGAGACACCTTATTTATGTTAAAACTGAAAGTTTTTAATTTGTTTTATGTATGATTAAGTTTTTTTGAGGAGAAAATGTTTTTTTTTTTTTAATTTGAATAATTCAAAATAATAAGTGCTGTTGATTTTTGATTATTTTCATTCATACGTTATCTTTATTATTTAATAAATGAACAATGAAACCTAATAAACATATTTTTTATTTATTACCTCCAACTTTCTTTAACATCCGACGAGAACAGATGGCAGAAGTTCCGTAGAATACTGACTAAAAGTGACATACGTCATTGAGTTCATATAAATAACACGTAGAACAACGACGGATTATCACATACATCTCCAAATTGTCCGTAGAACAATGACGAATGTGATTTTTACAAAAAACTAAGTGTTTCAGGAGATCGTTTCATTTATTATATATAAAAACATCTTAATATATTTAATATTCCCAAATTTGAAGTCGAACAACGCAGTAGTTTTTTTTTATTCACAAAAAACCTGTTCCAAAACTTCAAAACGCTCTCCTGAAAACCTAGCAATTTTCAGATACGTCGTTGTTCGACGACGCCGACGGTCTGTTGTTTATTTCTCATTCAGAGTCAGGGGCGTTCTAAAAGCGCGATCGTCTTTTGTTACCTACAAGCCTGATATGTCCTTGAGAGACTTACACTAGCGGTAGAATCGTCTTTTGTTTTTCTACTACTGATTCCCCTTTGCTTATGGCTTATTGTGGTCTCCAGGCGGTGTCAATCCTCCTATCGTGCGCGGTGTACGGTCACGTGGTATCGCTGGGCGGGTGCGCGGGCGTTGCGCTGGTGTTCGCGGCGGCGCTGTTACGAGTCTACTGCCGGCGGCGGCTGCGTGCGCGCAAACTATGCGAGTCACTTTCGTTTGTGGTTGATTCTGTAGATTCTTTTGTTTATTTCTCCTCGAGTTGCAGCGGCGTTCTAATCGTGGGATTGTTTTTTGTTATTTTCGCCCTGTTGCGGTTCGTCTTTTGTTGTTGATTGCTCTTGAGTAGTAGGGGCGTTCTAAAAGCTCGATCGTCTTTTGTTACTGCGAGTGCGCACGCAGCGAGAGTCCTTTTTACTCTGACTGGGCCAATTTTTTGATCGTCTTTTGTTTCTCGTTGAGTAGCGAGGGCGTTCTAAAAGCGCGATCGTCTTTTGTCATACTCCTGCCTGGTTTCTGCTGATGAATTGGTGTTCTAACAGTATGATCGTCATTTGTTATGCTACGGCCTCTTCTTTTTGTGGCAGGGGTTTTCTAACAGCGGGCGGAATCGTCTTATTGATCGTGTTTTGTTTTCTCGCGATCCCATTCACTTGAGCAGCGTACTAACACGACGTTGTCCAGGTTTCTTTCTCCTTTGCTTGTCTTTTGTTATTTTGATCGTCTTTTGTTATTTTAATGACGTAATCTCTCCAGGCGGTGTCAATCCTCCTATCATGTGCCGTCTACGGTCACGTGGTATCGCTGGGCGGGTGCGCGGGCGTGGCGCTGGTGTTCGCGGCGGCGCTGTTACGAGTCTTTTGCCGACGGCGGCTGCGCGCGCGCAAACTATACAAGTCACATTCGTTTCTGATTGAATCTTTAGATTTTAGATGATCTTTTGTTTATTTCTCCTCGAGTGGCAGCGGTGTTCTAATCGTAGGATCGTCTTTTGTTATTCCCGGCAGCGCAGCAGCGAAGGTACAGAGAGTCCTTTTTTATTCCTGACGCCCAGTCAGGAATAAAAAACTCTTGATCGTCTTTTATTTCTTTTTCGTCGAGTGGCGAGGGCGTTCTAATCGTGGGATCGCCTTTTGTTATTTACGCCCTGTTGCGGTTCGTCTTTTGTTATTGCCGGCAGCTGCAGTGCGCGCAAGCTAAAGTCCTCTTTTATTTATTGGGCTATACTCTCGATCGTCTGTTGTTTATTTCTCATTGAGCGTCAGGGGCGTTCTAAAAGCGTGATCGTCTTTTGTTACCTACAAGCCTGATATGTCCTTGAGAGACTTACTAGCGGTGGAATCGTCTTTTGTTTTTCTACTACTGATTCCCCTTTGCTTATGGCTTATTGTGGTCTCCAGGCGGTGTCAATCCTCCTATCATGTGCGGTGTACGGTCACGTGGTATCGTTGGGAGGATTCGCGGGCGTGGCGCTGGTGTTTGCGGCGGCGTTATTACGAGTCTACTGCCGGCGGCGGCTGCTATTACGAGTCAATTTCGTTTCTGATTAGTTCTTTAGATTGTCTTTTGTTTATTTCTCCTCGAGCGGCAGCGGCGTTCTAATCGTGGGATCGTCTTTTGTTATTTACGCCCTGTTGCGGTTCGTCTTTTGTTATTGCCGGCAGCTGCAGTGCGCGCAAGCTAAAGTCCTCTTTTATTTATTGGGCTATACTCTCCATCGTCTGTTGTTTATTTCTCATTGAGCGGCAGGGGCGTTCTAAAAGCGCGATCGTCTTTTATTATCTACAAAACTGATAATTATGTACTTGAGAGACTTACTAGCGGTGGAATCGTCTTTTGTTTTTCTACTACTGATTCCCCTTTGCTTATGGCTTATTGTGGTCTCCAGGCGGTGTCAATCCTCCTATCATGTGCCGTCTACGGTCACGTGGTATCGTTGGGAGGATTCGCGGGCTTGGCGCTGGTGTTCGCGGCGGCGCTGTTACGAGTCTACTGCAGGCAGAGAGAAGTGCACGCGTAGCGAGAGGGCTATACTCTTGATCGTCTCTTGTTGATTTCTCATTGAGTGGCAGGGGCGTTCTAAAAGCGCGACCGTCATTTGTTACTACGAGCGCGCACGCAGCGAGAGAACTTTTTACTCTGACTGGGCCAATCTTTTCATCGTCTTTTGTTTGTTTCTCGTTGAGTAGCTCTCGTTCTAAAAGCGCGATCGTCTTTTGTCATACTCCTGCCTGGTTTCTGCTGATGGTGTGCTGATGAATTGGTGTTCTAACAGCATGATCGTCATTTGTTATTTGTTTCCAACAGCGGGCGGAATCGTCTTATTGATCGTGTTTTGTTTTCTCGCGATCCCATTCACTTAAGCAGCGTACTAACGACGTTGTCCAGGTTTCTTACTCCTTGGCTTGTGCTGCCCTCTTGATCGTGTTTTGTTATTCTGATGACGTGGTTTGCAGGCGGTGTCGATCCTCCTATCGTGTGTGCGTCTACGGTCACGTGGTATCGATGGGCGGGTGCGCGGGCGCTACGTGTCTACTGCCGGCGGCGGCTGCGCGCGCGCAAATTAGTTCTTTAGATTTATCTTTTGTTTATTTCTCATCGAGCGGCATCGGCGTTCTAATCGTGGGATTGTCTTTTGTTATTCTAGGCAGCGCAGGGATAGAGAGACCTCTTTTATCCGTGATTGAGCTGTACTCTCGATCGTCTGTTGTTTATTTCTCATTGAGCGTAAGAGCGCGATCGTCTTTTGTCATACTCCTGGCTGGTTTCTACTGATCCTGATGAGTTGGCGTTCTAACGGCGCGATCGTCATTTGATATGCTCCAGTCATATTATTCCTTTGAGTTGCATAGGCGTTCTAAAGGTGCGATCGTCTTTTGTTATCTACAGCGTGATACATGACGTACAAACGGCGGAGTGTTTTTTCGCTACTACCGGAATTTCTCGTGCTTATATTGATGACGTCATGTCAACAGGCGGTGTCGATCCTCCTATCGTGTGCCGTCTACGGTCACGTGGTATCGCTGGGAGGATTCGCGGGCGTTGCGCTGGTGTTCGCGGCGGCGTTATTACGAGTCTACTGCCGACGACGGTTGCGTGCGCGCAGGCAAAGAGAAGTTCACGCATAGCGGCGGGTTCGAGGTTCGGTGCCGGGTGGGTGCGGTTTAATAAAAACAGGTCAGCGTGTAACGACAGTTTGAAATTAACACGGAAAGGCTCCGTGTTCACCATCAATCCCTAATTTTTAAGTGACCCCTATGAAAACAAAATTCATATTATGTGTTACAAAACTAGCATCAATGTTTTTGCTACGTTTATAAGCGCGCGTGCACAGGTGACTTTCATAGTGACAGAATGTTTCTCCATAAATAAGAATAAGATCTATGTTGTCTCTTTTTGTATTTATGAAAGTGTAAAAAAGGATTACTGTCACGGTGACAAAAAGTCACCTGTACGCGTTGTACGAAGTACAGGACGTCACAAACACAGTCGACAACACATCAGACTGAAGTTTTGTTGCAAAATGACATCTATTACAACTGCATAAGATGCCATAATGTTTAGCTTAATGTGTCGTTGTCTGTACTTAAACTAGATACGCGATACGATAGGATTCAATTAAATAATACTGCGACACCGTATCGGCGTTGTGTCGTGCGTGTCACGTTGCGACGATCATGAAATGATGCTGCGTCGTAGCACAAAGTGACGTCGTATCGTATAAAGGTTCGGCCAAACCAACGCGATCACATGCGATCATCCGGCGTGCAGCGATGGCGATCAATGCATTTAAGTCTGGTCGCCATCGCTGCACGCCGGCTGATCGCGTTGGTTTGGCCGAACCTTAAGTGTAAGAGCTCTTACCTTCATGTGACAAGCAAAAAGATTTTGATTTTATTTCAAAATATGACACTCATGACAGTTTTTGACATAATATTTTATCCATTCTGTTTACTTTTATCACACTTACTTTATTCTAGGTAGGTTTAAATTAATAATGCATCTTAACAATAAATAAATGTGCAAGATAAGAATAGTAAACAATGTTACATATCGAATACAGCATTCAATATTTTTATCTCTTAGATATTTTGAAAACGACAAAATAAATGTATGTCACGTACCGGTTTTAATTATACTACTTATTTGTATTTAATTCGTTGGTAAATGTATTTGATTTTTTTTTTGCCTTATATCTTTACAATTGTGTCTAACCGTGAAATTAAATTATAATTCTTTAAGTATAAAAATATAAAATTCAGTCAGGCTGTAATTTTACTGAAATTATGTAATACTTTCATTGCTGTTGTTGTCTGTATTTATTATAATAAAATTATGATTTAGTTTTAGTTCTAGCAACAGGGAAAAGGAATATTCCCAAATATAAACGGCACATCTCTAAGCATAATAAAAAATTAGGAAATATGACCGTATCGTTAGGTACTGGAAAATTTTCAGTGTAACTTTTATTAATGGGACCAGCAGTGTACAGTCATGGATTGTAGTTTCGACGCTCCTCTACTAACCTTCGAGGGTACTGAACCTTCACTGGTTAGGTTTCATTGCCGGCCAAGCTTTACGTAGATCCTAGATATTCAAGAGTTGCAGTGATTATTCCTATGAATGAAATTAGGTTTCGTAAAAACAAATGAAATTAGCAATGTTGCCCCATAAAATATTCTCAGATATTGGCAGAAGCGTCGAAACTTCAGCTTATGAGTACGCAAGCGAGATTGTTTGTCAGTGTGTGTATTGAAGGCCTACGGTTAAAACTCGGTCTAGTCATGGATATCTTCTAAGCTCTGGCTTACTAGGACAGCGGTGCAGTTATTTTGCAAGCGTTATATCGATAGTTCGACTACGTTTGTCTACAGTACCTTTTAATATGTAAAGTCCAGTGACGTCAATCCGGTCATATGACGTTACAGAAATGAGAAAAAACTTTCGGCGCATTAAAGCGGCCGCTCAATTACGGCACCGCTATTCTTGTAAAACAGAGCTTTACCTTGGAAACTTACTGTTCAAAATTGTTTAGTGTTGTATCTCTTTTTGGACAGTACAATGAGCTAAAGCCTGGTCCGTGAGCACGTAGAATTTTGTCCAATGACCCCAAGCTACCCAAGCTATCGCGCTCGCACACTCACTGCGGGCGCCCGTCGCACAGTCGCGACAGCAACATAATTACGCACGAGCGATAAAGATGGGTAGCTTGGGGTCATTGGACAAAATTCTACGTGCTCACGGACCAGGTTTTAACCGGTAGGTTGACGAATGGCTATTTCTAAATTGCATCTTAGATTATTTTCCAAGATATCGTCTTATTGTTAGTGTGAGTTTGATTATTACAGGCATATAGCACATAATGTAGTGGAGTATGTCCAAGTTTTTAGACCTGGAAACCCTACAGTCAGTTTTGTGTTATAGATCGTTTCATCCACGAAGACGCGCCCCACCATTCTTCCGCTAATGTTTGAGTGTTATCGGTACATGCTATATTATCCATGAGTGCACACGCACACTACAATAATGACGCTCGGATTGCTCGGATCAAACTCCCGCACTTCCATCGACCAAAAATTGGTGGGGCGCGTCTTCGTGGATGAAACGATCTATATGCCTGTAAAAGCTTATGTGATCATCGTTCACTGTGTTCGTTGCCAAATGTAATTGTTATGAACGTGTTAACACATTTGAAGTATGCATCGAATCGTGAGATACTTTTCGATCCAAAAAAAAATTCTTAAATTGTTCCAGATTTCGTGTGAAATCTTAGATTTATTTGATAGCTAGATTGGAAGAAATCAGAGTTGTGAATGTCACTTATCTTTCTCTGTGCAATTAATGTATAGTTAATAATAAAATGTATTGATACTTATTTTTGTATCGGGCAGAGGTCGGCAATATTTAAGTGATTTTTATGTTTAAAAATATTTTATTTTAGACTTAAATCGGGCTCGATTTTGTGATTTTACCAAAATGTTGCCCATCTCTGGCTGATACTTATGCATTTGTAAATAGAGTTGAATATCGAAATGAATGTTTTAGATGTAAGTAGGAAAAGTGAACTCTATTGACTATATTTTAAAGTAAACTCTCGAATATTTCAAATATAGTGTACATATTAAAATACATAATAACCCCAGTATTTGAACGGATATCAATTATTGAATTAATTACTTATCGAATATTATTTTATAGCTCAATAAAATACGGTTACCTACACCTTAAAAGGTGCGTGAAACACGATATCTGCTATCTCGTTCTTTACGTTTCGTACGAGTGAGAGGCACACACACACAATCTCATTTTTAATTATTTTCTACGTGTAAGGTTTGTAAATACAATCTTCGAAACTAAAATATCATAATACTTATTACAGATACCGAAATTTAAGACCCTTTTGTGGCATAATAATTATTTTGTACACCAAGTTATACATTTGTAACACTTTAATCATTTAATTATTTCATGTATTCATTCATCTACCAAAGTTTTTTTTCATTGTGATTGTAAGAGTACATCTGTACAAGTTTATACTATACATAAAGGTATTATTTATATGTGATTATGTTTATCGTGATGTATTTTATATTTACTGCGGATATTCTTTCTGCAAACATTTTTACATTTCAATTTTTCCTTCAATCTGTACCATAGTTTTAGGTGATGAATGAGTTTCTACAATTATTAATCCTTTCTATTGAATAAATATGCAATTACCCGCACAATATGGTACAGATTGAAATAAAACTACTTATTTACATAAAATATGTTAGAAAATTATATTTTGAAACATTGAATTCAATTTTGTGGTAAGTAGGTAGATTCTACTTAATTAATATTTGTGAATATAATGTGTAATTAGATTAAGGGACAAAAAGATTTGAAATATATTGGAGTTACGTTTGAAAGTTATGTTGTGTATTATTTTAAAAATTGTTTAACCTCTAACTTATTGAAATATCTTGATTTACTTAACTCTTGAAAAAAGCAACTATCTTAGATGGCATCATTTGATGTACTTGAATTTGGTTATTTTTGCCGTTAGATAATTCCTGGCGTAATTCCGGCGTTTCTTCTCAGCACTTGCCATATGTTTGTCTCGAAGCGCTGGTAGGGCCCAAAAGATAAGGAGTAAAGTGCCCCATAAGGGCAACCTTTTTTTTTATTATTTACTATATTCTGACGTTCATAAGTGCCACTTGTTTTCAAATATTTTTGATTTTGATCTAATCCGACATATTTTTCGAACAGGCACATACTGAAATGTCCAACTTGGAACTGAGAATAAATACGCAAAGTTATTTTACATTGTATGTATCCCACTTGAGAATCAAACCCGTAAACCTCTGAACCGATAGAGGCTCACTCATTAACCTCTGAACTAAAGGAGGACTCCATTCACCAACGATAGGTAAAGTGTACTAAAAATTGATCACATTACAAAGTTGTAAAAACCTCTACTTCATCACCAAAAGCTATGACAAAAGTGTGCAGCGACCAGCGACTCTAATATTTCAAGTAACACCTTTTTAGAGCAATCATAAATTATTCTTCTAAAATCTAAACCGTTCTATAAAACTAAATCTCTTGTCATTATTGTCAAACCGTGCGTCTGCATGTCGGTGAATTTTTCCCGTTTTTTTGTGAAATTGTTTTGTTCCCGTCAATATGTTGTGGTTCGCGAATCCGATCAGCATCAACAGCTACTATGAGTTCAAGCACTTCCAGTCCACATTGTTCGAGAAGTAAATACTTAGGTAAGATTTATTAATGTCTTTTTGTAAGTTTTTGTATCGCTTAAACGTGTGTAGTTAGAACAAAGTAGGATATGACATGACCACGCCCACTCTTCCCGTGGATGTCGTAAGAGGCGACCAAGGCATATGTGAAAATCGGGCTTCTCCGTTACGTCTGATCAGCTGCAGCGTGGGAAGTGTCATCAGAGGCAACTCCTCACGCCGCAATTGAAGAGGGTGGTATTTCTATAGTAGACTAAATGACTTGATGATGATTATAATGACTTCGTTAACCTCCACTAGAGGAGCACGTCCCTCTTTATTTTACCAAAAGCAAATGAAGTACAGTAGAACGCCGATTATCCGAACGCCGATTAACCGAATCGCCAATTATCCGAATCGGTCCTAAGAGTAATATATAAAATTAAAACCAAGTAATTTTTGATTTTTTTTTGTTGGAATTCGGATATATTTCAACTGAACGTTTTTGTAGCAGTTTTACAATAACGCCAAGTAGAAATATATCTGTTTGTTAAACTAATTAAAGTTTTTTCTATGTGTGACAGTTCGTTTTTCTCTATTACCAGTCTATGTCCGATTATCCGAATTTTCGATTATCCGAATCGACCCCGGTCCCAATTAATTCGGATAATCGGCGTTCTACTGTACTTAGCCTATATTCCCCACACTGACGCTATCGAGCCCAACCATACGAGTTGGCTTAAAAATGTTTAGTTCTCTTCTTGTCCTTCCTTTTTGTATAAAGTCACAGATTTCTTTCTTTCTCTTTCTCCCGTTTCTACTTATTACTTCTTCCCTCTCTTTCTCCCAGCATGTTGACGCAGGTGGCGGTGACGGCGCTGCTAGCCGTGGGGCTCGCGCCCTGCGTGCTGCAGCGCGCCTGCCCCGCGCGGCCCCCGCGGCCCCCCTCCTCCGTCTGCATGCACCGCCTCGACCAGTCGCAAAAGTAAGGGCACTTTCTTAAGTAGCTGACTACCAGACAGTTTTTTTTTATCCACAACGAGGAAGCTCTTAGCCTGGTAACCTGGTAAGTGATGATCAGGCCGAAGGTGGAAGCGAGCTTCACCCGGAATCCTCAACCACGGAGGAACTGGATATCTTACCTCGTAACTGCCGGAACACAACAATGCTGTTAACATTAAGTTGTTTTAAGATAGAATGAAGAGCCAGGAGTAAAAAAACGCGAAGTACCTCGGTCCTCGTTCCCGCCTTCCAACGTCTGCATGCACCGCCTCGACCAGTCGCAAAAGTAAGGGCACTTTCTTAAGTAGCTGACTACCAGACAGTTTTTTTTATCCACAACGAGGAAGCTCTTAGCCTGGTAACCTGGTAAGTGATGATCAGGCCGAAGGTGGAAGCGAGCTTCACCCTTAATCCTCAACCACGGAGGAACTGGCTATCTTACCTCAAACTGCCGGAACACAATAATGCTGTTAACATTAAGTTGTTTTAAGATAGAATGAAGAGAGGTGTAAAAAAACGCGAAGTTCCTCGGTTTTCTTCCCCACCTTCTAACGTCTGCATGCACCGCCTCGACCAGTCGCAAAAGTAAGGGCACTTTCTTAAGTAGCTGATTACCAGAGAGTGTTAAGATAAGAAGAGCCAGGTGTAAAAACGCCAAGTTCCTCGGTTTTCTTCTCCGCCTTCTAACGTCTGCATGCACTGCCTCTGTGTGGACTATGAAGAGAAAAACGTAGAAAACTACTACGCTGTGACTACTTGGTTGAAACGAGAGTTGAATTGTAACGACCGACAACTAAGTACGAAACTCTACATTGCGCGTGGCAAGACACGCACTTGGCAGGTTTTCTTAAAGAAATGCTTTTGATCAATTACTTATTTTCAGAATTATTTTTCATTTATGGATGTTTCTCTTTCAGATCATCATGTAAAACAACAAGTTTTAAAGCGGCTAAGTAGCAAACAAGATATCCATGTAATATTCAAGGAAAAATCCTTTCTAAAAATTTTAAAGAATAAAGCGAAAAAATATTTTAGTGGTAACGGTGAGTATTCTTCGAATTTTAAGTATTTTTTCTACAAACTATCTTTCATCGAATGAACAAGTAGTAAAACAACCTCCTAATTTCATAATTACCCCAAAATTGCTTGAATGTTGACGCTCGGTCAACGACTATTGATGTAGATGGTCGAAGTTTAGGTTCGCAATTGTAAATAATGGAGACAATGCTGAATATTTGGCGAGTGACCGATGTTATGGGACAGCGTCCGCTGACGACTGTAAACAAAGCGTGTTGTTACTATCATAATTATGTGGCCCCTACCATGGTGTCGCAGTGAATGTATCAAAAAAGGCACAAAAACAACATTCATGTGGTAAAAAAGATAGAAACATTCACACAAAGGAAGAAAAACTGATAACTTATGCTGTGCAATTAATATTCGATACAGCACACTCATTGTCATGGTCTCGATAGTACATCCTCGTTTACTCTGTTCCTGCTGATTATTATTTACGTTTTAATATTTCCTTAGAAAAATGAGCTATTCTCACAGTATTAATGGTAGGAAAAAGCAGTTTCAAATAATTTGTCTCTAACGACTCTCCCTAAAAATAGTTTCATTTACCTACTGGTAGCGTTTATTAGATCTTTAAAATAAATTTTAGTTTTTAATCAATTTCCATTAAGGTGATATGGCTAAGCTAGGCCAAGAGCTTCTCCGTTGTTTGTGGATAAATAAAATAAATGGGTCTACCTAGTATTGGCTTGGGGCTCATGAGAGCCATCTCATTCGTAAATGCTATAGTAGAGCTTGCTTAAATGCCTGTTAACTCGTGCCATTACATTATAAACAAACTATTTTTCAGGTATACAAAACTAAATTCTTAGCAAAATAACTCACTAGAAACACACTCAAGCTTTCCGGAACAATAGTAGCGGCCTTACCTTTGCTTCGTAATGCGCGCTCGTATAAAACACGGCGGGCACGGCTGCGCGCGCGGCTGTTCTTGTAAGCGCTGCATCGGCTGCCGTTGGATATCCTGCTGTTTCGCTTGCCGCTGCGTGTGCCACCGGGACGAGTGATGACGTGGATAGTAGCGTTTGGACTTCTGGCTGTGTTTGGGGGAGTGCATTCTGTAAGTTTGAGTGATATTAGACCTTAAAGACACTAGTTTCTGGACTTAGCTGTTACAAGCGCTGCAACTGCTGCCGTTGGATATCCTGCTGCTTCGCTTGCCGCTGCGTGTGCCACCGGGACGAGTGATGACGTGGATAGTAGCGTTTGGACTTCTGGCTGTGTTTGGGGGAGTGCATTCTGTAAGTTTAAGTGATATTAGACCTTAAAGACACCAGTTAGTCAGCTGTTAAAAGCGCTGCATCAACTGCCGTTGGATATCCTGCTGCTTCGCTTGCCGCTGCGTGTGCCACCGGGACGAGTGATGACGTGGATAGTAGCGTTTGGACTTCTGGCTGTGTTTGGGGGAGTGCATTCTGTAAGTTTGAGTGATATTAGACCTTAAAGACACCAGTTACTATCAGCTGTTGCAAACGCTGCATCGGCTGCCATTGGATATCCTGCTGCTTTGCTTGCCGCTGCGTGTGCCACCGGGACGAGTGATGACGTGGATACTTGCGTTTGGACTTCTGGCTGTGTTTGGGGGAGTGCATTCTGTAAGTTTGAGTGATATTAGACCTTAAATACACCAGTTTCTGGGCTCAGCTGTTACAAGCGCTGCATCGGCTGCCGTTGGATATCCTGCTGTTTCGCTTGCCGCTGCGTGTGCCACCGGGACGAGTGATGACGTGGATAGTAGCGTTTGGACTTCTGGCTGTGTTTGGGGGAGTGCATTCTGTAAGTTTGAGTGATATAGTCCTTAACCAGTTACTATCAGCTGTTGCAAACGCTGCATCGGCTGCCGTTGGATTTCTTGCTGCTTTAGACATTAAGGACAGCAGTTCCTGAAGAATACAACACTCAAAAGATGCGGTGTTTGTAAATTTTGTACATCATATTTTGAACTTTATGTGAAAGGAAGATGAGTGAAGCCTAAAAAAGCAGCATTTTTCAAATTCCCGTACATAACGCGAACAGCCGAAAACGATGCCTTATGTGTTTGGACTGTAAAACTTTCATCATGGAGTTTGATAAAAAAGTTTCTGTAACTTCTTGAAAATTTTCAAGAGAGGATACCTACGAGTTAGTTTGAATAATGCCCCAAAACAGTAATAGCAAGTGCCACTTTGAACCTAGATCGTTTCTACAACTTAGTGAAGTCATCCATCTACCCACATAGACTATCATATCAACACCATCCAAAGATATATTTAGAAATATTTTGAGCATGAAATAAACTTAGATCCCCGATATGATGACGTAGGTACTAAAACAGGCGATACAAAGAATGCTTGCAAACACTGTAATAAATCTTCCATTAAACAAACTGATTAAACAGTAGCCATTATAAACGCTAATGTCCTTGTTATTTCTTATTGTTTTAGTTTAAGTTTAAACAATACCATAACTACGATCTATTTTATATATTTTGTTTCATATTTGTTTCAGGCTTCTACAGGATGCAAGAACTGCATTGTGAGTAGTACTTACAATACTTATAAGCAAGTACTTATAATATGGCCATAAAGATTTATAATAAATTGCCCAATTATCTATTGAAAGAAAATAATGATAACAAATTCTCAAAAGAACTAAAAGAGCTTTTAAGTACAAAATGTTATTACACTATAAAAGAATATCTAGATGATAAAATAAGAATCTAATAATTAAAAAAGCCTCCTCTCTTATATTTTATATTTTAAATTGCAGCGCCCAACAGGGTCCATAATTAACTGTATTATCACACTGTAACACCTATATTACCTACTATGTATTATGGAAGCAATAAACATATTGAGTATTGAGTATTGAGTATTGAGTAACTAAACAAATAAATATTTTTCCATTGCTTGGCCATTTAAGTTGGGAATGTAGAACAATGCTATTATTTTTTTGAGAATTTTTATTTTGTCCATTGCATTCCCGTGACAGAGGAGTCTAGCAATGGTCGGTTACAGAGACTCTTATTGAGATTGCAAGCTTTGCAGCTGAAATGTAAGATTGTATTAGAGCTATTTTACATCAAAAATGTCTGGTGTGCAATCGAGCGTTCTATCGTGCGACCCACCTATCGATTCATGAAAATTTATTCATAAATGTAATAATAACGATGTCAGCTATCCCATTTGCACTCATTCCAGATTTTAGGCAAGGAGGAGAAGGCGATGTTCCGTGCCCACTCCGACGCCTGCCTGCCCCAGTCAGAGGTGGACCCGAAGTTGGTATGTTTCTCAACAATTTATAGATAATCTGGAGAAAATATGAATTACTGTATTATTGGTCGTTTGGTCAAGGTCTCTCACATTACTCAATTACATAATCACTCATGTCCCTAAAATATTTATCTTTATTACTTCCTTGTATTAATAATTTTGTTTTCGTATAATCATTTAGAGGCGCTTAGAAGTGGCTATATTGGTTAATATAATCAGTTTTTTTCTGAAAATATTACAAAATTGTCCAAACCTAAATAATAGGTAGGGTCTCGAGGAGGACATGGCACCCACAAGGTGGACCAACGTCATCATAAAGGTAGGAAGGCGCTGGATCCAGGCCGCTACCAACCGATCCCTTTTGAAATCATTGGGGAAGGCCTATGTTCAGTAGTGAACGAAATGATGATGAGGTAGGTACTCAATTGCTGGCGTCCAGATCTCTTCATTAGAATAAAATGACTTGGATAATGTTACAATCACTAACCTTATGTTCCACAGGTGGAGGCGATGCTCAACGGAGAGTTAACCGAGGACCCGGCGCTGAAGCGGCACGTGTACTGCGTGCTGCTCAAGTGCAAGGTCGTCGGCAAGGACGGCAAGCTGCACAAGACGGCCGTGCTGGGCAAGATGGCCGCCAGGGCTGACGGCAAGAACGCCACCAAGGTCAGTGTTCTCTTGCTGACTTTCTAGGTGGAGGGGTCGGTAGGTACTGAAGCGGCAAGGACGGCAAACAAGATGGCCGCCAGGACTAACGGTAAGAACGCAACCAAGGTCAGAAGTGTTCCCTTACTGATGCTCTAGGAGGTAATGATACGCGAGCTGTGAAAAGACCCGGCGCTGAGGTAACAAGGACGGCAAGTTGCACAAGACGGCCGTGCTTGGCAAGATGGCCGCCAGGGCTGATGGCAAGAACGCCACCAAGTTCAGTGTTCTCTTACTCGTTCTAGGAGGCGACGCACAACGTAGAGGTGATGTCAAGAACGCCACCAATGCTCAATGCAGGTCTGATAGAAAGAACGGTAGGACCAAGGTCAGCAGTGTTACCTTACTGACGCTCTAGGTGGAGACAACTAAGCGAGGACCCGGCGCTGAAGCGGCACGTGTACTGCGTCCTGCTCAAGTGCAAGGTCGTCGGCAAGGACGGCAAGCTGCACAAGACGGCCGTGCTGGGCAAGATGGCCGCCAGGGCTGACGGCAAGAACGCCACCAAGGTCAGTGTTCTCTTACTGACGCTCTAGGAAGAAGCGACTGAGATCGAGGACCGGTGCTGAAGGGGCAAGGACGGCAAGCAAGATGGCTGTCAGGGCTAACGGTAAGAACGCCACCAAGGTCAGTGTTCTCTTACTGAGGCTCTAGGAGGCGATGTTGACGCGAGCTGAGCGTGAACCGGGGCTGATGTGATACTGCTGCTTGCTAGGACTCACCAAGGTCAGTGTTCTCTTGCTAAAGCTTTTGGAGGCGATGCTACGCGAGTGGTCTTACAGCCCAAACGCGGCAAACAAGATGGCCGCCAGGGGCAAGAACGCCACCAAGGTTAGTGTTCTCTCGCTGATGCTCTAGGCTAGCTAGGAGGAGGGGCCGGCGCTGAAGCGGCGAAGACGGCAAGCTGCACAAGATGACCGGTCGGGTTATATCGCGTTATAATACGACCAAGGACAGGACAAACCAGCGAACAGCGTGAGGAGTTTAGACCAAACCCTCCATTTTGTCTCTGGTAAATAGCTGGTTGTGCAAAAGAGTTAGTTTGAAGTTAGACAGTCAAACACCTTCAAGTTTAATTGCTATATTGGTAGTATACACATTCCCGAAGTGAAGGTGGTATTACAAGCACGCGCGGATGCCGCTTTGAATCTTAAATGGTCAAGTACAATGACATTCACGTACTTCCGGTGACCTTTGAAGGTATTATTTTTGGTTCAACGAACGATTTTATAAATAAATAAAACTTGTATGAATCGTTGTTGTTATTTGCCGTTTTCAGCTCTAAAACCTTAATTTCAGGAACAAAACTATATTATTTACTTATCTAGAAGTTTGTATGGAATCCTCGGTGCGCGAGTCCGACATAGTCCACTTAGCTCACCTATCGATATTTTGTTCTCTCTGACTTTAACAAAAATTGAAAAATATAGAATCACGAATAGCGATATCGATCGGTGCTCTATATGGACTAGGCTAGGTGCTATTTTGGCGGGTGCTCTAAGTGGACTACGTCGCGATTCTGACTTGCACTTGGCCGGTTTTTAAATATTCCGTAAAATACTGACAAATATTTGAAGCCATTTTGAACTTTATTCACATGCTTTTTACCTTCATTTCCAGGTGCTAGAAGGATGCGCAGAACAAAGCGGCGACACCCCAGAAGACATCGCATGGAAGCTCTTCAGATGCGGGTACGACAAGAAAGCAGTTCTCTTTGAATACATGCCCACCAATATAGGTAGCGACATTATAGAAAACAACTCCTAATGCTTACGCACAGCACTAGTGTTGTCGATAATCGATTGTCGACCTTCTTCAATCGACATTTCGAAAACACCAATTCAATATTGCAAATTAATTTAGTTCTATATTCCACCGACAGAGAGCACTATAGACATCATATTTTACCCCATAAACAATACAGATGGCGCTAGTTTCCGTACCACTAGATTTTTCAACGCTTGTCAGTGAAATAGTGATCAACTTTGTTATTTTTGTCCGTAAAGTTACCATTTACAATATCTATTTATTTCTGTACACGTATAACTTAATAAATGTTTACTCAAAATAATATGATTTTTATTTTGCATTAACATTACGTTGCAAGATCGGTAAAAATGAGGGATTTCGCGATTGAAAAATCCGCCAGATGGCAATACGTAGACGCGAGGTCCAAATGCTGCATGATTGGTGGATTTTGACATATCTGTCAATATCATGTCAAAAATAACCAATCATGCAGCATTTGGACCTCTCGTCTAGGTATTGCCATCTGGCGGATTTTTCAATCGCGAAAACTCTCATTGCCGATGCATTAAGTTTATAGATATTTGGTAAAAAAAACTCGACACCACACCACATCACACAAAACATACTTAAGTAACACCCCTCTCTTTTAGCGTCGGGGGTTAAAAATAAGGAAAATTCGAGTTCGAAACAATCTAATTTAGGCGGTCTTATCGCTAGGAGCGATCTCTTCCAGACAATTCAGAATAGCCCTACAGTTCTAGGAAGGATTGAAGATGGTTTATTCAGAACATTGCTATGTCCGGATTTAAACCGCAAAATTAATATACATTTTAGGGTAAGGCGATGACAGACATAATTAATGGACTCTACAAAAACTTGAAACAAAATTCAAAGGAAAGATGAAGCTTACACGTGAAATATTCTAACGAGTTCGAGATCCTAAACCAATCGATCACTGCTAAATGCTAATTTAAATTAGTCGCAGTACATTTAGATCAATTGCTCATCTACCCACGGTACGCTTTTTCTACTTTTAAGCTAGGTAGTAGGTTGGTATTAGCTATAATTGCATCGCCTATGAAAACGTACAGTTAAGTGATTCGTCATTGTCGAACGCCGGTGTCATTACCCGGTGGTACGGGTGAAGTCATCACGGTGTCTAGGGCCGCCATTATTGCAGACTCGGACGATGACGAGTATCTAGCAAAAAAAATATAACGATTATCATCCATCAGTCTCGAGTCAGTCTACCAGATTCATCATGATCATTTTAGCCATAGGACGTCCACTGCTGAGCATAGGCCTCCCCCAATTTTATTATTTCTGACGGATTAGCAAGCTGAAGTGGCAATAGGCAGGGCACATAGTACGCAGAACTGACGGTCCATGGGGCAGCAAGGTTCTGGAGTACATACTTTCTGGAGACGAAGCAATGTTACTTATTGTAATTGTAATGTATTTCTCATAACAATAGTTTTACTGACTGAATTGTTTCCTAAAAGTTATAAGTACGAATTATATTTTTATTTGGTATCAATTTTCAAGATAGCTTTTATAGCTTTTTACCCGACTGCGCCAGAAGGAGGGGGTTATTAACAGTATTTTTTTAGATGGTCGTTGATTCTATACGTGCTCTACGTCCCGTAACCCGTTAAGTTCAAAACAATGAGATTTTATCGAATCGAAATCTTTATGACATTGTTTGGTTACACTTGCTACCAAGGTGTTTAAATCACACCTAATCACCTAGTCACAAATACTCGGTTGTTGTCATTTTATAAGGTTACTATGAGCACTATAGTATGAAAGTTTTTCGAAGGGTAGGAGAACGACGAATATTGTCCTCGTGCTTAAACTAGCTAGTAGAGCATTATTGTAGGAGCTTGAAAAGAACAAAGGGTTCCAATCAGGGTGACAACCCTACTCAACTTCATCATTTGCGTTTTTTCAATTCGACCAGTTGATGTAACTCGTGAGAAAAACTCTGAGGTCATGAGATTTAGATTCCTTATGACTCAATTTCGAATCAGTTCCGAAAACGACATTCCTTTAGCGCTTCATTTCAGCCAAATAAAAAGACTCCTCTAAGGATTTCCACAACGACCGGTCATTCATTAAGTAAGTACCTACTCGTACTTGTAATAAACATAAATTAAGCTTTTCTAGGTCCCTTACTTTTAAATTTCCTAGCTGTGTAGCTTTGTGTAAAGAATGAACCAACATTTATGCTACAATTTTACAGTCGAGTTGGAATGTAATGGAAAATTACAATAATTTGACAGTTATTTCCCTTGTTTCTTATACTGTGTAAACTGTAAATTATATTTTGGGAAAGTCTCTACCTACCTATCACTAGAGATTCGGTTATGTGACCCTCTTTCGCTAAACAACATGCTCTATCAAACAAGTGACAAGCGAGGGAAGCTGCACTGCAACTCGTACGAGGCTTGTGATCTCATTGCAGCCGTGGGCGGTGACCCACAAGTTGCTGGCAGTACACCGCGCGTGCCTTCGCCTGCCTGACAGCGGCGGACATGTTTGTTTTTACGCGCGAAAATATTAAAAAGTTTGACGTTTGAAAAAAATTGTGACAGTTGTGTGGTGATTTTTTTTATTGGCTCGCACGGGTGTGGTGATTTAGAACCTTAAAATTAAGTGACATAGGGAATATTGTAACTGTAATTGTGATTAAAACCAAGGAGTTTATATATTAAAGTGAAAACTTTTTCGTTCAAGCAAAGTTTGGAAAACTTGCATTTCTTTTTTATGTGCTCAAATTAAATAATATTTAGTTTGTGATTGTGTTATTATTGTAAAATAAGAAAAAGTTTATTTTGGATTTCATGCATGGATGCGAGGAGAGCAGACTTCTTAATTTCGTTAAACGTAAGTTTTTAAATTGAATTAAAATTAAATAAAACTTTTTTTTTTTCAGAAAAAGTATTATTATTATGACAAGTACCTAAAACATTATTAAAGTGTTCTGAAAAGATCTTTTTTATTCAAAATCTATATTTATTTAGAATAAGAGCTTTTAGTTCCAAATTCACCTATTTCCGCATTTGTTTACATTTGGTAAAAAATATAAATAAAAACGTACAAATATGACTAATTCGCAAATATTTGGGGCCATAAATCATTAGTCAAATCTTCAATGTTATTATAACGCCATAACTTTAAGGGCGTGGGAGCGACGGAGGCTTATATTTTGGCAGTCGTTGTAACAGAGCATTTACACAATACGACTTTTATTATACAAGACTACTTTAATTTTGTTTTAGCCCAAATAAATATTTATCGAAAACCTCTTCAAAGTTTTCCATGCTCTACCTTATGAATACAAAGTAAATAATTCCTAATCATTGCTATGTCTCAATTTTATTGCAATAAAGAGATTACAAAAACAGTATCTTTTCTGTATTTGAATCTAATTCAATAAGTTAATTAGGTTGCAACACTTAAACGAGTTGCATACCAAGAGCTAAGCTAAGTTAGTTTAGCTTAACTTGTACTTACGAGTATAGCTGATGTTGTTTTCCATAGTTGTGTACAAAATTAGTTAAACACTTTAAGAAACAGCGTCAGCATCTAGGGATAAGCTAACTTAGCTTAACTCTTGGTCTGCAACGTATTTACAATGGATATAAATAGACTAGCTGTGTCCGCGACTTCGTACGCGTGAAAACCCGTTTCCGCAACATTTTTCATTTTTGCTATGCACCTATATTACTCGTAGCGTGATGGTATATAGCCTATAGCCTTCCTCAATAAATGGGCTATCTAACACTGAAATAATTTTTCAAATCGGACCGGTAGTTCCTGGGATTAGCGCGTTCAAGTAAACAAACAAACAAACTCTTCAGATTTATAATATTAGTACCTATAGATTTAACATTTTGAAATCAGACAAGAAACTGACTGAAACCATACCATATTAAGTTTTTAGTAAAATAAACCTTTATTCAAAATATGTCCTTTTTGCGTTAAAAGCTCGTTGCATGTAAAAGCTCCACGTCATACTCAAACCTTTCGGATCAATATGGACATCGGTAAGGTCTTTTTGGTTTTTATTGACGTCTCTAACCAAAATTATATTGATTTTTGATCAGCTGAACAATGGCTTCTGCGGCTTAACCGAAAAGGGAAATTTGGTGTGTGAATCACCAAAAAGTATTATAATTCTGATTGGAGATTAAAATAGTAAGAAAACTGATGAAAAGACTTAAACTTAGCAATCTGAAACTTAATAACTTGTTACCTTTATAAGGCCTACTTTATAGTCACCAAACATTGAAAGTCCTTTCCGCGATAGAACAATTTGGTAGGCAGAAGTTTGACACGCAACATTTAACACTAACTTATGATTCTGGGATTCGAACCATGTTGTATTTCTGAGCACGAAACATTAAGCCAAACCATTCTCCATTCCATCCAATAAATCTTATCTTGATTAGACCGCGTAAGACAGGCAGACTTCTATTTGAACTCATTAAAAAAGTCGTCTACATATGTCTTTTTATCTACGTCTAAAAGTCGAAGTCCAAATACGCTGACCGATCAATGCTCACGCACGACCCACGCACTAAATCTAGATGACAGCACGACAGCACTTCATTATTTTATTACACCAATTCAATTAAACCTATCAAATCTGTCATAAACTTTTTGTCCCGACTCTATATTTTATATTTCTCAGAAGGTGTGGAATCAGTGATGTGGGCGACACCCACATCGAAATAATTATCGATAAACTTAAACATGCGCTTGCGTCGATAATGGCACACAACTATATAATTTTACAATCGGCGCTTTGTGATTTATTCGGCGCCTGAGGTGCTACGACAATTGAATCTACGCGTTATATGGCATGTTTTAGTGAATAAATTAATTTAGATAATAACATAAATGTATATCGTGGTGTGTCATCACCTCATCTTCAAAAGTTAGATTGGGAATAAAAAAAAGGTGCCTAATTTGAAGTGTACATTTTAATACTTCAGATCTTTCTCTAGAAAATTGGAAGTGACTCTAAATTGAACGATGCTTAAGATTGATTTTTAAACAGACCCGTAGGCAAATACTTTATACTTAGGTACATGTGGTGCTTTTATTTGAAGATAGAGGGATAGTAAGCGTAAGCGGTTACTTTAAAAACCACGGAATTACATCAATTGCGTCGCAGTACCTGCAGACCTGCTTATAAGTCCTAGAAGATATCTAGAAAGGAATACGAAACCTAATTACTACCAAGCCTTGTTCGTAAGCTTTTTAATGTCTAAGTACAACCTCATTTACTAATACTTACTTATATCACATTTAGATATTTCCTTTTACAGATTATTCAAATTTGCGAACAGCCTTAACAATACCCTAAAAGATAAGTTTAACAACCCTCGCGACGCCGTAAAGGGATATCTTATTACCTGCCTTATTACACATAATTTTGCCTGTTATTGCGTAGGTCAGTGAGTGCACTCTTGATTTCGCGCCAAAAATACTAATGAGTAACCGAACCGAAGATGGCTACAAGATGGCGGCCGTCCATAAACCATAACAGGCAGAGACAATGCTGTCCAGAGTGCGCCAATAAATATGGGCTTATTGGGCGAGTTTAAGGAAATAACTGGGAGGCCGCGCCGATTCGGGTATCGGCTAAAATGTGTAATATTTATCGATATTCCATTTTGGGGCTGTATGATCGTAGGATATCTGCAGGGCTGGCACAAGGAACTGACTGTAGTTGATACAATAATGCGACTACACTCCTTATTTGGACAGCCAATGATCAGTTTTTGGTCGGGACATAAATCTTTCAGAGCTCATGAAATAATAGGACCTACTGAACTTAAATGAATTTCTCGGCGCGGAATTCAGAAAAATATAATATCGAAGAATTTGGATTGGTGCCAACCCTAATTACCGACAACATGCCCGCAACATATTAGGCATTATTATCGATATCTGATAGGGATATGACGCGGACAACACACAAATATAATTTGAACACAATGTTTAAGGAATTTGATTGGATTTATGCAAGAACTTTTTGGGATTTGACTTTCGTAGGCTGAAATGTTAAGTTTTTTGAATTTTGGTCTGTTAAAGACGACAACCTACACAGCACAATATAATCCAATACGAGCCTATTTTTATTCTCTTTCTAACTATACGACTAAGCATATCGTTGAGTAAAATTAAATTTTAAATAAACAATTTGAAAAAATAGAACTGCCTAAGGCGGGAATGGACACTATTCGCTAAGAAATTTTAATAATGTCGTGTAGTTCAGTAGTTTGTAAATTCAATAGGCTAATATCACTAATACCTATAAAGTAGTAGGTACCTACTGGGACTTTAAATTACTTTTATAACTTTTAGAAGTCTCAAGCCACAGAATTTCGATGCAACACGTTTTTGGCAGCTTGCTGGTTCGTAGTAATTGAAACCATATTTTTATGGGAAACTTTTTCAGGAGACCCCGAAAATTTGACATTCGTGTAGAGATATTCAATTTCTTAATTTTCTGATGAACCAAATTAATTGCTATTGTTTAAGAATTAGAATAAGAATGTCTTTCAGCACAATTTAAGGTATGGGTACAAAGCAAGAGAAAACATAATAAATAAATAAAAACATATGCTGAATAGGCGCTTGCTCAGCAAAAATCGCGACATGACACAAACGTCATGCCGAGAAGCTGGTTTTCAGCGGGAACCAACGTGTGATGAGGATTGCGCGCCCTTCTGGTTAACTGGTGGGTATAAACGAAACACCAATGGAAGCAGGTCATTCTACAACCTTCTTGCATGCATTGTACCTCCTTGTTACTTATAAGGCAGAGTGTTATATGAGCTTTCGATAGGATGTGTCTATATTAAGCAGCCTTACTTAATTACAAAATTGTAGGCACAACCATGTCCGGTATTAAAGAGTCAATCTATCAACCTTATGAGGTGTTGACATGATATTGTCAGTTGATTTTCTTTCCCATCACTTTACCTTTTTAATATTAACCTTACTTTATTTGATTACCAAAAGCAGAAACACTTATTAGTTTTCTAATCAAAACCAAAATTCATTAGCAGACCTAACTGCTCTGTAAGAACATACGTACAAGGCAGTATGAATTCCCAGGTTCCCGGGTTTGATTCCCAGTGGGGGCAGATTTTTCTGTTCGGTTTGGTTGGTGGTAGGGATTGTTCTAAGTCCGCCTGGCTAACTACCATCTTACCTAAGTCTGTCGCCAACAACAATGTTAACAGCATTGTTGTGTTCCGGCAGTTAGATGTAAGATAGCCAGTTCCTCCGTGGTTGAGGATTCCGGGTGAAGCTCGCTTCCACCTTCGGCCTGATCATCACTTACCATCAGGTGAGATACAGGCCAAGAGCTTGCTCGTTGTGGATAAAAAAAAATACCTCAAACTTGTACCTACTCATCTCCATTCTCAAGTACAAGTTAACAACGCAGTTAGTACCTAGTTATACCTTACTAAGATGGCAATAGTTTTTGTGGTGGCAGCGTGGGATCAACAACATCAATTTTGGACATTACGCTTCACTAATGACGGACGACCTACGTGCGGTACTTGAACATGGTAAATAAGATGTTTCCTAAATGAAGTCATTATTCCACTGTTTATGGCACGTAAGGAGGTGACGTGAAGAAGTATTTACATTACTTTGATTCGTTGGTAGATACTACAATTATTTGTATAAGGCAAGTAAGCATGCATGCTAGACTTTTCCGCGCTCTTTTCTCATGCATGCGCAGTGCGCTCCACGAAATAAATGTCGATCTACCTTACTACTACTGCTTCGGGACAATAAAATAATGCCGAGGAAACAGCGCAATAAACTGAGTCATCTAACCACTGCCTACCTTTAGAAATTAAACGAATTTTCACTGTTGATACGCCAGGTCAGGATGTTACTTAACCCTACTACTGCTTCGGGACAATAAACAGACTAGTGCTTCTTCTAGAAGCAGCGCAAGAAACTCATGCCCGTTTTCACCATCAATCCCTAATTTTTAAATGACTCCTATGAAAACAAAATTCCTGTTGTGTTACCATAGGGGTGACTTAAAAATTATGAATTTGTGGTGAAAACGGGCATCAGTCACCTAAATCCTTCCTAGAAATTAAGCGAATTTCCACTGTTGTTAGGCACCCTGGGTGTTACAGCCCACACATGTAAGTAGTCCATTAACTTCATGCAGTCATACAATGGGACACAATAAGACATCACCACCAATTATGGCACGCTTATTGATTGATTCTGTACGCCGCCCACTGACCCAGCCGGTCTTCGAACCCACACCCCCGCTAACTGGTGGCTTAGAAAGTTCTAATCATTGCATGTGTCATAAAATTGACACGTACACAGGCTAGTTGTAATGGAGACGCCAATTATAAACACAGGGTCTTCTAAAAAAATTAATTTACCACACTCGTTTATCGATTCTGAAATTGGCGTTTGCAATCTACAGTATTGGATAACAGAGATTTCATCATTTCAGCCATAGGACGTCCATTGCTAAACGGCATATGTTTCCCAAATGATTTCCAGATTGATCTCACAAAGGCGCTGGATGCAGGCCGCTACCAACCGGTCATTATGGAAACAGAGACCTATGCAGATACAGTTAGATTTTTTAATTAAGTAAACCAATAGATACAAATACCATCAATTAAAGTAATCGTTAAGCTAACCTCTAAAATGGCTACTGTTTACCTACTGACTGACACATCCGAAAATAGTTTACTGAACCATGTTAATTAAGTTCGGACTGTTGTTACATTGTGAAATGATTAAATGAATTTGAATTAAATACATTAATGTTTCATCAGTCTTATCACATTATTTTTATCTGCAAAAGAAATTAGTAGGCTTAATTAGTCATTTTTTCTCAAACTACTGCCAAATCGAGAGTGGTAGGTACAAAGTAAAAGTGCTAGATGTTCTGCAATATAGTGATTTACCATCGACTTCTATTTTAGCTTACGGACATCAGCATAACATAATATCTCCATAAGGCAGACACTCCTACCCAATAGAATTGGGTCAAATCTCCGGCACCGAGTGGGCGAATACTGGTTGCGTTGCCTAGCTTGCCACAGTATAGGGAGAAAAAACATTATTGAATGGGCTTTTTAGCTGGCAAATTATTAAAATAATTAATGTGGCCTGTAGCTATTTTTGACAAATACTCAGCCATACCAAACACGTTTGGCTATTACGAGTAGTGGACGGGAAATAACTGCAATTATTGCTTGCAATGTAATCGTCCAGTGTGTTGCGGAAAAATATTGCGCATTCAGAAGGTCCATAAAGAAAATTAGAAAATGCTTAACAAATAAGTAGTAGCAACATAAATTGATGGCATGGCACCAGTGTTTTTGGCACCAAATTTAAGATCTTTTAGAACGCAATTATGTCACCTTATGTGTGTTATGAATAGGCGTGATTCTGCATCTTAAACGTAGACAAATAGTTACGAGTGGGTTCATCACAATAGTCCAGCGGTAGCGGGGTTTAAAACGGCATCCCTCGCCACTCTGCCACCGACATCATTGGGCTATTAAGTCTGTAAGGTGCCACAGTGGTCAGCTTGAGCTGGTCGCACATGGACTGGACTGGCTGTTCTAGTCAGGTTACTCGGAGTAATTTTAATACTCAACGCAAATAACGCCTAGTTGCTTAGTACCCGTGAGATGCTAATCGACGTGGACCTGCTCTTAAACTAATTGCTTCATTAGTTTTGATGCTGATAAACCAGATTGCTTGTTGTAAACTATGGTTATTTCACTGGAAATTAAACCATATAGGGGAATCCAGTTAACTAACCAATAAATTGATTTTATAGCACTGAGATTTTGCGCAGCAGCTGCAAATTAATCATAAGTGTAGTACATATAGCCAGCTAACAATAATATTTTTTTAAATAGCTTGAAAAAATTGAAATGCTTTATAAAGGTTCAAAAATATTTTTTCAAGTTATTTTAAAATTTAGTTTGAGCAGTACATCCCGTGTAGCAGAATTTATGAATGTCGTTAGAACAAATTATAATATCTTATTTTAGCAGTTCCAATTTAGTGGTGACATGACTGCACGATGCGGGAAAGATATTTTCGTCGGTTTGTGTGTAATCGGTCACTCTGTAGTGACATAATAAAGGCAAGCAAGTTTTGTAGTTTTTAGTTTTGAATGTATGGAGGTCGTGGGAGATTCTAGTAAATTCAGAAGATGAGCTAAACAGCATAGCTGGGCATTAACTCGTTAATCCGTTAATCGTTAATTAACGAAGTTAACATTTCTATTAACGGATTAACTTTTAAGTTAACTTTAAAAAATGTTAACGGACTCGTTAACTTCCGTTAAATTATCCTAAGTCCGTTAATCGTTAATCCAGTACCTACTATTTACCAAAAAGATACAGCAGGCACGCTGAAAAACGCTAGAAAAACGCGTTCTGACAAGTACGTTCGGGCTTCCACCCGATCACTAACGACACATTTGTTAGTATGTGTGGGACACTCTTGCAACTGAATTTAAGACCAGTTTTCCTCAACCGATTGAGCTGAAATTTGGTATACTTATATATGTTACGGCTAAAGATAGGTGTGAACATAAACTTAAGATTAGCCGGCTAAACTTAAGTCTATCTTCGACGAGGTGTTAATGTTAGTTTCTTCTATCTTTAGCCGGCTAAACTTAAGTGTAACCGCAGGCCCTTGGCTAAAAATGTAGAAGGAAATGGAAAAGGAAACAATCAATGATATTATATAAAAACAAAAGCAGATATGTTATAAGCGCTCGCGCTGTGAATACTCAAATACGTCCCAATTGGGACGTCTTGTGTTTACTCTTCGTGTGGCCTGCGTCGTGCGCAATCGCGTGCGTACCACACCGTAAGTTCCTGTGTTCTTACCAAAATAAATAAAAAATGCCATCGTGTGTGTTTCGAAAGTGTACCAATTATGACTCTAAAGTAAACAAAATACAAGGGATCCCTTACCACATGTGATTATGCAAAATTATTTAGTATTTATATTTTTAATTATTTATGCAAACAATCAAGACGCCATGCGCCATGTTCAAGTTAAGAAAGAGAAAGCGATCTTGTTTTGACGTTAGAGCGATAAGGATGCGTGTGCTGCGGACATAGATTAGTTAGTGCAGAATCGTTAAAACTATAGCTATCTCTTTCATTTGCGTGCTATTTCATATCTTTTGTTTCACTTATCAGTTACATTTGTCAATGTGTGCAATTTGGAATAGCTCGGCACGGATTAAAATCGTAATTTCTATGAACGTAACATATCTATAGTTCTATAATATCATTGGAAACAATGTAATAATGTTTACTATTTTGACACGAAAACTTTATTAACACGTTCCGACGCTGTACTCCAGTCCACCATGACACTAACAATCTTCACATAAATGTTTCATACACCTATACCCGTACTGTTGTTCACAATATTTTGCAACAACAAGTCTGCTCTCTATGAAACTCTAATGTAAAATCGACTGTTGTTGCCGTAGTGATTTTTAGATTGATTTTCGTGAAAACGGCGAGACCCGTAGGTACTGCCATAATATGAATAAATTCCACCTGAACTGTATGTGCTGTTACCGCGGCGGAACGTGTTAAAAAATAATCACTTTCATTATGAATTAACATCACTTAAAACAATATCTACCTAATCATTAAAATAAAATAATAAGGAACCATTTGGTCATTAAAATTGAATCTTCTGTAGGTATTTAAAATTACAAAATAAAACAAAATAAAACTGCGCGCGCGTTGTCTCCCCACCGCCCGGGCGCCCCCTCAAGCCCTCCGCCGGCCTGGGCGCGCCCATCGAATACATTTTTAGCCGTTTCGTTTTGGCTAATGTGCACATTAGCCGGCTAAAGATGGAATATCACGACGCAAACTAACATGCTATCGAACTTTAGCTGCTTTTCGAAGATAAACTTAAGTTTAGCCGGCTAATCTTAAGTTTATGTTCACAACTATCTTTAGCCGTAACATATAATATATACGATGACAATGCAATGTTATGGTACCATTGAGCTGGTCTGATGATGGAGTCATGAGGTGGCCAAAGGAACTCCTAAATGAAACGGCGGCATCGCATCGAATTTGGGTTCGTTGGATTTGTCTTTTCGAGCACTTTAGTACTAGATGATGTCCAGGGTCCTGATGATGGAGTCAGGAGGTGGCCATAGGAATTCCTAAACGAAACGGTGGAAACTTATCGAGTTTGGGTTTGCTGGATTTGACTTTTCGAGCACTTTGGTGCTAAATTATATTGTAATTGAACCAAGGCTCTGAGATTGAGATACTACTAAAAAGTGTAAAATAAAATTGTAATAATTAAAAAACTTTTTTTTAAAAACAAGCTTTTATTCTGAAATGCAGTTGTACTAAAACGAAAAAAAAATTGACCAAGTGTGTGTCGTTCCACGCGCAGTGTAGGGTTCCGTAGTTATTCGTCGTTACCACAATATGTATATTTCAGGAGCAAGCAATTACTTCATCTAAAGTTTTTTTTAATATTTTCTTCTTAGTAATTTTTATTAGGTATGAAATTTTATAATACATGAGTAAAACGACTATTACTCTTAAACTAATTGATCTATCCTAACCGCTATAGTTTTCCTTGAAAGTTCATAAAGAACACTATTATCATGATTTTTTCAGATTTTTCAAACCAACAGTTTAGTTTTTAGATGGGGGGGGACGCCCTACTCAAACAAAAATTTTCACTTTAAACTTTAACATTTTGCTAACGGATCTCTAAATCGAAAAATATTCTTAGAAACCTCTAAGCCATTTTAAAAGACCTATCCAACGATACCCCACACAATGGGGTAGAAGATGAAAAAAAAAATCATCCCCACTTTACATGTAGGGGAGCTACCCTAAAAAATTTTTTTTTCAAAATTTTATTTTTCCTTTTTGTCGGCGTGATTAATATGCATATCTCCACAAAATTACAGTCAGTTCCTTGTCAGGACTACGGAACCCTAAAAATAATTGTACTTATGCAGGGTTGAAATAATTTCGAAAGCTTGTAGAGCGCAAACATAAAAGAGGAATAAATTCCACGCGCGATATCAGCTTTCGAAATTATTTGAACCTTGCATACAATTATTTTTTTCGTTTTATTATCAAGTGTTAACGGATTAACGATTAACGTTAACTTGCGTTAAATCTTGCGAAATGTAACGTTTTAACGTTTAACGAAGTTAATTTTTTTATTAACGGTTTAACGATTAACGAAGTTAACTATTTGATTAACGGTGCCCAGCTATGCTAAACAGACATTTCCTTACTAAAAAGTTACACGCGTGTTGTTACAGTGACGTTTATGGAAATGTCATTTTATACAGGTGTTCAACATGCGAGTAAAATAAATATATTAAAATCTAATCAAATAACATGCTGCTAAAGTATTAGGCATTCGAATAATCTCTACTTTTAACGAGCGATATGAATTTACATAATGATGATCCAGAATTGGTGTTCTAAATTTTAATTTAATTTTCTTATTTTTTAAAGAACATTATTTAATTTTCTTTAATTCATGTTTGGCTCTAATAATTCATGTTAGTTACGTTTAAAGTTAATCCCTTTCAATCGTTTAGTGAGTTAACAATGGAAAAAGCGCTACAGTAGAGTTTTTGAGATTTAGCCTACCCTAATAAAGTATTTATTTATATTATTTTTCTTGCCTCCATGCTTTTTTCTCATTATTGCGTCCAGCTATGTAGCATTATCAATTATTCATTTACCCATTTCAGGACACCCTGTATTGATCTATAGAGTATCAGTTCTATGGGCCACTCATGTCTGCAGGACGTTTATAGCGTAGGAGTGTGTGAGCGGCATTCGATCGACTATAGGCTATAATTTAATTTCATTAGGCATTTGGGTAGACAAGTAGTAAACATTCCATTACTCATTTCCAAAATTCTTCCCGTTTTTAAGTCATAGATGTTTCAGATAATTCAAATAGTTACTAAATTAAATAAAATAACTAATTAATATTTTTTAAGAACAGTAAGTAAATTGTCGGTATTTAATTATGAAGAAAAAATTTGCGCCACTATTTTCATAAGTCTAGTTATATGACCTCGTGTGAAGAATTGATAAATTTTATTGCTGAAAGAGTTATAGTAGGTATACTTTAAATATAATTATTGTCTCGGAAGATTTGAAACGGAATCTCTACATAAATAGCCATACTCCATTTCCCTTATAAGGCAGCCGCGGAGCAGGTAACGCATCGGATCGCGCAGCGGAAGCCGCTGAAATTAGCGCACCGATGCGCGCGCGCCGAAACTAAATACCCAAATGTGATCCATCGGCTGCCAAATAAGGCATGAATCTCGGATTTCGCGCTGGCACGACCCCAGCGTGCTAAACGCGCGCTATTCCCGTCTAATACTGTCGAAAAACACGTAAAAACGTTTTTATTTCTGTGCGAGCGGCCTCTAAATTTAGGCCGTATGGAAACCGAAAGTAATACGAGCGATTTTGGTCGGGAGCGAGTTGTCTGTATTTAGATTAGAGCGGCGCAGTGCGCGCGCGCCGCCGGTGATGATAACGCATCGCAGTGCATTGTAATGCCGTGATAGTGATCGATGTGCAGTGATAGATTAAAGGATTTGGATGTCACAAATGCTGCCCGAAGGAGGAGGTCAGTTTGATATATTTTTTAACATTTTGCTGCGTAAAATTTACGTACGTGAACTTTTGTCGCGTTATCAGCGACCTCAATTCGTACTGATAAGATTGTGTCCATTAAAACATTGCGTCAACAAACCACTGAAAACATATTTGGAATTCTATGTTGTTATAAATTAGAGCTATTACCCAATTGATTGCAAAATTATTTCTATTACAACAGAAACAGGAATAATATTGCATTATCGACCGTCTGGTTCGATACATTTTGATTTATCGCGCTTTTTTATTTTACTTCACTAATAACAACGAGTCTCGCGCTAATTAGTAAGTTGTTTACATAACTATACAACTCTCGTAATTTGTGTCCTGACGATTTAATTGTTCAAATACTTTAATTTACGATTGTTTTTTTACTGTATTGAGCTACCAATATAAAATTGTTGGACAATTACTGCAATTTATAAATTAAATAAATTAATGAGGTTACAAAATTGTTGACTAGGTATTCTTCAAACACTTTGGAATTTATTTTAAATTAATCAAAATTCATAAAGTCCCCTCTACATACTTGTACGTGTACGTAATAAATGGTACTATATTATGTGCAATATACTGTTGTTACTTAGCAATATTGTTTATGTAATTATACTGTAACGGCCTACGCTCTACGTGATGCGGGTGTTAGTATTAAATCATTGCGCATTTTAAGTAATATACAACCTACTTTTATGTTCAATTATAACGAAAGGTCATAGATTCTCAACATGTTCTTGTTAACTTTATTTTTCAAAAATCACGTTTAAGCAAAACATTTCTGTCAGAAAAAAAATTACTGAGTAGCTACCAGCTACAGGCTTCTATTTTCAATTTTCAGCTTCTTTCAGATTGTTATTTCTAGCGTTTTGGAGATTGTTAATTTTTTTAGACTCTTCAAACAAGATAGATAGATAGAAAGAAAGTATTCTTTGTGTAAATTGACGTGCTGCCGTCTATACCTACAGCGATACATTATACAGCTTGATAATTCTTGCTTCATGCCCATTTACGAATTAAATATAGCTCAGTCAGACGCTATTACTCAATAAATTTCTCCGCCCCACTCACAGACACACGGCCCTATTCTAATATAGCGTACTCCATAGTAAGCACAGAACCGAAATAGATAGATTTGACGTAGACTGTCACACGTGGGCATCGCATATATCGCGCGAGCTCGCAATATATCGCGCCAGCTCTCAATATATCGCGCCGGATATGTGTTTATAGCCTTTATCCAGTTCAGTGAGAAATAATATTCTTTGGTTGCAACCTTATTTCATCTCAATTAAGTTCAAAATAGATGGTAACAATTTAACCACTGTTGGCAAATTCTTTGTCTGCAGAAGAATAAATTGGATTAAAATAAAACTATATTTTTATTTTTAAACAATAGTAATGTTATAAGATCATTTATAACGTGTTATTATAAGCCATTTCAAATGACTCTACATCCTTTTGCCTTACTGACATGTAATCAATGATATATTACTATGCAATCCAAGTTATATTATGTCCTGTTGGTCTAAATATTGGAATTCCACCAATTAAAGCTCGAAATTGAATCTACTTTTGAGCTTCGTTAAAACTCTTATATTTTCTTCTTATTAATTATTGCAAGCAAAGTTTTGAGGCGCGATGCCGGGTAACACAGTTTTTTTTTTATATTTATCAGTTTTTCCTAAAAAGTTCGGTAAACAAACTAAAAAATCGTGTCACCGACCCATTTTGTGGTGATTTTCACTACAAATCAGGCAAATGTAATGTGTAATGTGTGTCACATGTACTACCGAATACGTCAGTGTTTGCTCGTCTCACTTTATGGCGCATCAAATAACAGCCGTGCCTAATGACACAGACTACTTCAAGCTTGAGGAAATATTAAAACTTAAGTCATCATCATCATAGCCATAGGTAGGACGTCCACTGCTGAACATAGGTCTCCCCCAATGATTTCCACGTTGACCGGTTGGTAAAGGCTGGACAGGCCGCTACCAAGACTTATGTACTTCACTTTTAATTTCTTATGATTAGGTGTGAAGGCCAACACTAGACACTTATATTCTGCATAAATATGCATTTGAATATTTTAGTTCAATGAATATTAATTTGAAAGGTTTAATTGCAATAGTTACAGATTAAAATACAGATTATATAGTTACAAAAAAAAAACAGCACACCTGATTAAACAAATTTATATTGATCAGAAAAATATTTTCTTACGATTTGTACCTAATAAAAAAAAAGAATTATTAGTTAGTCCGTTAACCCCTCGTGGAAAGGTTCACCACATTGGTCGAGCGGGGCGGCCACATTATTCAATGCAATCCATAAATAAATAAACAATATTTCAAGTCAAGCACAGCTAATAAAACTAAAAAGGGCGTTAAAAAGTGTCACACAAGAAAGTTCCGCGATTATTATTGAGTTTTCTCACTACTTTATTTGCCGCAAACAAACTTTTATGTTTAGTAGCACTTGCTAAATAGCCACCTGCGCCTGCGTCGAGGTGTTTTCAGTTATCGTCGCCAAATATGGGCGGTGAATGTCTCTGTCCAATTTGCGAAGAGCCAAAGAGGCAATGTTTGCTGTTTCAATATTCCGTACGGTTTTATTTGGGTCAATTTGCCCGTATTACACTGTTGACATTTCAAACTATAAACTATGTGTCACTTCAAATCTTTTTTATGTGAATTATAGGAAATCTGCTTGTTTTTTCATATAAAAACAATGACTTGCAAGCCTGTAAATAGTAATTATTTGCAAGAATATTAAAATTTAACCATTAAAAAGTGTGAATCTATGCTGTTTTCTTCATCGTTAACTTATTATAGTCGCGGGAAGAGCCTGGATGCGTTCATTGTGGAAAACCTTGGGGGAGGCCTTTGTCCAGCAGTGGACGTCATTTGGCTTAAACGAACGAACTCATTATAGCAAAAAACGAATATGCTATAACGATAGTAACCTAAAAGCTATTTATACTTTGTCATAAAAAAGTAATTAGGCCTAATCATCATTAAAATTTGGCCACTGTGTCATTTGGCCGACAAAACTTGGCTAAACCACTGATAATAATGGCGCCTATTTTTTAGTTATCTGCTTTTTATAGAATGATTATTTTACTAATCTAAATGTTTTTTAATAAAAAAAAAATATGGACTCTGATTTTGCTATTAATGTAGTCTGAAACTAGGGTTGATACTAACACAGGATAGAAATAGATTTTTAGATGCACATAGCTACAAAAACTGTATTTTTAAAGTAAATACATATAATATAAATCTAAGTTAATAGCAAAAAGGAACTCAGATTTCAACAGAATGTTTTCATTAATTGGATGGTTTTTTAATAATTTATTTTACAAAACCTGTGATTCTTTGAACTTATAATTTGTCACTTGGAACCCTTTTGCAAAATATCCAAAGGTTTAGCAAAGTTTGGGAATCGATGTTAGGATTTCTTAAGAATGAAATTAGGCAGATAAAACTGTTTAAGCTATTTATATTATGCCTTTTAACTCATATCCTTATATACCCATAAAAAGATACTAGTAGCTTTTCTAAATCTCTCCTACGTACATAAATAGAGTTTATAGTTTAGAACAAAAATGTGCACCCACTTAATAGCCTACGTTCGGATTTAGCATTATTATGTAAAGCCATCTTCCCACTATGGCTAATCCACATCTTTGGTCAATGTTTTGTTGTATATTGTAATAAATAACTTATATCTGTCATCTTAAAAAACACCTTATTACTAAGAAGATAAGAGCGAACGATTGAACCTCCCAGAGCTCTCCTACGCTGGTTGATATGATTCATTCTGTATAATAATTTTGTTCTCCATTCACCAAATAAGGACACTATTATCGTTCCCTTTATGCTGCTTATTTTATAGCAATTTATTTTGTATGCAGAATGCCAAATTGGACTCCAAGCCACTTAGATTGCAAGCCAAAACTGTAACTCAATGTTCAACAAGAACCATAGTATAATTTGCTACATTTCAAAAATACTTGTATAAAAATTTGTTTTCTTTTTAGAAAAAGCTTAAAATGCTTTTTTGTGTAACGACTCAATCGGATTTGGCAAATCGAGATGGGAGGAACAATGACAATATTGTGCTATTGACATCTTAGTAGGTAGGTACTATGTAGTTGGATCGTAAGAAAACAAGTAGAGTGGTAGAGACTGAAATCTACAAGAATCTAAGAAGTCTAACAATCGTATTCACAAACGATGCTTGCACAAGTGAATCAGCAAATCGAACGCACAGCGTTGAATAGAGCTCTGTGATTGGTTCGTGTATCACCCTGTACGTCCACGCGCACTGTGAGACCTCATAGTAATGTTTGTAAATACAGTAAGCGTCAAATAGTTCGTGACACCCAAAGTGGGCAAAAAGTTGACAACACAACCTCATTCCAATTGTAACAAAGACGTGTTGCGAACTTATTGGCTCCTTTGGGTGTCAGACTGAACTCTACATGTAAATAATTTTGTGTTATTGGCAAAATATGTACCAACTTGTAATAGAAACCCACCACCAGTGTTTTAAAATTTTAATACCAACATTATGTTCACAAAATTGTGATCACCATCATCATAAAACAATAAAGCACGTATTAAGTGGCCATAAGCAGAATTATAATATTGTGAATATGAATTCACTCCCACGATATTGTAGGTCCACCTTTGTAACCAACATTTATTATTGTAACTTGGCCGGTGCTTCTCAAACTATTCAATCAATCACCCACTATCTTAAAACTATTAAGTACATAAAAGAAAAAAAAATCGTGTTAAAAATATTTGCTTATTTAATTGTGAGTAGCAGGGAAAGTTGAGTTTGTTACTTTTGTGGTGAAGTGCTATTCATAAAATAATGTTTTAATACTTTTTTATTAATCTTTAGAATTGAACACAAATGCCATATTATGATCTGTAGGCAGGACGTAAACTACAACTACAAATCGCTGCACAAAATCAACTGCAAAGTTTCTTTTTGTGTATGTTGATTTTTATAATTTAATATAACATTAGGTTTATTTTATAGACCTATGTATCTTTGTTTAAAATCAAATCAAATGGCCGTGAGCTATCAAAATTATCATCTTCTTCATTTATTTGACCAAGTTATTCCCAATTTATTTGACAAAGGTAATTGCGTTTTCGACTCCTCTCAAAATGCGCGTGCGCCGGTCACGTGGTTGTGTTTACCGTTCCGTTGAGATAGTTTCATTTATAGATGTCCAGTTTTAGGCAGGGGACTCTCATAGATATTTTAATTTGCATACTGAATTCAAAAAAACTTACTGATGATAACACGAGAGATTAACACGAAATAATTATAGTAAGTAAAAATCCTAGTGCTGCGCATTTTGGCTACCTGCAAATAAGTAAGCTTGCACTTAACGCAATGAACGAAACGTACCAAAAATTAGGTAAAATTTAATCTTTTTTCCAATACTGAAAGAAAATGTTTTATTACGCAGAAAAAAAAAATACAAATAATAATAACACGGGCATCCCGCGTTTAGTCACCTCACAGCATCAGAATGTACGCGTTTCCTCATTTTTTGCGGTCATTATTGAATGAACCGAGTTGTATTGTATGTAGTTATGATGTCACCCAAACAAAGTACCTATGTAGAGTCAGTAGTTGTATGGATTTGATACAAATAACATGCTGTGAAAGGAATATTCGCAAGTTTATAATAAGTGATGAGAACTCTTCATGAAGAAGGTAAGAAGTTTTAGACAGATTTGAAAAATACCTGTCATTCAACAGTCTGGATAATTGCATTTTATCACAGTGATTAAATTTAGTCAACCTGTAAATAAGCAATACTGAACCATTTGTTACATATCACAGTGTGTCATCTTACAAAAACATACTTAGTTCCGACTATGCTCGTACATTTATGTAAAAAAAACAATCTGAGCAGTAATGGGTTAATTCTGAAAACAGACGATATTGAATATCGCTTCTGAAAATCCTCCATAATTATCCGGTCAGCTGTAATATGAAAATTTTTCTTTTATTTTTGATAATGATTATATCCAAAATATTGATATCACCAGAATCACGAAAATCGCGATATTTGGCAGGCTTTCATTTTATTTTTTTAATTACATTAGCAAACATTTTAATGGTCAACAATATTTATTGGACTGGCGCTTAAGATCAGGTCTGTATCAAATCGCTTTATCGCGGATACTTTTAGCTAAAATACTCAATTTACGAGTAAATTCTTGCGTAACAGATAATGATGTTTAGTTTACTCCACCAACTGATTCAGTGACGCATTGGCGCTGCGCCAGCGCAGGGCGCTACGTAGCGTGACGTCACATATCCCGGACTCCCGGTACTGTGCTGTCGACAAGACCGATATATTATGTATTTGTTGATTTTTTTTCCATGTATAAATACGTGATGATGAAAACATTTATAAAAATATTAACCTCGTGCGATGATAAGTTGAAGTCCTACTCCGGTACAATGTTTACCTAATTATTGATCCGTGGTCTAGTGGTTAGAATTCAACGCTTCGATATCCAGTTGGGACACAAATCGAAATGTGTCTTTTGTTCTTAATTTTTTGTTTACTCAGATAACAGTAGAAGAAGAGATTCTTGATGTAGGTATATTTTGCTTTGTATCTGAGTTTTAAATTTAAGTTAGTATCTTCAAAAATGTTAAATCGTACCACACAGAATAGGTATATTTAATTAAACCCAAATTAGCTTACAATCGTGTTTTAGCACAAAACGGATGTTAATTATTCCACCGTGTCATCGCTTGAATCGTTCGGCGTAGTAGGTAATCATTCCGCAGGTTTTACTGTGAAAATAACAATGCTGTTGGTTTAAAGAATGTAATTAACTGACTTTGTTAAAACTAATTTAGAACTGGTTTAGGTGGCAGTTCTAATACGTAGTTTGAAACTCAGTTTAGTAATTTTTGAGTTTGTGTATTGAGACTGATAGAGTGCCTTAGTTAGTTTTATTTAGATGTAGGCAGCAGGTACATACTCATAATTACAAACCCTGTATACCTTCATACTGAGCTGACCAATTTGGTACAACAATTTTGTTTTGCTCATGCTGTTTACTTAATTGTATTGTTTTTATTTCTGGTACCAAATATTTTTTCTTTCTAATGAAACAGTTTAGTTGCCAGATAGGCACTACCCACATCTTAGGCACTACCTCATGTTCTGGATAGTGATTCTATGACATAATTTAAGGCTGAGTTGCACCATCTTATTTTAACTTTGACGAACGTCAAAAATCTGTCAAACTCCATACAAAAAGTACCGGTTATCGTTATAATTACGGTCAAAGTTAGGTGGTGCAACTCAGCCTAAGTATAGAAAAGAAAAATGTTTTTTATTGTGTAACACAACCTTATATATCACTATATTTTTTTCTTTCTGATAAGATTAATTAATTTAATGACTGTATCTATCTCAAGATCGTTAGTTAATTACAGTGTCATCATATCGATCTACTTTTCCATAACAGAATGGGTATATTTACAAAACACAGATCAATTAGCACAGAAATCGTATCAAGCCATATAAGGAAATTCTCTCACTGACTCACGTGACCATTATTTTTATACTTCTTAGTGGGAGACGCTCGGATGACAGACTATAAACCCAGTTTAGATTTATTTGTATCGTCCGTTAATTTATTTGGGTTGAGATAGATAAATTACGCACTAATTTTATTAGTTCGAGGCCATGGCTAATGATTTATGTAGTCGTACCTATTACATCAATGCTAGGAAGCAACTTTGTTTAAAAATGACTTACATAATGGCATCATAATCAGGGTGTCCACTGCAAATGTTCGAAAAAATTCCCTGACTTTTCCCTGACTTTCCCTGACATTTTTTTCAAAATTCCCTGACCATCTATGTATACAACGTGTCCCAAAATTCAAGGGTAAGCCGACGCCACAGGATGGACATAGTCATGAGTCATGACTACTTTAGGAAAAATAAGGAAAAAAATCTATCTCAATTATTTTTTAACTTACACAATAAATGATGAAATTCAACGAAAATTGACACACCTTATGATATTTTACATTACCACGACCACAATTTTTCAATAATTCCTGGTTTTCTGTTTATATCGGCAACTTAAGTAGTGCTGCTGTTCACCCCAACTCTTAAAACCCCCAGAATCCTTGCAGTTTTTACACAAAAGTTAATCAAAATATTATATTTCCTTAAAATTTTGAACGATTTTTACTTTCACTCCATTTTGACTCATCGTTTTGTAAAAAAAAAGTATGAACACTACTGAGGCAAGTTTTTTTAAAGTTGACGCAACTATCCAAGATTAAAAAATGGTAATCTAAGAAACCTAGTCGNCCCTGACTTTCCAGAATGTGGACACCCTGATAATCTAACTATGTATATTTTTAACATTAAGGGTTAAAACAAAACCTTCTTTGCCTGGCCCATTCCCATTTTATTTGGGGTCGGCTCTCAGTGTCATGCGTCACCAGGCGGCTCGGTCCTCGGTCGTCTCACTGTTTTCTTGGTTAAAACACAATCATTAATGCAATTTACACAAGAAGGTGTAATTTAAAGTGTAATGGTGGCCATACACGTTAGGGTTTGCATGATGGTTACGACCGTACATGCTTAACCAACAGGTATAACCGAGTTATCTATAGCACATACACGTTAGGGTTTGCATATACAATCTAAATTTATTTAACTCAAAGGTGACTGACTGACTGTTATAGTGATCTATCAACGCACAGCTCAAACCTAGCAGTAACATTAAGATTTCTAGCAACAGGGAGAACACATGAGTGTCTTAAATATTCACCAACATTCACTGCCACAGACTATAGGAGACTGAGAGAAAACTGTGCATGCAAGCATGAGCGGGCGCACACACGCTCGGTTATGCATGTGCGCAAACATAACCGAGCGACAAAAATATCTTTTTTGATATTCTTTAGGTTGCATGTACACGCACCAATAACTGTACAGTTTTATAACATACACGCTAGGGTTTGCATGTCGGTTAAGCATGTACGGTCAAAACCATCATGCAAACCCTAACGTGTATGGCCACCATTATGTCCTTTCAGTCTATTCAAATAAACTCATCTATTTAGGTGGGTACTTTACCTTTTTTTGTGAAACTGAGTCGTGTAGTTTACCATCATATATTTAGTATACCTACGGACGACAGCATCCAATATGTAGGATTGTAGGTATAGGTACTTATAAGGTTGTAATAAATGTAAAGTATTTGCAGAAAAAACCATGCCATGTTATTTTCTCCCCGAATGTCCTCATTACATTCATACCGATTTTCCCCTAAACCGTAAAATTGCACACAACCGTGCACTTGTCCCAAATCCAAATGCAGATGCAGCACTCATAGCGGGAAATTGATATTGTTCCCCGAATGCGCGCGAGTTGTTCCCGTATGCGCGTGCGCGTTGCGAAATAGGCAGCGTCTTTTATTCGGGCGCGCGTATTTCGGTCGCGCTCGGGTTTCAGACGTTCAAATCGGCCCGCTTTTTTGGGCAAGCGGTCGGGTGACTGCGCTAATTCGAAACTTAAATAAAGATAACGTTTTGGACTTACGATGATTCAGAGCAGACAATATTGTAGGCTTCCAGTCGCGTGGAAGGATTAGGTAATCAGTGTCCGGACACCAAATTGGCCAATTTGCAATTTTCTAGGTAGTCGTCGTATGTCAATTAGCAGCAGTGAACGGATCCAAACTGTCCAAACGGTACTGTAGTTTGATGTCAGATTCCAATGCGACTTTGTGCGTGTGTGTCAGTGCAAAGTTAAGTTTCTTCATTGCCCAATTAGCTGTTTTCCCATGATAGGGTGCATCTAGCCTCACACACTTTTGTTTGGTAGAGTTACTTGAAAAATGACATAGAATTCTAGCTTTGTTTGATTTTGATAAATAGGGCCCCGATTCTCCAAATTACACCCTCTACGAAAACAATTTCAAACTACGTACGAATCAATTTGACGCGACTTCCAAGAGTCTTTTAAAACACCTTGTCAGTTTTCCTCCTCAATGACAACCGAATCCAACAATCGTACCATTGAATTTGGGTTTAAAATAGAACATTTCGTTGTTTCAGAAGTGATGCGCCGAGTGGCGTGCGGCGACGTGTGTCCCGCGCCGCCCGCGCCCGCGCCACAAGCCCTGCAGCCTAACAGGTGATGCCTATTTTCTTTATCAACACATACGGTACCCGTAGCCCAAAGGTGACGGCGCTTTGGTAGCGATAACCGAAGTTAAGCAACGCGCTTTGCCGTCGGAGTTTGGATGGGTGACCATTCTTACAGAATGTAGTAGTTTATGTAAAGATTTCCATAGGAGCGACTTATTCGTACGTCCAGCAGTAGACCCTTGACTGAAGGTCCTATGTCCCCTACATGGGACAGAGGGTTTCCACAACGGTCCTTCATCACGTTCGGACTTAATCTCGCTCCAGGTCTTGCCGATTTTCTTCGCCTCGTCTGCTACAGTGCGCCGCAGTTTTCTTGGGGCGACGACTTAGAGCAGTTGACAATCATAGTCTAAAATGATAATATTCTGCGTTTTTCGGATACCAGTTTGTGGTAAATACCTAAGTATGATGGTTAAATTGTACCTATTCGAAACGATTCTGTATTAAATAGGTAGCACAACATAATACCTCACGCATGCTCTGAAGGATGCGCGAACAATGTTTGTGCAATATTAATAGTTTGTCGTACTCACTCCGCGCATATTGCCGGTCGTGGGCAGTAGCATTCGCACATTGGATTTAACTGCTCAGTATTATTGCAACATATGATATCAGAATATTATACGGGACAGGCTGACCATCAAATTGCGTTGTATTAGTTTAGTTAACCGTTTCATATGGGTGGTCTACGAATATAATATCATACCCCTCACTTCATAAGACTAGAATTTAATGATAACTTTTTACTACTCCACTAAATAATCACGTACGCAAGAAGATTTCTGAAGAAATAAACATGCATTACCCATTTGATACCCAAATCAAATGCGTCATGTTAGTACAAGATTTTAGTTCGATAATTTTAGGAGTCCTTGATATCTTTTACTGACTGGTTTATTTCATCCTTTCCAGAACATCAGAAAACAAAGAGCTTCTCCGGCAGCAACTCCTATCAGCCAGCAAAGATCGCCTCGCCGAAAAGACAGAGCCGCCTAAGCAGAAGCACGTGCGGAACCGGCAGAAGAACCGATGGAAGCTGAAGTTCCACCACCAGGCCCTCCCGCAGGAATACCTCGACCACTACGAGCAGAGCCTGCAGAAAGCCAACGCTAAACAAGCGCAGAAGCCAAAACCACAAGAGAAACCCAAAGTGGAACCCAATATAGACTTAAACAACATCACCAATGAAACCTTCAAGATATGGGCGCAGAGGCTAGCCGGAATACAGAACGAAACGGGAACATTAACTGTACCTAGCGTAACGTCGGTCTTAAACATGGCAGCGAAGCCCAAAGCTGAAGAAAAGAAGAAGAAAAACCCAACCATAGCACCCAGTAAGATCGTGACCTACGACGATCTTCCGTACATGGGCGAGATGACATTGAACAACTCTAAGCCAAGAAGAGGCCGGAAACCTAAAAAGGCAGACATTTGCCACTTAATCTACGAAAATTACGGAACTGTAGTGCCAGGACAACCGCCTCCTGTGCAGGATAGATTGAACCAGCTGTCAATGAACACTCAATATCGACCTGAAAATGCTCCTACAAGTACTCCTAAAACAGATCTGCAGAACAAAATTATTTCAAGTCTATTAGAAAGGAAGTTGTCTCAAGAAAATAAAAGGCGGTTAGAAAATCTGTCGCCGCAAAGGTTTAACAGCCCTGATGAACCGATGCCAGAAGCACCTCTCACTATCCCAGGGCCTCTACACAGCGACGATGAACCCTTGAACTTGTGTATTAGAGATCTCTCAGATCTGAAGCTACAAATTCAGAAAAAGTTCGGTAACATCTACCCTTCCATGCCTGAAGTGAAAACTGAAATGGAATCGGAAGCTGATCAAGAAATCCGAAAGACTGAACAGTCGAATGCAATTTCTGTGATACAGAGGAACACGAATCTTCTGCCTGCCACTGCGAGCAGTTCACCAGACCTGTCCAGGCAAACTAGGAATATATCTCCAGCGTTATCAGAGCCAGCACAGTCCACCGCTAGTCCAGACGGCGAAGGGAAATTCCCTGGTTACGTATACTGGCCTAACGCTGGCATCTACATGCATCCTTTAGCTTTACAAACACAACTATTATACTACCAAAGGCTAGCAGCGGCTGGGCAGCTGCCTAGCGAGGATCAAGACCGTGCCAATTCAACACCAAGCAGTGTCAACGAAAGTGTGTCTACTGAACCAAACTCGTCACTAGACGAGAGCAAAAGCAAATTAGTACTCAAACAAATATCAGAACTGTTAGACCCCAAAGTGATAAAGCAGGTGGAAGAGGCGAAGCGAAGTCCGGACCAGTCAAAAATGAAGAGGACGTCCCCAAATCCTGTGACGGGTCCAGTAAAGAGAAAACGGTCCGCAATATTCATCCCTCCTATGCCGACGAAAACTAGCTCAACTACTCCAACGACAGAAGTCAGCATCTGTAAATTTAAATTTACTGGTGGGTCGAAGCCTTCTTTGCAAGAGAAGAAAATGCTGTCAGTAGATTCTGGAGGCAACTTTAGATACTACAGCGGGACTGGCAATAAGGGTAACAAAGGATATGATTACTTGCATAAGAATTCAAACCAAGGAAGACAGGCTGAGGCTGAGGCTACTGCGTCAACTGTGGCGAAAGTCGAAGTCCCAACATCTTTGAGCAAGGAAGAGTTAAGTAAGAAGAAAAGGAAGTCTAAAAAGAGTTTGCAGAGGGAGAAATTGGAGCAGACGTTTAAAGAGAAGGGGTTTCTGATACAGACTCAGCAGTTGCAATCAGCCGAAGGGGCAACTTACTGCAAGTTTAGGCAACTACGGAAGTTTACGAGGTATTTGTTCAGGAGTTGGAAGGATTATCTTCCTGGGGAGTTGGAAGAGAGGAACAATGCTGAAGCAGTACCTGAACCACAGCCGTCTCCGGCAAACGAAGGAACAGCTGGAGAATGGGGCTGAGAGACGGGACGTTGGGATTGATAGTGTTCTTTTTGGTTTAGTTTTATGCTGACTGTGCTAGACAATAACCGTGGTTTTCATAAAAAATATAACAGGTGTAGCACCGTTTTAGATCAAAACTTATTTTGAGAAAGTTTCTAGTACTGATGAAAAGAAACTACAGAGTTAAAATGGTGCTGAAAGACTGTTTTTATTTTATGGATAAATAAATTAAGTTTGAATGAAACATGCTGGGAGTTATTAGTCGAAGTCTAACTGTATAGACTTTATTTATTAGGTTGAAGAACTGTCAATTTGACAGATATAACTTTACGCCAGAATGTTTGATGCAAACCGAGGTAGTGCTTATTAAAATACACGCGAGTGAGAATTAAAAAACGCTTTGCACGACGCTATCAGTCCCTAGTCTTTACCAGGGCTATAGGTTCGATTCCACAAATGTTTACTAGCTCTAAAACTGTCATTGTATCTCTTTCTTACAAACTGCCAAAAGATACATTTAACAAAGTATTCCACCACAGTAATATGATAGATACAAATCATGTTGTCCCTTTTTATTTACTAAAGAAAGAAAGAGATGGTTTGATTTATAGAGGCAGTGGAATCATGCCCAGTATAAGCCAAAGAAGTGACGCGATGTACCGGCCCAAAATGGCCGACAGATGCATTTATTTATATATAGTGAGACTAAAAGTTACTCCGAATTTCTGAATCGCCGCTCCGTCCAAGTACTGAAATGTGTGTCGCTTTATGTTTTTGTGTTGTGTACCTTATATTAATATGTTTAGGGTTTATTTCACTACTAGAGGGTCTTTTCAAAACGATTGATATCTCAATATCCTGGACAGGTGTGTGTTTAAACTTTTTGCATACAAAAAGGTTGTAAATATTAATTTGTAGGTGGTGAAATGAGCCCTAATGTTTTTGTTACGGATATTGGTGATCTGAGCTCAAATAATATATTAATTTTGTATCAAATTGTGACAATAGTTAGTGTTGTGCTCCTGTTGTACCTAATTTTAACCAGTAATTTATAAGTTGTAAAACGTTTTAAGCTGTTAGCATTTTTATAATAAGTGTACATGGCAAATCCGTCAAAGCGAATTATTTAATATGTTATTGACAATCAATATTTATATTTGTCATTAAAAAATCAAACTTGATTACATTTTGTATAAATATTTCACTATTTTTGTATAGGATGTGTTATACGTTTGATGTAAAGTTAAGTTTTTTTTTTTAAATATACTAACAAAACTAGTCAGTTGACACCTCTAACTTAAAATAAGGCCTAGTTCAAATAAATTGTACATATAAAAAGCAAGAGTCTTATCTAGTCATTACTGTTAAGTTTTATACTCATTTGTTAGTTGTTTTAACTTGTACAGACATTTTAATGAACTTAATATATAAATAATATAATTAAATTGTTTTGTATAATAAAAAACTCAGTTTTGTACTCAATAAACTTTATTACAGAATGTTTCTGTTATGCAAAAAAGGAATGTAAACGTCCCAGAAATAAACTTTAACCAAATCTAAACGTTTTGTGATTTATCAACGAAGGAAGTCTACGATTAAACAAAGATTTTAGCCTCCAATTCGATGACATAACAATAATAATTTTAATCAGGATTATTTCTTTCAAAGAAATCACACAGTTAAATCATCTACAAAAAAGGATGTAACAAGGAATATAAAAATATCAAGCAACAATGGTCCCAAAATAGATATAGCCATATCCTGGCTAACATATACGAAACAGGCAAAAATGCGGGTAGTTACACTTATCACCTAACCCTTCAAAATCTTTCCAAAACCTATATACCTTTCAACAGTCTATATACCTTGTGCGTCTTTCAATATAAAGGCACTTATAAACGTTATATACGATATTACACATATAATATAGTAACATATAAAAGATATAAAAATCTATAATATAACATACAACCATGATCATCGATTCTTACATCTAGTGTAGCGTTAGGAACTACGCAGTGTACTTAAAAACCGGTTAAAAATAGTTAAAACCGGTTTACATTTATTTTCCAATTTTAGGAGGCAATTCTTATGGAATCTGTGACACGGGAATGTTTTTTTTAAATAGTTACTGTTCTTATCGAATTTATCACAATACACCCAGATCATTTTATAACAATCTAAATTTGCGCAAAGATATATCACATTTCTGTTACAATTTTATGCCGTAAGCGTAAAATCGCTAAACACCATTTTAGCCTTCGCACACCCTGTATTACGGCACTTCCACTCACAAGTAACATGTAAGTAGACGTAGCATTTCTATTCATTTTTAATAAAAACAAAAGAAAGTTAAACCAATCGATCGTGCGATCATAGGGAAATTATAGGGATAGGTCGCGTGAACTGTCATGTGTCGCGCGATCTGTCATTGGCCTTTGATCGCGCCGGCAATGGCGATAAGCACGCGTTGGTGTTGAAGTTTTAGCCACGCCCACTTTTCAAAACTATTGGAACAAAAAACAAATGCCGTCTCGTACGCTCATCACACACGGAAGACTATCTACATAAGAACAGTAACTGACAAACCGTTTTGCGCCTTCGGCCTACGCCTTAAGGACGGCTTTGGCGGCGGCGACCACGTGGGGAGCCGAGATGCCGTATTTGTCGAGCAACGCTGTAGGCGGGCCTGAGCGCGGGACTTCACGCACGTAGACATGCTTGACCACGATATCGCGTTCTAAGGCTACAGCTGAGAGAACCGCCTCGCCGAGTCCACCTAGAATATAAAATTCATAGTAAAATACATGAGTCAAACGTCAACTTTGAAAATTAGTTTTGCCGGGCTAGGATGCGCATCGTGATAAAATGTTATCGATGATTTTAGACGTATGAGTTTATCGCGTAAAATCGATAATGTGGCGCGATAAAGGCTTGTCGCGGGGCTCATCCAAGTCTACTGAACTGATATTGTTATATGATTTTTTTTAAATAAATTTTGCAGATGATTTTTTGCTAAGATATAAAGTTAGAAGGAAAGAGAGGTAGGATTACTCCCATGTGATTTCGTCCTTTTGTGTTGGCCTCCCACTCAGTGGACCGACAATCTAGTGAAAGTCGCGGAAGTACCAGCAGCTCAGAAATTTCTAGTACAAGGAAGCCTTTGTCCAGAAGTGGACGTTATTTTGCTGAAACGAATGTCTTTGTCACTCACCGGCTTGGTAGTGGTCCTCAACCACGACGATCCTGCCACCAGCAGCACGTGCGTGCTTAATTACGGCGGCCTCGTCCAGGGGCTTGATTGTGAACGGGTCCAAGACTCGCGCGTCCACGCCTGGAAGAGATTTGGTTGTTGATTAACATACATATTAGATCTATACATATCTATAAGGGTGGCTTTGTTCTGTCATCAAAATTAACAACTTTCACTATGGAACTGTATGTCTAGCATATAACTGAGACATGCCTGATTGGGAGTGGCACGCAAGAGACGACATATGACTTTTCTTTTCTTGGTTTTCGCGGTTTGCGTTTAGCCACAACGATGACATGACTTGTCAGAGCATTAAGACGGAAGTCTCATTGACGTTTGATGTCACAAAAACACTCTCCCACCCATGCCACTCCTATACTCCTATACAAAAAAAAAACAGTTATCCTGTAATTAACACAGCGAACCACAACAGCCCTTGCATTTGCAGGTTCGGATTCCGCGTGGAATTCATTCGTGTCTCTTGCATTTGTCTCCAAATAAATACAAATCATTTCCAAGTCCAACCAAAAATCAAATACCAAGACGCAGACAAAAGAAACAGAACTAGAGAGATTCAAATTTGAACTCTAACACTAGCGTAATAAGTGCTACAATCATACCTTCTTCCTTCAGCTTGTTGGCGGCGGTGACAGCCTCGTGCAGAGTGACGCCGGCGCCGATCAACAGAACCTTGTCCTTGGCGGACTCACGGACGATTTTGGCTTGGCCGACCTGTTAACATAACGTGAGAGTTAAGGCTAGCGTCCACATGTCGGTATCGTACGCATCGGACGTATCGCACGCAACGGATCATAGTATTATTTATACAGGGTGTTGATTTCAATCCTCGCCATATTTATTTAGGTGATCTATTATGACTTACATAAACTCATTATCCACCAAAAAAAAATTACAAACGAAAGTGGAATTTTTAGCGAGTATTTTCCGTGCAAAATTAACTGTACTGTGGCTCGCAATATTGCAATAGTTTACACTGCGGCACTCATCGAGCTACACGGATCGCTCACTTATCATGTTGGATAACCTCCTGAAGGAAGCCACTTAAAGTAGGTAGTGTAAAAGGTATTTTTCTTTGACTACCTAAAGTTAAAGTTCGTTTGAATTTTTTTTTTAAGTAAATTTTTTTACTCATTCGTAATCAGAATAAGCTACATAATCAACTCCCTGAATATGGCGAGGATTGAAATCAACACCCTGTATAGAAACTCATATAAGTGCGTCCACCTGTCCGCATTGTACGCATCGCACATCCGATACGATGTGTTTTGTACGATGCGTCCGTTGCGTACGATACCGACAAGTGGACGCCTTTAAGGAACTGACTTCACAGAATACCTGTTCCAACAGGAGAAATACTCCGGAAACACATTTTAATGTAATAGCAAGCCTCATCATCATCCTCATTTCAGCCATGTGACATCCACTGCTGAACATAGGCCTCCCCCAATGACTTCCATGAAAGAAAGAAAGAAAGAAAAATGGTTTATTTGGTTCAAACAACTGAGAACCGGTTCCATCAAGCCTCACTAAAGTCTGGTCCGTGAGCACGTAGAATTTTGTCCAATGACCCCAAGCTACCCATCCTTATCGCTCGCGCGTAGTTATGTTGCTGTCGCGCTCGCACACTCACTGCGGGCACCCGTCGCACAGTCGCGACAGCAATAAAATTCTACGTGCTCACGGACCAGGCTTTAGACATCATCATTTTAAAAACAGGACGTTTCCTACTGAACATAGGCCTCCTCCAATGACTTGCAGCTTGGTTCGTTGAAAGCGGCCTGCATACAACCTTTTTGACTACACTTTGTAGGTGGACATCTCACGCTGTATGAGGACAATGCGATCTCGATGCCCTATCGACAGCTATTTGTCGGCCGTTTGGTGTAGTGGTTCAGAACGGACTACTATGCAGAGAGGTCCCGGGTTCGATTCCCGGCCGGGCAGAAATTGAAATGATGAATTTTAATTTCTGTGGCGGGTCTGGGCGTTTCTATGTATAAGTATGTATTTAAAAAAAGTATATAAGTAGTATATCCGTTAAGCTAGCACCCATAACACAAGCATTAAGTTGCTTACTTTGGGGTTAGCTGGCGCTGTGTGAAATTGTCCAAAGATTTATTTATTTATTTCTCATGTACTTAAATACATCGTTTGCAAATCAAACGCTTCGTACCTTGAACACCTCATCGTTGGCGTACAGAATGTCTGTGTTGGGGCGGGAAGTCCTGATGTAGCAGATGCCCTTAGTGTTGGCTGCCAGTTCTACGGCACGCTCGGTCGACACACCGTCACTGTGAATAACATGATATTTTTATAATAAGCCTAAAAAAGGTACATTAAAATATAATTTTATTTAGTCTTGTTGACTGTCTATCTATTAAAATACGCAGTCCGATGATAGATATAGTGGGGAGTACATAAATAAACCCTACAGGTACAGAAATCTTTAAAAACAATTCATTGATACATAACGTACACGGGGAATGATATATTCAATGAGACCTCGTAGGTACGGTGGGCTCAGGCATTAATAAAATTCAGGCATTATTTATTTGTGTTTGATTATTTTTTATTCGGTAATTACATAAAAATGTCTCAGTGTATGAATGCTACTGCCCACATCGTCCGATGGCGGTCGTGTGAGTACGACAAACACTTTGCTATTGCACTAGTAAAAGAAACGCAACTATTGAAGTCACACTTCATGTACCTATTTACTTAGTGCAACTCAGTTTACTGCATACAGTTTTTAACTGCTAATAATCCTTTAGTGGTGAATACTTACAGAAGATGAATCTCACAATCTTTGAGGGGTTATCTAGTAGGTCGGTACGATCGACTTTGAAATGGTTGTTGCCCCGTACAGGACCACTATACACTATACGGGTTACGGGAGCCAGCCAGGTTGTTGTCTAACTGATGCCCCGTACGGGACCTCTATACACTAGATACTCACGAGGGATAGAACATAGTGGCGGTGGGCACAGCGCGGAAGAGAGCCAGGTCCTCGAGTCCCATCTGGGAGGGGCCGTCTTCTCCGATGCTCACACCACAGTGGAAACCAGCCAAGTTCATGTTAGAATGGTGCCCCGTACAGGACCTCTATACACTGTATGGGACATCTATACACTGTACGGGACCTCTATACACTGTACGGGATCTCTACACACTGTACGGGACCTCTAACTCTGTTCGTTCGTTCGTTTCAACCGAAAGACGTCCACTGCTGGACAAAGGCCTCCCCCAAGGTTTTCCACAAAAACCGGTCCTGCGCCGCTCGCATCCAGGCACCTCCCGCGACCTTCACCAGATCGTCGGTCCACCTAGTGGGAGGCCTGCCTACGTCTTCAGACTTCTCTAACTCTGTACGGGACCCGAATACTCTAGATACTCACGAGGGATAGAACACAGTGGCGGTGGGTACAGAGCGCGGAAGAGTCCGAAGAGTCTGAAGAGTCGAAATCCTCGAGACCCATCTGGGAGGGGCCATCTTCTCCGATGCTCACGCCGCAGTGGGATCCAGCCAGGTTGATGTTAGACTGGTGCCCCGTACGGGACCTCTTTACACTGTACGGGACCTCTATACACAGTATGGGACCTTTATACACTGTACGGGATACTCACGAGGGATAGAACACAGTGGCGGTGGGCACAGCGCGGAAGAGAGCCAAGTCCTCGAGTCCCATCTGGGAGGGACTATCCACTCCCAGTGGGAATCAGCCAGTGCGGGACCTCTATACACTGTACGGGGCCTCTATACACTAGATACTTACGAGGGATAGAACACAGTGGCGGTGGGCACAGCGCGGAAGAGAGCCAAGTCCTCGAGACCCATCTGGGAGGGGCCGTCTTCTCCGATGCTCACACCACAATGGGAACCAGCCAGGTTGATGTTACTGATGCCTCGTACGGGACCTCTATACACTGTATGGGACCTTTATACTCTGTATGGGGCCTCTATACACTAGATACTCACGAGGGATAGAACACAGTGGCGGTGGGCACAGCGCGGAAGAGAGCCAAGTCCTCGAGACCCATCTGGGAGGGGCCGTCTTCTTAGATGCTCACGCCGCAGTGGGAACCAGCCAGGTTGATGTTAGAATGGTGCCCCGTACGGGACTTCTACACTGTACAGGACCTCTATACGCTGTACGGGACCTCTATACACTGTACGGGACCTCTATACACTGTACGGGACCTCTATACACTGTACGGGACCTCTATACACTGTACGGGACCTCTATACACTGTATGGGACCTCTACACGCTGTACGGGACCTCTATACGCTGTACGAGACCTCTATACACTGTACGGGACCTATATACACGACACGGGACCTTTATACACTGTGCGGGCCATCTATACACTGTACGGGACCTCTATACACGGTACGGGACCTCTATACACTTTATGGTATGGGACCTTTATACACTGTGTGGGACCTTTATACCCTGTAATGGATACTCACGATGGGTAGAATACAGTGGCGGTGGGCACAGCGCGGAAGAGAGCCAAGTCCTCAAGACCCATCTGGGAGGGGCCGTCTTCTCCGATGCTCACACCACAGTGGGAACCAGCCAGGTTGATGTTGGACTGACTGATGGCGCCCATACGAATCTGTGTACCGTAAAATAAATTGATTAATATCATGGGGCATCGTACTCGCTTGTATTCTGGTACTAGACAAGGAGTAATATAAAAACATTTTGTTTTAGAGCAATGTGTTTTTGGTTTGAAGAACTAATTTGTATAGCTTTATCCATAATAGGGAAAAGAAAAATAAAACACGTCAACCGCAACGAGGTAGCTCTTGGCCTGCATTTTATGTAAGTGACAAACATCATGCTCACAAATATTGAGGGCGTTTGGCCGAAAATATAAATTGTAAGCAAAATGACGATCGCTATGGCAACTGCCGAAAACTTTCGCCTGTTTTCGGCGAGGACACGTTTACGGGACTATTCCCACCTCTCGTTCCCACCACTGCAACTCCTGTGTAGCCAGGATCTACAGCTTGACCGCCACAAAAACCCAACCAATGAAGGTCAAGTTTGTCCCGGGGGAAAGTTAAACTGTCATTGGACCCGCAACGAAATTAATCAGAAGAACATAGGAGGAGTTCGAAATTAAGGTTCGACTTCCCTCCATTGCAAAGCGGATGACAGGTGACAAACAAAGGTTTAAAACCTTTAAGAAAAAGATTAGGCGAGGACACGTTTGCAAAATTTCTATTTTCAGCCAAACGCACCCATTCACTCCTACATTATTAGTAGGACATCTTCCTCAGAAGCTATACAGCCTCTCCCAGGAATTATTTAAGGGGGCTTATAGCAGTGAATTGCCACATAAACTGAGATGATTGCACAATTTTGTCCTGACAAAACCAAGCGATACCACGTCTTCTTACCTGGTCAAAGGTTCTGGTGAAGAAGGCAGCGAAAGTAGATGCAAAGACGACAGCACGGTCACGGCACGCGGCGCCTGTCGCCACACCAACCAAGTTCTGTTCAGCAATGAAGCACTCGATGTACCTACGCGGAAAGGGTTAACATTGAAAAACCGTGTGTTTCCAGCATAGTAGAATATGACCCCACTCTTGCCGTAAATGTCGTAAGAGGCGACTAAAAGTACGAGTTCGAAGACTACAGCAGAAAGCAGGCGACGTATCGCCGCAAAATCTGAAATGGCTTTTGTTGCAAGACAATGGACAAGTTACCAATTTTTTTTCTTTTAATATTGAAAATATTAGTAAAACTAATAATAATTGTGAAAGAATCATGAAAATATCTTTATAGTCTGGTCTGTGAGCACGTAGAATTTTGTACAATGACCCCATGCTACCCATCCTTATCGCTCGCGCGTAATTATATTGCTGTCGCGACTGTGCGACGGGCGCCCGCAGTGAGTGTGCGAGCGCGACAGCAACACAGACCGGGCTTTACAAATACAAAAGTTACAGGGCCCTAAAGCTGCGCATAACAAATATCCCATCAAAAACAATACTTGTCAAAAAAACCAAGTCTCGCAACTCAGTTGTTCTACGGTAAAAAGTTGTGAGATCCATGTAATACCAAGTCCAGGCCAGGAAATCTTTAACGTTTTACATAAATATATTGACTTGGCCATCGCAATATTGCATTTTCATCGTACTTACATAAGTATACCAAATTTCAGCTCAATCGGTTGAGGAGAACTGGTTTTAAATTCAGTTGCAAGATTTATCTCATACTAACTAACAAGCGAAGTGCTTGTAAAAATGGTACGCATATCTTTTTTGCGACTAGACTTCTTAGAGTATTATACCATTTTGGAATCTTGGATAGTTGCGTCAACTTTATAAAAAACTTGCCGCAGTAGTGTTCATACTTTTTTTTTACAAAACGATGAGTATAAGTGAAGTGAAAGTAAAAATCGTTCAAAATTTTAAGGAAATAAAATATTTTGATTAACTTTTGTGTAAAAACTGCAAGGATTCTGGGGGTTTTAAGAGTTTGGGTGGACGGCAACACTACTTAAGTTGCCGATACAAACAAAAAAACAGAAATATTTGAAAAATGGTGGTCGTGGTAATGGTAATGTAAAATATCATAAGGGGTGTCAATATTCGAAGAAATTCGTAATTTATTGTGTAACTTAAAAAATAATTGAGATAGATTTTTTTCCTTATTTTTCCTAAAGTAGTCATGACTATGTCCATATTGTCCATCCTGCGGCGCCGGCTTATCCTTGAATTTTGGGACACGTTGACTTTTCGGATAGATCCAGTTAATTCTGTCACCTATTACTGATATCGTTTGAAAGAGCTCGTGAAGCACTTTCAAGATCAGTACCTCTAGTACGAAAAACTTTCGAGTTCGTTTCGTTTGCGTATTCAAAGTGTCATCGAAAAATTTTGTATGAAAAATTAAACAGCGCCCCCTATATTATAGCCGCCCTAGGGGGCGCTGTTTAATTTTTCATACAAAATTTTTCGATGACACTTTGAATACGCAAACGAAACGAACTCGAAAGTTTTTCGTACTAGAGGTACTGTAAGCAGTTTTTCGATATCTTGTGTAGTTTAGAAATAATCGAATGAGATCACTTATCGTTTCCACCCTGTATTAATAGCACTCACAGTGAACTGCTCACTAGTCTGCACTCAATAAATAATTATAAAAAAATAAACATAAGTTATAAGTTGCACTTTCACATCGACANCCGTGCCCCCAGATTCGCGCCATTTTGATCGGTGTAGTCACGACAGTCATTCTCCTGCAGTGGACACTAAACCTGATGGCGTTGACGTATTTTGCAGAATTTTGTATTGCTTGAAGACCAGCTCTTTTTTACATTCCTACTAACATATTGCTTAAATGGAATCAAGCTCAAAACATCAGAATGTATTCTTCTTACCTCTCAGGGTATGCGTTGCGCAGCTTGTCACTGAAGGTGGAGTTCTTGGTGTCACCGTCCAAAGCAATCACGCTATAACAAAATAAAAACATAATTAAACTTTACATAAAACTATTTAAATTAGTGATTAAAAACACAATTTAAGTCTTCTTTATAAGTATTGGAAAAGGATTTTTGTACGTGATATTAGATCATCTCAATACATGTGTGTGACATTAGAAATCTTAATAATATTTGGCGTTTTTAAGTGTGCGGTGTGGAATGTGTGGTCGCTACATTCAGCTTCTAAAAAAGCGGTCCCATATGCTAAAAGTTACATGTTTGCTATAGCTTGCTATTTTCCCAAAGAATTAAATGTTAAATACATACAGTGATTTCAAGGCTTTCCTACGACAATTATTTTAATTGTTCCACTACACTGTAAGATATGCTAGTGGGACGAAATGATGCTTTTGAATATTGATATTATACTTTATGAATAATGTACGAATGCTACTGCCCACATCGTCCGATGGCGGTCGTGTGAGTACGACAAACGATTTGCTATTTGCACTGGTGTTGGAAACGCAATTATGTAAATCGCATTTCTAAGTATTTACTGCGTGCAATTACCTGTAAATGATATTTCCTGTAATAAATAAGAGGCAAAAGGAGTTTCTTCCGCCACTTTTAGGAATTAGCTGATATATTGTACCAAAACTATGGTTCGGCAAGTTATATTTGGGACGCGTTTAAGTGCCCTCTAACGACAGAGTTTCTTGCGCTGCTTATTCTCAGCATTGGTACACATAGTTGTGCTTAATCAGTGGTAGGTTTTAACTGGGACTTGTATATGAAGTCAATTTAATTAATTTGCAAAATGCAGAACAAGGCAGGTATTTGACCGCAACCGCACCTGATGTTAAGTGAGATGCAATCTAGGATGGTACATATCTGCCCTATAAGTGCCTATTCACTCTCGCCTTGAAAAGGCTCGGATTAGTATTCGGGAAAGACAGCAGCAAGCAGCGAATTCCAGTCCCTAGCTGTTATAATGACTTTATAGTTCCAAAATACTGAACTGTCCTATCGATGACATTGACAGCGGGGCGCCACCGTCAATACCGAATCGCTGGTTCCGATTTTTGCCATGTTGGAAACCATAAAGTTGAACGATGGTAGCGCCCCCCTGTCATTGAGTTTGGCGGGACAGTTCAGCGTGGGTCATCTATACACAACTCACCGCATGTTAGTGTAAGAAATTTTTTTCAAAGCGACGCCATACGCCAGCCTGGTAGCGATCTGTTCACCAGCCTTGTAAGCGGGTGGGGATGACAAAGTGACAGACTTCAATGTGGACCTTAGGGGCCTCGGCTAGAGGTGGTTTTGGCTTGAACGTCACAGTTATCTTTCTAGCTACAACTTACCGCATGTTGGTGTCAGAAATCTTCTTCAAAGCGACGCCATACGCCAGTGGCGATTTGTTCGCCAGCCTTGTAAGCGGGCGGGGATGACAGAGTGATGTCTCCAATGTGGACCTTAGGGGCCTCGGCTAGAGGTGGTTTTGGCTTAAACGTCACAGTTCTTTCTAGCTACAACTTACCGCATGTTGGTGTCAGAAATCTTCTTCAAAGCGACGCCATACGCCAGTGGCGATTTGTTCGCCAGCCTTGTAAGCGGGCGGGGATGAGAGAGTGATGTCTCCAATGTGGACCTTAGGGGCCTCGTCCAGAGGTGGTTTTGGCTTGAACGTCACAGTCATCTTTCTAGCTACTACTTACCGCATGTTGGTGTCAGAAATCTTCTTCAAGGCGACGCCATACGCCAGCCTGGTAGCGATTTGTTCATCAGCCTTGTAAGCGGGTGGGGATGACAAAGTGACAGTCTCCAATGTGGACCTTAGGGGCCTCGTCCAGAGGTGGTTTTGGCTTGAACGTCACAGTTATCTTTCTAGCTACTACTTACCGCATGTTGGTGTCAGAAATCTTCTTCAAGGCGACGCCATACGCCAGCCTGGTAGCGATCTGTTCACCAGCCTTGTAAGCGGGTGGGGATGACAAAGTGACAGTCTCCAATGTGGACCTTAGGGGCCTCGTCCAGAGGTGGTTTTGGCTTGAACGTCACAGTTATCTTTCTAGCTACTACTTACCGCATGTTGGTGTCAGAAATCTTCTTCAAAGCGACGCCATACGCCAGTGGCGATTTGTTCGCCAGCCTTGTAAGCGGGCGGGGATGACAGAGTGATGTCTCCAATGTGGACCTTAGGGGCCTCGGCTAGAGGTGGTTTTGGCTTAAACGTCACAGTTCTTTCTAGCTACAACTTACCGCATGTTGGTGTCAGAAATCTTCTTCAAAGCGACGCCATACGCCAGTGGCGATTTGTTCGCCAGCCTTGTAAGCGGGCGGGGATGAGAGAGTGATGTCTCCAATGTGGACCTTAGGGGCCTCGTCCAGAGGTGGTTTTGGCTTGAACGTCACAGTCATCTTTCTAGCTACTACTTACCGCATGTTGGTGTCAGAAATCTTCTTCAAGGCGACGCCATACGCCAGCCTGGTAGCGATTTGTTCATCAGCCTTGTAAGCGGGTGGGGATGACAAAGTGACAGTCTCCAATGTGGACCTTAGGGGCCTCGTCCAGAGGTGGTTTTGGCTTGAACGTCACAGTTATCTTTCTAGCTACTACTTACCGCATGTTGGTGTCAGAAATCTTCTTCAAGGCGACGCCATACGCCAGGCGAGTGGCGATTTGTTCACCAGCCTTGTACGCGGGCGGGGATGAGAGAGTAATGTCTCCAATGTGGACCTTAGGGGCCTCGTCTAGAGGTGGTTTTGGCTTGAACGTCACAGTCATCTTTCTAGCTACTACTTACCGCATGTTGGTGTCAGAAATCTTCTTCAAGGCGACGCCATACGCCAGTCTGGTAGCGATCTGTTCACCAGCCTTGTAAGCGGGAGGGGATGAGAGAGTGACGTCTCCAATGTGGACCTTAGGGGCCTCGTCCAGAGGTGGTTTTGGCTTGAACGTCACAGTTATCTTTCTAGCTAGAACTTACCGCATGTTGGTGTCAGAAATCTTCTTCAAGGCGACGCCATACGCCAGCCTGGTAGCGATCTGTTCACCAGCCTTGTAAGCGGGTGGGGATGACAAAGTGACAAGTCTCCAATGTGGACCTTAGGGGCCTCGTCTAGAGGTGGTTTTGGCTTGAACGTCACAGTTATCTTTCTAGCTAGAACTTACCGCATGTTGGTGTCAGAAATCTTCTTCAAAGCGACGCCATATACCAGGAGAGTGGCGATTTGTTCACCAGCTTTGTACGCGGGAGGGGATGACAGTGATGTCTTCAATGTGGACCTTAGGGGCCTCGTCCAGAGGTGGTTTTGGCTTGAACGTCACAGTTATCTTTCTAGCTAGAACTTACCGCATGTTGGTGTCAGAAATCTTCTTCAAGGCGACGCCATACGCCAGCCTGGTAGCGATCTGTTCACCAGCCTTGTAAGCGGGTGGGGATGACAAAGTGACAGTCTCCAATGTGGACCTTAGGGGCCTCGTCCAGAGGTGGTTTTGGCTTGAACGTCACAGTTATCTTTCTAGCTACTTACCGCATGTTGGTGTCAGAAATCTTCTTCAAGGCGACGCCATACGCCAGGCGAGTGGCGATTTGTTCACCAGCCTTGTAAGCGGGCGGGGATGAGAGAGTGATGTCTCCAATGTGGACCTTAGGGGCCTCAGCTAGAGGTGGTTTTGGCTTGAACGTCACAGTTATCTTTCTAGCTACAACTTACCGCATGTTGGTGTCAGAAATCTTCTTCAAAGCGACGCCATACGCCAGGCGAGTGGCGATCTGTTCACCAGCCTTGTAAGCGGGCGGGGATGAGAGAGTGATGTCTCCAATGTGGACCTTAGGGGCCTCGGCTAGAGGTGGTTTTGGCTTGAGGCTCACGGTGTTGTTCTTGATCTGGCTTTGCAGGTGCTGGGAATAACAATAAACATTATATTAAAAGTAATATTTATACAAAATTCATATTTGATTTCTACTGAGTTCAAATCCATTCATTTAGTCAGATGACCTTGAAATGACATTAGGTATTTCCATACAAACTTTACAGAGAAACAACGTCTTAATTACGTCAACACTGTTCTCAAATTACTATTTTTTACTTCAGTGTCAATGGATAGCATTGTTTAATGGCGCAGTTGCACTATGCGGGAAAATGACCGAGACGAAGCGCGAGCACGCACACCGAAGTATGGGCGACCCACGGCGAAACTAATTTAAGTGCGTGTTTACACTATTATGCTCGTTAATTTCTCGCATAGTGTAACTGCGCCATAAATATACGATAGAACCGACCTATCCTTAAAAGCTTTAATAAAATACAGACACAAAAACTAATGGTTTGACAGCTCATAAAAATATCTGAAGTTACTGGTGATGTTATTTGATCACATCCACAATAATCCTACTAATATTATAAAGGCAAAAGTTTGGATTTCTGGATGTCATGATATCTGGATGTTTTTTACTCTTTCACGCAAAAACTACTGAACGGATTTTGTTGAAACTTTACAGTATTATTGTTTATAACCCAGATTAACATATAGGCTATAATTTATGACGACATGTGACAAATAAATTTCAATAAATAAATAAGACGTGTCTAAGAAGCGCCATCTATTGTCATTGGTTACAATACTACAGCGCTGGATAAACTACTGTTTTTGACGTTCGTAAATATTCATGCCGTGAAACGCCATCTATCAACATGATATCTAACGGGGGTAAAACGAGGTCCACGCGTACGAAGGCGCGGGCGGCCGCTAGTTCATAGTAATAAACACACAATAATCAATCTTACCTTGATAATCTTCTCTCCCTCAGCACCCAAGGCCTTTCCGTGCCAGTTTTCTAGATCCTCAATCCCCGGGAAGCCTCTACCCTTGAAGGTCTTAGCTACCAGCGCGGTAGGCTTGCCGCTGGTGGAGGCAGCCTCGTCGAATGCTTTGACGAGCTCGGACACATCGTGACCGTCTACCACGAGGCTGTGGAGACCGAAGGCTTTGAGACGCGCGTCGTAGACTTCCAGCTGTTGGGGAAAAGACGGTTAGAAAAAGACCGTGTTAAGGAAGAGGAATTTTAGAGGCACACTCGGCGTTTAACAAGTTAAGCATAGACAGTGGTGACAGTGAAAAAACTTTTTTTTTGTTTAGTTAAGATTTTAAGGCTGAGTTACACAAGTAATTTTGACCGTAACTTTAAGGATAACTGGTGTTTTTTGTATGGATTTGACAGATTTTTGACGTTTGTCAAAGTTAAAGTAAGATGGTGCAACTTAGCCTAAGTTGCTAAGATCCTTTTATTGTCTTTTTTTTCCCAAAAAAAAAAAGAGTCGCAACAATACGAGTATTTGTTACTGTATGCTTGATATAAATTTTAATGTTGTATACCAAAAAGATACTCTAGAAAATTCCTGACACAATCAGAGGGTTGTTTTGGGATACACTTATTTTACACAATATGTCTATGAAACTGCTAAGAGATAAAGCAATACCACTTCTCATTGTGTAAAAATGTTTGACGATCAACTAAATAAGAGGGTCGTGCTCCTACAATGGAGACTATATGACCAAAAAGACGGGTTTGGGAGGCATGATGATGTATATTCTCGCCTCTTGCGACATCCACAAGAAAAGTAGTCGTGGTCTATTCTGCCCTGTGCTATTCTACTCTATGATATTACCTTGTGCTGCAGCGAGGTAGACTCGGACTGTCCCAGACGGTTGACGTCGAAGATGACCATCAAGTTGTCTAGCTTGTAGTGACTTCTAAATGCATGGGAAGAGTGGGGTCCTATTCTACTCTGCAGAAATCACACACCTAAATGACTTGCTGATTATTACCTTGTGCTGCAGCGAGGTAGGCTCGGACTGTCCCAGACGGTTGACGTCGAAGATGACCATCAAGTTGTCTAGTTTGTAGTGGCTGGAAGTGTAGGGACTCCCAGATGCATGAGAAGAGTAGGGTCCTGTGGCGACATAGACGATACGCCACTACAAACTGTGTACCAACAGATGGCGCTGTCACTACTTCACTATGGCACACTTCGCCGCTCATACAAACCTGCATCGCGGTGACGGAGTTTTCTACCCTGCCAAGTATATATAGACAAACCAAGATGGTGTAAATTGGACCTCGGTCCCCGAGCATAACACCCGCTCGGCAGGAAGCACTAACACCTTAGCTTCCTTATTGTGGTTGAGCATCATATCATATCCCACAGTCCTATTCTACTCTGTAGAAATCACACACCTAAATGACTTGCTGATTATTACCTTGTGTTGCAAGGAGGTAGGCTCGGACTGTCCAAGACGGTTGACGTCGAAGATGACCACCAGGTTGTCTAGTTTGTAGTGGCTGGCGAAGTGCAGCGACTCCCAGATGCTACCTTCGGCGGCTTCACCGTCTCCGACCAAGCAGTACACCCTGGAGAGATTGAAAAAGGTTTAGTGTGCGAACAGGTATTTGTGTGAAGTTGTCGTTAACTGATATGATACTCGTATAAAAAGTTGTGTTAATAAATTTTAATGAACAGAGTTTTAACCAACCCCAGTAATAGAGGTTAAGTGGAAATATTAGGCCTCGATCGACGCCCGATTTCTTCAATATGACAAACAAATTTTAATAATAATGGTATATTTCAAAGATATGCTGCGTCAACTGCGAAAACCATCCCCTAATAGTTTGACTTCAGTATAAAGATAGGCGGACTACGAGCGGTTAACTGTTTGCTTCTCGAGCGATATTTACACGTAGTGTCGATACAGCGCGAACTATACAGTTTACCGTTAACTAGACAGTGAGTTAGCAACCGATTCAGTTCACAGTTCGCCTAGAAACACCGCCTAGTTTTCACAAAGGCCGAATTTAACACAAACCTGTAAGGCGCCTGGTCGAAGTATTTCCCCACGTACGCCATACCGGCCGCGACGGCCAGTCCCTGGCCCAGCGAGCCTGTGCCCACATCCACGAAGCTCAGTCTAGGTGTGGGGTGTCCTTCAAGGTCTGAGTCCAGTTTACGGAGGTTCTTCAGCTCATCGACCGGGAACAGACCGGCTTCAGCCCAAGCCGCGTATAGGATAGGGGCGGCGTGACCCTGTAGGTAAGAAACTGTCATTTTAGAACATGCATTAGCTAAAACCAGAGTAAATACAAATGAGTAGGTCATCTTCATAGAAACACCCGAGCGCGGTTTGTATGTGAGCGCGCCAATACGTATGCGGCGCGCACGCACACACTGACAAAATTTAGCGGTGAGGTGCGTAATTTGTATTTACTCTGGTAGCAGGAAGGCGCTGGATGCAGGCCGCTACCAACTGTGCGATGTGGAAGTCATTGGGGGAGGCCTAAATGCAGCAGTCGACGTCCTGTGGCTGAAATGATGATGATGGTGATAGCTATTTTAGTCGCCTGTTCTTAAGAAAGGGCAAGGACAATGTTCCTAACAGAGGTTTTAGAAAAAGTTACATTCGCGACAGTTTTCATTTCCATTTTTTATACGGAGCGAAGTAGTTACATGTAAACATCGGAGAGAAGCGTTTCAAGATAAAAACTGACATGTTAGTAACTTTGTCTAAAGCCTGGTCCGTGAGCACGTAGAATTTTGTCCAATGACCCCAAGCTACTCATCCTTATCGCTCGCGCGTAATTATATGTATTGCTGTCGCGACTGTGCAAGACAAAATTCTACGTGCTCACGGACCAGGCTTTAGTCATTTATACATGGATACTTCAATTTGCAAGTGTTTAGAAATTCTAAATTGTTAGTTTTAGAAAAAAAAACTGTTAATAAGAAAAATAGATTTCTTCAGTGTATGAATGCTACTGCCCACATCGTCCGATGGCGGTCGTGTGAGTACGACAAACACTTTGCTATTGCACTAGTGGAAGAAATGCAACTACGATAGTCGTATTTCAATTATTTACTTAGTGCATGTTAGTTCGATACTCAAGATCAAAAAGAAGAAATAGGAATAGGTATCTGAGAAGTACTGCACAATGGTTAGTTACGGTTAGTAGTAGTAGTACGGTAAAGAAAAAAGGACAAAAGAAACTTCAATGATCGTCGGATTATTTTGATAATGGCTAGCTAGACTTTCTTATACAGGAAAATGCAAATTGATCCTGTACAGGATCAATTTGCACATAACTTAGGCCTCAGCCTCGAATTTAGCGGGCAGTGGGGCGGGAGCGGCGGCGGCGCGGGAGCGGCACGATCTTATGCGTAAAATCAAATAGACAGGTTCTCGAATACAGCGGCGCGGGAGCGGGCAACGAGCGGGCAGCGCACTCCTTATTTTGCCCACAATAAATCGAGCGTTAGGAATAAATTTGAATCGAAATAAAATTTGTCGCCGTTGTTCAGACATTTCGTTTGCGAATAAAAACAAATATCTCGACAACACAACACTTCGCCACTAAAGCGCCGCGCGAGCTGCCCGCTTGTTTCGAGAACGGGTCTGCGTTGCCCGCCCCGCTCCCGCGCCGCCGCCGCTCCCGCCCCGCTGCCCGCTAAACTCGAGGCTGAGGCCTAAAAGGTTTGTGGTCACACAGTGGTTTATACAGAGCTATCCGCGCAAGCAGGGATTTACTCTGTCTGATAAGTTGAAGCACAAGATATAGAAGTATCATAAGTTGTCCTGATGGTCGGACTTTTATTGCCTACAGCCTAAAATATTTTTACCAGAAAATAATGTTTAGGGTCTTTTCAGTCATAAGGTGCGCTATACCAACCTTGGACAAGATGAATCTGTCCGCGGACGCGTCTCTGGGTGCCGACACCTTGTATCTCATGGTGTGGAAGAACAGCACCGACATAATCTCCGCCATCGACGCGCATGATGTGGGGTGACTGAAACAAATAATTGAATTTATGAACAAGAATTGAAAGTAATTAGTACGTGAGGTGAGGCTATAATAAGAGTAGGCGCACACCGTTGATTTTTCGTCGGCCGATAGTTTAGTCGGGCAGTTGATCAGTATGGGCAATGGACATGTATGGGAGTGCGCACACTACGCCGCGATTCGATTTCGCCGATTCTTCATACAAATTAAAATCGGGCACAACTATCGGCCAACTAAAAATCAACGGTGTGCGCCTACTCTAAAGGTTGTTTTTGGGTTGCCTGAGGGTTGTCATAGCTGAACGTAGAGACACCAGACTAGTAGCAGTGGACCAGATATCTGTCATTGGAGATGTAGTAAGAGAGTTCTCAAAATAGTCTCAACTTAACTATAAGACGATTGGTCAGTTTTATTTCGATACGTACCTAACTCCTCTTGGCTGATTTAAAACGATTTTGAGACGTATGAATTTGTGTGCATAACATAATTTAATTTAATCAAAAGATACACATCAGTCATTGGAGATAAGGTGTATTTTTACATAACTGTCATTGACACATTGTAGTTTAAGATCCCCTGGAGTTTCTCACATGTGCAATCAAGATGTTGATCATTCATCATCTACTTATAAGTATCAATCAACATTGCCTTTTATTAGTTGTAATGAGTTAATACAGTTTCTTTGTTCAATTAATGAATTATTTCTAAACTCCTGTGAGATCCTTCATAGTCCAGTGGTTAATTTAAGGACTCAGGAGGATCTGGGTTCGATTGTGCGACAAACAGTATAAATATATGCTCCCGATTCAGTCAGATTTCCATGTTAGATCCCAGCTCAGAAAATATAACCCCATGTTTGCAATTCTAATTGTTTTAATTAATTACATTGGAGTTTAATACTTCATGTAGCCTAATACACCAAGATACTTACATTTGAGGCTCAAAAGTATAGTTATTTGTGTGAATGCTACTGCCCACAGCCGACAATATGTGCGGCGTGAGTACGACAAACACTGGTATAATATTGCACATCTACGTATCACATATTCATGGAGAATATGTTCGATAAAAAGTATCTGTGCTTAATTAATCTTTAATTAGTTTAATTTGTGTAATTCAACAGCTATTTCTAAAATTAAATTAAGTGAGACAAACTTCACTGTCCATAGTTTAAAAATTGTTCCTAAATAAAAAAACAACCAATTATTCATCCTCATATTGAAAAGGCATTGCTAAGAACACATGACCAAAGTTCGCAAAAACACGTACGCAAAAAGTGACGTATTAGAATAAATACATAATTTCAATGTAAAAATCTTTTACACATATCAACAGATTGTGCTAATTTTAGATTCAAAAACTATAGGTAGCTTAGATACGGAAAAATTGGAATATATTTTGAAATATATTAAGAAACCAAATATAGTCCATAGCAACCTGAAGTTGTTATTCAACTCATGAGTACATTAATTTGATATGCTCTAATAAGCAGTTAGGTACGCAATTCACACATTTCTTTCTACACACTGAAAAGTGATATCTAATAGTGACTCAACTAAAATAAAACTGAAAAACAATATGTTTCATTTTATTTCTTATTCTAATTTCATTTTGTAGTTCAAAATAATTATTAATTAGATTACACTATTCTTGTAAGATGTCAATTAATAATGATAACAAAATCGTAGCAAGTTCATGATTTTTTATTGATCACGTGTAACTACGGAAAAGATTCAACATGCACACAGCATTATCATTATCTAAAACTTCTTTACAGGTCAAATATTCAGCTTTTTAATCAATGACAAACTAAGGTTAAATAGTAGTAGGTACCTTTTTATTAGGGTTCCGTAGCCAAAATGGCAAAAACGGAACCCTTATAGTTTCGTCATGTCCGTCTGTCCGTCTGTCCGTCTGTCCGTCTGTCCGTCTGTCCGTCTGTCCGTCTGTCACAGCCGATTTACTCGGAAACTATAAGTACTACAGTGATGAAATTTGATGGGAATATGTGTTGTATGAACCGCTACAAAATTATGACACTAAATAGTAAAAAAAAGAATTGGGGGTGGGGCCCCCCATACATGTAACTGAGGGATGAAAATTTTTTTTTCGATGTACATACCCGTGTGGGGTATCAATGGAAAGGTCTTTTAAAATGATATAAAGTTTTCTAAAAAACATTTTTCTTAAAGTGAACGGTTTTTGAGATATCAGCTCTCAAAGTCGTAAAAAGTATGTCCCCCCCCCTCTATTTTTATAACTACGGGGTATAAAATTCTAAAAAAAATAGAGGTGATGCATGCTAATTAACTCTTTCAACGATTTTTGGTTTGATCAAAGTATCTCTTATAGTTTTTGAGATAGGTTGATTTAACTGTAATTTTGGTTAAGTTATTGTGCTTACACTGAAAACGATGGCTGAACCTTATAAGATAGATCAAAAAATATACTACAGTATTGTACACCTTTTAAAATCCGCGATGATATAAAATCTTTATAATGTAGGTACTTTTTACGAGAAATATTAGCTTATTCAAGCAATACGCCATTAATCCTTATCCAGTAATGTACCTTAAATACATTGTGCATTTGATAAAGTTTAATATTACAAATGTGATTGTTGAGTAATAATAGGTTAAACATATCCATCGAACCAATATTTTTAAAACGCGTTAATCCTATAGATTATTATTACATCGATTCAAGAAGATCGGTCGCTCGCTGCGCTGCAGCGCGTGAGTTGCGGGGCGTGGTCTCGCGCGGGAGCGGGGATAAGATAGCTAACCGCGTCGACCCGAACGGGCAGACACGTGAGGGCAGACGTCGTTGTCACTTGTGCGCGCTAAGAGAATTTCATCGTTCCCATTTACTTCTTTCGCAAGTCGAATTTGGCGTTGAGACTTTTTAATATTGAATTGTACCTATTATAAAAAATAAGTAAGTAGGTATACTGGTTTAATAGGTGCTATTAAACCGGTCACGTACTAATAAATCCCCCAATAATATAAATTCCTTTGTTTTTGGTGCAAATTTTAGTGTTTCGTAGCAGGTTTTTAAAATTTCTAAAGCTTATTGTATATCATCTAACAATGGATACTTTAGATAATACGTTTTCCTACATTCTGAATTATAATAACTATATCGAAGATGATGTGGTTCGCGCATTTCATGAAAAGTTACTTCGGTGCACATCATTTAGACCGCGTGAGCTAGAATTATTTCAACACCCTGAACTGATTGAACCTGTACCTAAAAATGAGACGCACCTTCAAGTAATTTATGACGGTGACGTGGGATTAGTGGGGCACTGGAGTTGTATTTATTACATTAATGGAATACTGCGTGTGTACGATAGTCTTGTTGGTGTTCTAGGAAAATCGCAAAAAATATATGTAAAAGCCTTGTTTCCGTATCTATCGGAGTCATGTATTCAGTTTCCAAGTGTTCAGCGACAACCGAATACTATTGATTGTGGTTTGTTTGCCATTGCTTTTGCCACCTCTTTAGCTCGGAATATTTATAAATACATATATAAAATTAATATTCATACATAAAAGTACAAGGCAAAATATCGGGAGAGTTTAGGCTCCATTCACCAGGTGTATAAATTGACATAATAAGTTTATTATATATGCTGCTACGGAACCCTTTGTACGCGAGTCCGACTCGCACTTGTTTTTATTATTATAAGCACATGGTTATACAAGTATTTATTCTGTAGTTTAAGAAAAATTATATGTATAGTTGGATGACCTTTTTCCTGACATTGGAAAGTGGGAGACAAACGGTGGGGGACATCAGAAATACACCCTACATACTGAATTTTCTGCATTTTAAGGTCTTATAGTCAATCATAGCTAAGTACATCAAGTGACTGATTTCATACCAAAATAAGTACAAAGTGGACATGTGTGGTACTAAAATATTGGATTTATATTTTTTGCTTTACTGTATTTTTTAATTTACCAACCACATCTACTAATCAAGAGTTTTTTTTTAATTTGTTACTTCTAACTGATGTCACATATTCAGAGCAACACATTGTTTTATGAATTATTATTAGATTAATTGTTTCAATTTGTATGAATGAATGATACAGCATTTTGTTTGCCAGTGTAGGTATTCTGTAGACACAGTAGGTAGAGATTAATTTGATGAATTAGGTTTTGCACATAGTTAGGTTCCCTGTGTGGAGAAAAGGTTCAAATTACTGTACTTTTTCCTAAATTCCAATTTGACATCATCATTAACCTTCTAAATACATTTAAATTCAATGCATTTGAGACAGTTCAAATTCCATTCCTACCTACATTCACATTTTGCAAAGCAAATCAAGATTAAATATTGTTGTGTATATTAAATTAACAATTAACTTTGGTATATGTATACCCACACTTTTACCTATTTGACTCAGAACATTCACAAAAAAGGAGCTACGATAATAAATTGACTTCCAATTGGAAAAATTCAAGGAAAGAAAATGCATCCTGTGTGCATAGAGAGTAAAACATCATGTAATTAAGATTATTAATACACCTGAAAACCAATCTAAATCAGTTGTATGATAAATCAATACTTATAAAATAAGTTCAGGGTGACTTAGCATATCACCGTTTGAGATAACGCTGACATAACACTTGTAAACTACTTGGCGACCTTGGTTGGGCATCGCAGTCACGTGGTACCAAGCTAACCTCTAGTAAAAATCAAGATTTAAGTTTTTTAAACTAACCCTGTATAATGTTATGGGTTATAAAATTAGAATAATAAGACACAAAGTTGTGGTTTGACCACTACACATTTGCAATATGTAATTTAAAATTCAAATTAGAATTGGGTCAGGAGAAACATGGTTACCATGACGCCGGTTTTATAGAATTAAACTGCAGCAGAAATAACCTTTAAATGACATACAAACTTATGTTAATTTTACTTCTAAAGGCTTTATAAAGTGTATTTTCTGTATGAATTATTCGTAATAAGCTTCCACTAGGAAAAATAACCTTCATTAGACCTTCATGGAGCCGCAAGGAGCATGAGGTTACTACAATCACTCACCCGGATTTCGACGCATTTGTTGCAACGATGCTGTCGATCCTCAGCTTGTTTGCGATGTCTTTCAAAGCTTGGATGTCTACGTTCTTATCGCCCTTCATTTTGCGAATTTTTATGAACTTTTTTATTAGTATTTAGAAAACAACGCGATTGCGACCGGTCACTCACCCGCCGCCCGATTCAATGAATGACAGCAACTGTCAGCGGAGAAGTAAATGAAAAAGTTTTGCTGCGTTCCGTTTCACGCGTTTACGTACTTGCTTATTCATTACTGGAATTAGCTTAATGATTTTACTAAGAATCGGAAACTTAAATGTTGTACGAAAAGTTGATTTCGTATTTATTTTTGTTAGTAAATAAGGCCACCTTTTCATAGTGTGGCATCATTCCCAATGTTCAAGAAACAAAATTACCTTACCTTAGTTGTAGAATAATTCGTCCAAGTGTAGAATTTTGTAAAATTAATACCTATAGCGAAATTGAATCGAGGTCTATCTGAATGTCGCCTACCTACTAAGTTACATAGTCGAACATTGATTGATGAGGTTTGCTCTAACAAGAACATGGACAGCCGGGTAGCCACACTAAAAACGAAATGAGCGAAGTTTTAGCGGCAAAAACTTGCAAACTCAATACGCCATCTTGAGATTCGAGGCAGTAAGGCCCTGTCCGTCTATTGCTTCACAAAATTAAGTATGGTAGATAAATACTGTAACTAGATTATTAGCAATTCGTAAGTAAATACAAATAATTACTAAACTAAAATGCCCGTAGTTGGGTTCACCACAATAGTCACACGACGGGGATCGAACCCGCGTTCCTCGGATAACGAGTCGGCCAGTACTACACCTTCACCGAACGGCTATCGTCGCTTCAAAATGAATGAATTTTATAATTTGAAATTAACCTAAAATATTGTACAATTTATTAAATTGAATTTCGGTTCAGTCTCTGTTTTTATTTATATTCTCATCTATGTACATAGGTATTTCTCGCCTTATATCATAATATCATTAACAATAGTATCAAACAAAACACTTATCTAGCTGTTTGTCAGCCGTAAAACAACAATGGTAATGCCGAGATAGCAAGTCAACGTTATAGGTAATATCACAGGAACGATCAAACGCCTCTGATATTGTATTGATACAGAATATCGGACGTGTTCGATAGCTATACGATTACAAACTTATCTTTGCGTACAACATAACTCCTAAACCATCCCAGTAAGGGTGATGGTGCAAAGTTTTCAGTGGTCAATAAGATGGCAAAGGTTTTACGATAAAAAGAGGGTGGCTATTCTAAATCGTGCTGACGAATCATAGCCGGACCTTCAGCTCACCTGACCATGTTGGCAAAATACGGACTTTACTTTGTTTAGATACCATAAAATACTGCTGGAATGAAAACATGAAATGAAAGGTCAGAATTACGTGGTTTGGGTTTTTGATTGTAATAGCGCCTGCAAAACAAGCACTAGCAAATGTATTTTAATCACTGCAAGTTTGGTTGCTCATAATTTAATGCAAGGATTTAAAATGTTCTTAATTAGGCTAATTAATGCCGTAGTAAGTAGGTTGTTAAATGCTAAAAGTGATAATAAATAACCACATGACCTTAGAATATAACAAGTGGTAAACTGGTCGAGAATGCTTTAGTGCATTAAGTTCGCCTTATGTACTTTATTTTGGCATTAAAGTTTTAAATAAATAAATAAAACAAGTGTAGTTTATTGACTTTTTCCTTTTAGTTCTGTCCTTATTTATTTGTGTTGAAGGGGCAATTTTGTTTTTGCGATAAGTGTAATCTTATTAATAAATCCTCAGCAGAAAGTAAAACTATTACTTACTAGCTGACCCGGCGAACTTTGTTCCGCCTTAATGGCAATAAATAAGCAGACTTTTTTTAATTTCGAACGGGATAAAAAGTATCCTATGTCCTTCTCCTGGCTCTAAACTACCTCCCTGACAATTTTCAGCTTAATCGGTTCAGCCGTTCTTGAGTTATAAGTGGAGTAACTAACACGACTTTCTTTTATATATATAGATTTCAAAAGATATAGCTTGACAATTGAAAATAATTTCAGGACAAATGATTGCAAGTCATATCTCTAAAACCTATCTGACCATATCGTCCTCCCTTCGCTACGTCATAAAGACACACGCCAAAAACGATAGGGCAGAACAACGCAAAAACAGCGTCGGATAAATAAATATAAAAACAATAAAACTGTTGTCTATGGCCGGGAAAATGGCCGCGCTGGGCAGGGGCTAGCTAGGGTGACCACGTCGCGGAATGTCTGCTACTGATTTATCTTTTCTTTTACCTTTATATTACGCATAACGAGCGATTTAAGTAAATCTTTGTTCCTATTAAATTATTTAAATTGTTGAAACATTTTATGTAATCTTAAGTAAGTAGGTATTAACCAAACTGTTTTTTTTTGCACCGCCTTAGTTTCTCTGCTTGACCCGTGGATGACTGGTAGAGAATGCCATCCGGCATTAAGTCCGCCGCTGTACATTACTTTTATGTGTAAACGTTTTAATAAATCAATAAATTAGTTAAGAATTGACTGTCTTCTACTTGGGGTCTCTAAAATAAATTGCTTTCTAGCGGTAAGACCCTGAAAAGTTGCAGTTATTTCAGTTGTCCAGTTTTGTGAGATGTGTCTACCTATAATGTAAAATAAACAATACCACGCTAGCATCTATGCTTGAGTTAAAATGAGGTTTTTAGCGAGATTGATGGACAAATGAGACATGCTTATTTTGTCCTTCTTTAAAACAACTGTATGGTGCACCAAGGCGGGGGCATCGCCGGCGGACAGAGGGGGGTATGGTGGCTGATGTTCTGTTTTCAAATTCAATTGGGCGCTGTCCCGGGGCGATCTTTCTCCTTGCAATTCAGAATTGAATATCAATCGAACGATTGGACGAAAGCTGGTAGAGGACATGACTTGATACTATGTAACGTTTTGAAGGTGTTCGATTTTTTCAAACCGAATAGGCAGCAACCGGTTAGAAGGATTACCTTAAACACACAGGTTGGTTTAGCATGTTTTTCTTAATTTATAAAAATCACTGTACTTTTTTTAATCCACAACGAGGAAGCTCTTGGCCTGTATCTCACCTGATGGTAAGTGATGATCAGACCGAAGGTGGAAGCGATCTTCACCCGGAATCCTCAACCACGGAGGAACTGGCTATCTTACCTCTAACTGCCGGAACACAACAATGCTGTTAACATCGCTGTTACGGCGACAGACTTGGGTAACATGGTGGTAGCTAGCCAGGCGGACTTAGGACAAGCCCTACCACCAACCAAACCGAATAGAAAAATCTGCCCCCACTGGGAATCGAACCCGGGACCTCTGCGTCTAAAGCAGGTGGTCTCACCACTAGACAACCAATCAAAAGTTCGGTATTAGGTATTCATTTTCATTATTAGTAGGTAGGTAGGTACCTAAAGAAAGACCTATGACCTAGCTAGAGTTGTAACCTACAGGAAAAATGAAAATTTAATGTAAAAAGCAAAAAAATAAAAACAAAAGCGCATCCACTCTATCCACGTTCCGCATGATTCCCGCGGTCAGCGCGCGATTCGTTCGAAAATTGTGAAAGGGCGAAACTTCTTGACTGTTCTCAGTTCGTTCGGAAATTGTATCATCGGACGGCAGTGCCATCTCGCGGGGGAAAACAAAACGATTCTATATTTCAAATACCTCCTTTGATTTGTTCAGTGACGTGGTATCTGTTGAATAGGTAATGGGTAGACAGATAAAACAAATAGGCTTTGATCTGCGGAGAATAACATTTCGGATTGCGCACCAATTACAATGACAAAGTGGTGTGGGGTTGTTTGTTCATGTGTTTACAGATTTGATGTTGCTATCAACTTAATATTTTTAAAAGGGATCTTTTTATGGAATCGTTTGATTATGGATTATGGTCACTTGCTTTTATCTGCGAGGTCTGGTTTCTTTAATTGTTTGTTAAATTATTAAATTCATGATTGTGGTTTTTAGCTTTGATGCCGACTAACTAGTTAAGAAATTAAAGTTAAGAATGTGCGTCGCCAATGAGAATCATCCAGAAATCACACAGTTATCGCACGTGTCTGAACCAGTAGAGATGCTCCGCGATAACCGATCGTTTTTTTATCGATAAGCATTTTGATGTCTTAAATCATCGATCAAAATTTATCACGGCGCGCATCCTAGCCCAGCAGGCCTAAGAATGAAAAAAAAACTGGCACAAACTAAACAAAAAACATGTCAATACGAAAATCAAAATAATTATGATCAAGCAGAACTACACCACGATAAATAGATCAATTGCATCGATCATTCAACTAATCTTCTGTTAACGTGATTATCAATGTGTTAGACGCATCAGCCAGTAACTGTAGTTATTGTGCGTGTAACATGTTATTATTCTGTGGTGTAACCGTTGACGATACTGGTCACATGGATTGTAAACGCGTGCGCGGCGCGTGTCATGGTGCGTGGTAGATGGTAGAGTTCTCTTTTTGAATAAATACTTTTTAACTAGACGAGGAGGACTAAATTTTTTTATTTTGTGTATAAGCACAACTTTTGTTAATAAAAAAAAGAACTGAAGACTTGTTTCTCTGATTTATGCCTTTTGCCTTTTCCTACTGAAAAAAAAAAACAAATTTTAGCGGTGTAGGGACTTCTTTAGGTTTTTTGTAGGCGCGCGCGAACGCCTGCCAGTAGAGAGGCTAAGAGAATGAAGGAAGTTTATGTATTTTTTAAGATAATGAACATAGGTAAGATTTAAACATATCTATTTCCTTGTCTCTGTAGGAAATAGTTGAATTGATTAACGAAAACAATGCATCTTATTAATTATTTTTTTAAAACAAAAAATTACACCCTAATTTTAGATCACCATAGACAGAAACCCAGATGAAACTAATGCCCTCAATTTATATTTTAACCCACGATTAGATTAAACACAAACATTTTACACTCAGGATTACAACGTGTGTGTTGTCACACTGTTCTACAACACGACACGTGCCCGACGCGTGCGGGCCACGTGCGATGCGCGTGCGACTCGCGGGCGGTTTAATTAAGCGGAGCAAACCGTATTAGATACTTATTACATGGTGTTTGCGTTGTAATGACACGCTTATGGGATTGTAAGGTTGTTGACTTTGCGGTCAATATTAGCAGTTGGTTGTGACCTGCTTGATAATTTAGCGGTACATGCTATATTTTTGTCTATAACTGAATTGGAAATGACATTTTAAGAATAGTTTCAACCTGTTGTATTTTACCACGTTGGGCGCCAAAATTTAATTATGGCGCCCACCGCGGTGTTCTTAGTTACTTAAAAATTACAACGAGACAGCTAATAAACTTAAAACCCAATCAATTTGTAATGAAAATAATATGAATTTATATGACTTTGTCATCGCATTTTTACCAATAACTTATTGCGATATTTGATTTCAAGATTTCAAAGTCACCAAAAACGTATTTGATTAAATTGGCAAGGAAAATATAAATACCTATCAACTCACATTATTGTTCATATAGAATACACAAACACGATATGCAAAAGTTTTAATATCCATACTTAAATGGGAATTACACGAATTATAACGCCGCGTATAATTTATGATTGATTGCAGAAACTTGAGAGTATGTAAAACTAGCTAAATGTAACTTGCTAATACCGTAAGTAAGAAGTTGTCGCGAATAACACAAGAAAGACGGTCGTCGGTAGTCGGGCCATCAATTTTGTATCAGACACTGGCGGGTACAGTCAGTAATTTAAATAACTAGCAGATCCCGCGAACTTCTATGAATGACATGATATCTAAATTTGAGAAGATTGCGTGACATGGGCTCTCAATTGCGGAAAATTACAAGTCTAATTATTTAAAAGTGAATTTTCTTAATTGTTTTCATAAATTTAGGCGAAGAAGAATCAAAGAAACCAAAGATACTTATTTAAAATTGGTATAGGTTATTATGTTAGTACCTATCTAGCTGTTTTTGAGATGAAATGATGCAACTAACCTGAATTTTCTAGATTTTTCCTCATTCAGGGTTTTCGCGATTGAAAAATCCGCCAGATGGCAATACGTAGACGCGAGGTCCAAATGCTGCATGATTGGTGGATTTTGACATAATATCTGTCAATGTCATGTCAAAAATAACTAATCATGCAGCATTTGGACCTCGCGTCTACGTATTGCCATCTGGCGGATTTTTCAATCGCGAAAACCCTCATTAAGACAGAAATAAGGTTAACAGGAGAAGAATGCCAAATTGGTTTAAGTTCTCTATGGACGTGAAAATAAGTTTTAACAAATAATTAATAAACATACAACGTGTAATAAGGAATATTTCCAACCCGACTGTACCCCAAAATTATTCAAATAACTATCGAACACAAATAGTAGGGGTTACACTTGTCCTCCTCACAAAAACTTTGCGCCTAAAGTGATGCGTACACTTATGGGGGGAATTAAAGCTTTAAGTGGCCCCCTAATTTATTGGGCATCATTGTTTGTTTAATGCAATGTTGTTACTTGGGCAAGTTACTAAGTTCGTCAATATGTACTATTAAAGGATTTAACTAAAAAGTCATTAGAGGACTAGAAGAATTCTGTTTTTTAACGAAATATGTTAAAAGTCTTATGTGATTAAGTTTTTACTGATATGCCCCTCATCCTTTCCTTCACCTAAGTACTTATAGAGTAATGGGTTCAAAAATCGAATCACCACAAAAATACGGCAATAGATATTATCTTTTTACATAAACCTCAATTTATGAAACTTAAGCTTAGTTCTTCAAAATAACATTATAAAGCAAAACAAAGATTTCAACCGAAAAACTTGCTTAAAGCTACAATATAGTGCAGTTTTATTTATCTCCCTCTACTATACACAAAGATACATAAAGCACCATAGAGCCTGGTTTTATGTCATAATCGGAGTAAGAGGTTCCGTGAAAAGTATTAAAGTTTACAACCATTCCATCTGACGCCATTTTGAACATGCCATTGGAATCCAGCTTGTATTAAGATGGTATTACGGTTCAAGAATAAGAATGAAATAAAGGCTTGCTTTTATAGTAAGTTCTTGTCGATTTCTATTGAAACTTTCGGATGTTTTCATACAATGTTTAATTTTTGATTTAGTTTAAATTTTTGTATAATACCCCAAGCTATCACTCATAAATGCCGTTACTTATTAGCTTATTTAGACAAACTCTACATTAATACAGGAAAAAATCATTCAATCATTGGCATCCTTTTAGAATAACACTACTCCTGATCATACCTAGTAGGTACATTCCCCAAATATGAGACAAATCCAAAGAGTTTTTTTTTATTATGATGTGTATACATTACTTATCTTATTATATGTAGGCAATCAATAAAATATATGTATGTTGTAAAATGGACTTAGAGAATACAAGAATCCATTTTGTATCTCCAAGCAAAAATGTCAGCCGATAATTACCACTAATAATTCATAGCCAATGTCACGAACGATTAATTAAGCGAAAACCGTTTGTATTCCATAAGCACTAAGTTCCATTATGATGATGGAGTGCGCGAAACAAATAAGTACAGGTGCGGAATTAACCTCGGCCGGCGGTTTCGGGTTATGACCTAACCCATAACCCGTGCGTTATGGCTTGTATTATTATAACTTGGACACGGATAGAGTAAACTTGGAAGTGACAAGGATTAACCTCTAATGTAGTCATAATGATTAGTTATGTAATTATTTTCTAGTTGTGTTAAGAAAGTGCACCATGTTGGGCGCCAATATGAAAATTGGCGCCCAACGTGGTGTTTTGATATGTAGTTTTTGACAAATATGTATCAATTTCCTCCTAGAGATCGTACGGAAGCTCTACTCTTACTAATCTTTAATCTGGACAGCACCCATATGAAAATTGTAATGAAAATATCAATTCAGGAAATGATTGATATTATACAGGGTGGAAACGTTAAGTGATCTCACTAGATTATTTTTAAATTATACAAGATATCGAAAAACTGATTACTGATTCTGATAGTGCTTCACAAGCTCTTTCAAACGGTACCAATAATAGGTTACAGAATAAACTGGATCTATCCAAAAATTCAATGTTTATAGCGTCCATACATTTAGAAAAACCACAAAATATTAAAAACTATGCAAGATATTCAAAAACTGGTTACTGATCCTGAAAGTGCTTTACGAGCTCTATCCAACGTTACCAATAATAGGTTACAAAATAAACTGGATCCATTCGAAAATTCAATGTCTCCAGCTTCCATACATTTAGTACAGCCACAGTCATGGCACTCATGTCTTGTTAATATTATAGCAAGTAAAGCCTAAAACCAATGTTTTCCACGAATAATTTTATATCAAAATGTAATTTACGAGTTCATTTTAAGTGTTTATTATTTAATAAAAAAATATTATTACTTCTATTATTGTTTGGCTGCCATACATTTAGTATGGAGGCTGAAAACATTAAATTTTTGGATAGATCCAGTTAATTCTGTAACCTAATATTGGTACCGTTGGATAGAGCTTGTGAAGCACTTTCAGGATTAGTAACCAGTTTTTCGATATCTTGTAAAGTTTAGAAATAATCGAATGAGATCACTTATCGTTTCCACCCTGTATGTTTAATGTCTCTAAATTTTGTAAAAGACATAATTATCATACGACATTTTTGTAGTTTTTATTGATGGAAAGAAGCGGTACGAAAGAGTAACTATAGTACAATTTTCAAATTAAATAATGTCTAGTTATCGCGTCTCCAAAATAATCAAGAATCGATTAAGACATCAACATTAATCGGTTGTTCCAGCACATACACATCCACGTACACAAGGTTATAAGTTACAGAGGTCGGATATTTATTCGTTCGGTTCGATTGTAGTTTTATGCTCGGCCATAAATGCTCTCTTATTGGTTCACATTTGAATAATACGACCCAGCCCAATGTTACTTGTAACGCGTAAAAATATTTACCTCCCTTAAAATGCACCTGGCCGACATTAATGCAAATACTGCTTACTTACTTGTGCAATTGATTCTTCTGAAAGTCAATTTACGGTAAGCTTGGATTATAAACGTTGAGATCGAAGTTGTTGGTCAGTGTTATTGGATTCTTTGTACATTTGCAATATGGATAGAGATCGAATTAAGTTGATGATACATAAACCATCTTGATGATGATCCTTTATTTTTAATTAGCGTGTTTCTGAATTTAAACAACCCCAAGACCTCGAAGGTGAGAGTGAAGAGGCACATCTTCTAAATTCTCCATCTCACAAGTTCACTATAGCTTAGTTTGCATCTGCACTCCTTAACGTTAGGAAATTGTAATGCTATTAAATCATTCATATTCGTTTCAGCTAAATGATGGCCACTGCTGGACAAAGGCCTTAATATTATTATATTGAACAAATAAAGAAATTAGTTCTTATAGCTATTAGACCAATACTTGTCTGTCCACATAATACTCAATACCTAGTTAGAGATTGCTAAGCTATCTATAAGCTTCTTGATTTTTGGTAGTGAATAGTGCTTTGTATTAAAACAATAAGAAAGAAAAGTCAACTAAGCTACGTAAAAATCTTATTTATTCACCTCATACACTTACAGCCGCAACAATATCAGCATTATTTCAATTTCACCTTATATTATTTGTTTCTTTTATATCCCACTCCTTGTTGCTATATTTAAATTTTATCCGCCTTAATGGTACCACGCATGCTACTCTAGCAATCTCATACTTATAATGCTGCAAAGTTTTCTGTGCAGATACAAAAGCTTTATCAACTTTGAGTTAGAGTCGAAAGTGGTGTGGAAAGGGTATAAGTGGAAAGTGGTTGCAGATACAAATGCCAGGGAAATAGAAACGATTTGGGAGCAATGTTTTTATTTAGAATGAGGCAGTTTGAGGTGGATGGGCTTGTTTGATATTTCACCTGCATGTTTTGATTTGGGCGGCCATTTTGCGGAGAGCCGTTTTGGAACGAAGTGTAGCTAAGTTTTTGAAGTCGTTTTTGTACTTATTTGATTCGAAAAGTAAATTATTGTTAACATTGACAAATTTTTTTAAAGTCAAATCCCCATTATAAAAAAGTTACACCATAGTTTTAAAAAGACATTTCCATACTAAACGTCACTTTGAAAACCATAAGGTTCAACTATGTATGGTGTAACTTTTTATTTATATGGGAGAAATTGTATAAATTAAGTAGGTATCCCATGAGACTCTCTTCACTTAAGAAGAGTCGTGTCATGAGAACATTAAACATCTCCAAGTAACTAAAACCTTTACCTCAAATTAATATAATGTAGAGTCACTACAGTTTCAATTTACACCAAAAAGCACAGCTAAAAAAGCGCCGTTAAAATGGCGCTGACTCGAAAAAACAATCAGCTTTATCTCATTAACTACTTGACAATGACGTTAAGGTGCGATTGTGAATTTTTTCTCCCTAATTAGGGGGGCACAGCACCGAGTGCGCTTGGCATCGCGTAAATCATCTTACTTATTAAAAGAAAAACGGTACGAATCAAAATTTTTAAGAACACAGCCATATTTTTCTATAACTTCGAATATACACCTTAAACGGACTAGCACACGGTTCAAAAAAAGATAAATGGCTTGAAAAACGGCGGAAAGATGCTGTGTATAGGTATTATTGCTAAGTGATTTTGTAATATTAATACCCATAGAATTTATGTCTTTGCCTTGTTGAAAGTATTGGGAAATTAATTTTACGATGTCAAAACTTTTGGAAAACACTTGTCTTGTTTTGAAAAAATAGGGTAGATACTTCCAATTTGGAAACATTATTTTTTTACGACAAATTAAAAAAATAGTTAAGATAGTAATTTTAATATGATTGAAAATTGTTTTCCATTTAGTTGTCAAGTCAACTGACCTCTCATTTAAATATGACTGCGTCACACTGCGTTCAGTAGAGGGGTCAAGCTATATTTCAGGATTGTCAGTCAGTCAGAACTAGCCTAGCCTTTATGGAATAACATTATAAATCAAATTATACTGAAGTAAATACCTACCTTGTATTTTAAAAATAGTAAAATGTAATAAATAAGATGCCCTTAAAATTTTTGTGATTTCTTAAAACAAAAACATAAAAACAAATTAATAAAGAATATAAATAACCTACATAAAGTTAAATACAAAGTAGAATTATTATAGCAAAAGTTTTTAATTTCGTTTAAAACGCATCCTCCATTTTACTTTTCGAGAAACAAAAGAAAACCAACTACTTACGGGACTATTCCCACCTCTCGTTCCCACCACTGCAACTCCTGTGTAGCCAGGATCTACAGCTTGACCGCCACAAAAACCCAACCAATGAAGGTCAAGTTTGTCCCGGGGNCCAACTACTTAACGTAGACAAAAAAGGCCCAGCGTACTTTGCGACAGATTTTTTTCAAGCCGTTACAAAATATGATTATGAAAGTTTAGCGAGTGGCCAAGTAATTATAGTGGGGGGTAGGGGGGTACATTATTGGCCTCCACTTGATCCCGTATAAATTACACTGTGATCGGAAACGATTGTAGAGCGTACAGGGTGGTGCATTTTAAGGTATTTTTATTGAAATAAATTCGAGCATACTTACCTGGATTCAAGCCTGTTATTGGTTGGATTGAAACAATCAAAAACTACTTAAATCGATAATTAAGAACCTGTACCCTGTAGATTCACAATTTTCGATTCATAAACTATGTAATACCCTGAAGAACTAACATGGATGTAAGCAAGGACAAATTAAATGATTAATGAACCGTCTTTGAAATCATTATTCGATAGGTAGTAATTAACAGTGACATTTTAGCAATGAGGTCCTGGTGTTGGTGAGATCACATTCATTCAAATCAAAATCAAAATTATCTTTATTTGTGTAGAGTGTAGACTAATTAAATTAGTACTTACAAATCGTCAAATGCTCTTGCATTGTTTGGTTTGGGCAGTATTTTTACAAAAGTAATGATGTACCTAATGAAATCACCATGCAAACAATAGTTTACAAGTACAGATGAATAAAGGAACTCGCAGAGATTATCAAGCAGTAATATTTAACATGTTGTAATCAAGACTTACAGCAAAAACATCAGCCTGTGCCCGCCGGTCCCCTTTTCATTCGAGCATATTTTCATAAATGCAAACATTCAGAAAGAATTTCCTTCGAAAGCTCATAAATATTTCCCACTTTTACTGCTACCCTCAAATTCGGGGCATCCTAATTTGAGCTTTAACCTCTACATGTAAAGTTGGAATCACTTTGTGTTGTGATAGTCATAAGCGCGTTTTAAAACGGATCGGTGGAGGGGAGAATTAAAGATTAATCCCAATCTCCAATAAATATCGGAACGAATTTTGTCCGAAATTGGAATTGAAGAATTTGGACTTATTTGGGATCCATTTGGTAGATGAGGTGTTTTTTTCGCAGATGAATTATGGAAAAGCGGAGATTTAGTGTCCACTTCGCAATCGAGGGAAGGGCTTTTTAAAGGATTAATTACGGGAACTAATGAAGAACTATGCGTTTTTTCTAATTTACTTGATGGTGTTTTTGTTAGGGTTAAGATTGAAAAGGATTAGTTTTTGTTTTGATTTTGAACTTAATTTCAGTGTAGGTAAATTGGAGTAAAGTAGAAGACAATACAAGAGTTTTCACAAACATTACTATGAGGTCTCACAGTGCGCATGGACGCACAGGGTGACACATGAACCAATCACAGAGCTCTATTCAACGCTGTGCGTTCGATTTGCTGCTTCACTTAAGCAAGCATCGTTTGTGAATACGGGCGTAAGATTAGGTAGACCTACTTAGGTAAGAGAGAAATACCTTTTAACTTCTTTTGACTCGTATCCAATATCTATACTTATAATAAATCTGTAGAGAGGTCAATTCTGTACATTAAAGATATTTTCAAAATAACTATCAGGGGGTGATTAGTGATCGATACTGATGCCAAAAATGCAATCAGTAAAATTTTTGTCTGTCTGTCTGTCTGTCTGTCTGTCTGTCTGTCTGTCTGTCTGTCTGTATGTTCCTTATAGAAACAAAAACTACTCGACGGATTTTAACGAAACTTGGTACAATTATTCTTCATACTCCTGGGCAGGTTATAGGATACTTAGAAATTCCCACGGGAATGGGAATTAGCGGGAAAATCGTTTTGTATGAAAAATCTGAACCGCTTAAGTTAGACGCTTGAAATTTGGCATGCAGGTACCTTAGTAAACTTGAAGCTTAGTTACAAAAGGATATTGCAAAATTCCCACGGGAACGGGAGTTAGCGGAAAAAAACATTTGTATGAAAAAATCTAAACCGCGTAAGATAGATGAAGGGGGTAAAACGGGATCCACGCGTACGAAGTCGCGGGCGGCCGCTAGTTATTCAATAAATTAATATCTCTAGATTATGTCCCATTTGCTGAAAAAACAAGTTTTCTTCCGTTTTCAGGCTCTATATGGACCACAAAATAAATCATTTCAAGTCATACCACTCGTATTAACCCACATTTCCTTATCTTTTTATCGTAAGAACTAAAAGCTTTGCTAGCTTTCCATATGAAGGATAGTGGAATTAGCAGTTACTTAGCCATTTGCCGATGTATGGAAGCGGTCCAACGTAACCGCGAACATTTTGGCATGACATGAAGTACCTATAAGTCAATGGGACTAAGTAATATTTTGAGTGTTTTCGTTAATTTATATTACACCCTTTGCGGGACAAAAAATATGTCGATTTAGAACCGTGTCTGAAATGCTCAGAACTTTATTAAATCTTAATATTATATCCACAATGAGGGTTTTCGCGAATGAAAGATCCGTGAAAGGATGTGGATGTGGGGTCTGACTGCTGCGTGAATGGTGGATTTTGACATATCTGTCAATTTCATGTCAAAAATAACCAATCATGTAGCATTTGGACATCGCGTCTACGTATTGCCATCTGGCGGATTTTTCATTCGCGAAAACCCTCATTATTTCATTATGGTGTTACATTACAAGTTTTGTATAGTCAGTCAATAGACACAGGCATTTTTTAAATGTATTTCAATGAACATTTATTCAAGCAGAAGTGAAATGTCCTCAGAATCACTTATCCTTCACTTTTTCAATCGAAAATAAGTTTAAATCTAATCATTCGAGATTTAGACAGTTCAGTGTTTATGTTAAATTCGTCTTTACTAGTCAGAAAGATGGACATTTTTATTGGGACTCGGACTTTAGTTTTAAAAACTCTATAATATTTTTGAATCTATTAACTACTGTTCTTCAGGTGAGTTGCGTTACGTGAGTTAATTTTGATTCTACATTACAATAATCACTTCTACGTCACAAAACAAAAGTCCTATAGTGCCTTCTATTTGTAGAAAGAAACTTCACTATAACCACGTAGTAAATAACCGGCGTGTTTTAACCGCCCGGCGCCGGCAAGACGCGCGTGCGACCGCCGCCGTAAATTGCAATTTGGGAATTACTGCCATGTAAAGATCGACGGTTTTGGTCTGCCGATGTAGAGCTGAAAATGTATAGACTGGCCTGCTTTTTCAATTCTAAGCCAGAGATAACTATGTGAAGCAAAAATATACATAAAAGGTGTAACCTAGTGGGAGGCCGCCACTACGTCTTCCGGCCCGTGGTCACCACTCAATAACTTTTCTGCCCCAACGCTGTGCCCTGCCCACTGCCACAGAAATACTAAAGTTAGGAGGTATTGTCACTTCAACGACGTTAAACCCGTTTGCCCCTAATTCCAAAACACCTTATTTTTAATGTCAAAGGTTTCGTAATTATAACTACTCAATTTTATATTAGGTACGGGTATTCTCTGTATAATATATTTGGATCCCATAGCAAAAGCGCCAGAACAAATAATTATAATTTAAAATACTGCCCCTTCTATCCATTCCCCTGTCTACTCTTTTAACACTTCCGGCCACATCCTGTCACGTTCAGTAACAACATTTGCTAATCGTCTCGTACCATTATCCCCACTCCCCCCTTGAACATACGAAGTGGCCAAAAAGAGTATGGTTTTGTGAAAAGATGGTAATGGGATTCGGGGAGTTGCTACTTAACGTACACATTGTATTTTCATTGGGTAAAATATTGAGATTTTTGGGACTGGCAGTTTTTATAATTTAAGCCCTATGATAAAGGCTAGAGGCATAAGTTTAGATAATTACCTACATTGTTATCATGTAATAGTGAATGGTTATTTTTCTTTATAATATTTTGTCGCATTAATCTGATGACGATGATGAAGGTCGCAAAGGGAAGTACTTGGGTGCGGGCAGTACAGGATCGGTTGTCTTTGAAATCCTTGGGGGACGTCTTTGTCCAACAGTGGACGTCATTTGGCTGAAAATTTACACGGATATTTTCAGAGTCCTGCACTAAGCAGACAAGTATGCAGAGTCGACAGAAAATTAAACTGTAATCTACATCAATAGATTATAAGTACATAATTATAAGTTATTATAAGTTATGTTTAATTAACCATGAGACATGATTTCGGTAATAAATATTATAGTCAGTTATGCTGCAAAATAGCTCCTATTTACAACTTCATAAATATGATAACACAGTTTTTAATTTGATGAGCTGTCGTCGTTCTGCTATGACGGTGACGACCATAGTTTTGTATAGGTTCTTACTCATAGTTAGTTCCAATATTAATATTTATTCTAAGGCAAGTAGTAGTTCTTATGTAGTGAGTAATATAAACCCCTTGTGTAAGCCTTTGAAATAAACCTAATTGATTCATAATTACGCCATAAAAACACCATCAATTGCAACTCCGAGCCATCGAAACAAGTGATTATCGCTTGTTCTACAAACTAATTTCGCAAACAACAGCGCCTTAACATTAAGAGAACGTCAAACAAATTCAATTTGTCCCCCTCCCCTTAGGGGGTTAGGGGGTAAGTGCCAGTTAATTGACAAGATTTACGGGGCGGTTTCGGCTAATGTCTCGTTCTAGATTCGTCCACGAAAATATGGTGTTAGTTGATGCTAGTTGGATGTTTGTTTTATACTGAAAATGGTCGTTTTGCGAAGTGTATTTATAAATGTATAGCTTCTGTTAATACTTAAAATATATTAAATTGAGTATAGGAACTAAGTTTTAGGTTCTCGTCAATAGATGGCACTGTAGTGTACGCATTGATAAAACTCAATTAGATTCGATAAATTAATGTCAACGTAAAGTTAGAACAAAAAGTCAAATACGTTTACCTTCATGAAAGTCTACATATTGATATTTACCCAAGACTCATCAAGTAGGTACCTAGTATCACAAAAATAATTTTATAAAATCTTGCTCCAAAGTATTCAGTGTCTCAACTAGAATTTTAATGACAGTTTAATTTTTCAAAATCGAAGATTACAATAAAAAACAAATGACAAAAATTTCTCTCCGGCGGGGAATCGAACCCCGGTCTCCCGCGTGACAGGCGGGGATACTGACCACTATACTACCGAAGACTGTGTTAGCATGTACAAAATTTTAAATCAATAGTTTATCGCTACTTGATGAGATAAAAAAGTAGTTCGCAAGTGATAAAGAAATTGATAAGGTTTTTTTATTGTTATTGTGTTGTTAAACATTTTGCTAGTGTAGAAAACTGCAATGTAACGTGATTGTAACTTCTTCTACTTGATTGGTTCCTTTTGTAGATTAGTAAAAAAATGTTATGCGTTTAATAATAAATAAATAAATAAATAAATATTTATTTCAATCACATTGGGATCATATTAGTTAAGGTTAGTTTACATTAAAATTTTAAATTAAATAAATCAATAAAATAATCCAACATTACAATTTACATATTACATTAATTTCAATAATAATTTCAATAATGTCATGGTTATTTTAAATTAGGCAGCACATGAATCATGCAACAATGATTCATGTACTGACAGTCAAAACGCTCAGAGAATAGCCTCAGGATACTGTTTGAGCTCCCCCAGGTCCGGCGCACCAGGGATGCGCACCTTTTTCGCATCGTTGTGTAAAAACAATCTACGCCGAATTCGGCAAACATCCCGGACGCGCTACAGAACCGAGACAGCCCCAACAGCACCCTGAAGGCATTATTGAACTGGACACGCAAGGCACTGTACTGCTTTTTAGTGTAATTTATCCATAAACTACTCGTGTATAGGGACGTACAGAAAGCTCTAAAGAGAGTGATTTTAACATCCACTGAGCAGCGAGCAAACCTACGGGCAATCATATTTGCTCTCACAGACAGTGCCCTGCGCTCCCTTTCAATATCCGCATCATCCTTCAAATCAGAGGTCACTAGATGTCCAAGGTATTTAAATTGTTCTGCCTTTTTTAAAGGCTTAATGAGTCGGTATTTTTTCCGTTCAGTAGCAATTCATGGTGCCTTAGTTTACACAGGTGTTCAGAGTAAAGAGTAGAGTTTAATTAACTTAAAGTTTGGTTTATCTATTAATAGCCAAAGATCTTCAAATACTAGTGGAACAAAAAATAAATATTTTAATATCTTGTAATAAATTATTTACATATTATTATTATGTTGAGCTTTAGGTACTCGAAAGCTAGGTTTCACGCTTTCTATTTTAGTAACATTGCGTTACATATTTCATATTTTGTACTTAACATATTATAAAAATAAAGCCTACTTTATTTAGATTTATTTGCTTTATATAATAAGAAACTCAACAGCATTTAATATTAAAATAATAATAAAAAAAATATTCACCATAACAGAAATATGTACAAAGTGTTGCAATTTATGCAACTTACACGGTTGAAAACATTAAATAAATTAGATAGATATACTCAACTCATACCTGTTTTCACCATCAACCCCTAATTTTTAAGTGACCCCTATGAAAACAAAATGCCTGTTATGTGTCACCATAGGGGTCACTTAAAAATTAGGGATTGATGGTGAAAACGGGCACTGAATTTCATAACTATAAAGTTATGGATATGTTACGGCTAAAGATAGTTGTGAACATAAACTTAAGATTAGCCGGCTAAACTTAAGTTTATCTTCGAGAAGCAGCTAAAGTTCGATAACATGTTAGTTTGCGTCGTGATATTCCATCTTTAGCCGGCTAATGTGCACATTAGCCAAAACGAAACGGCTAAAAATGTATTCGATGGGCGCGCCAGGCCGGCGGAGGGCTTGAGGGAGCGGTGGGGAGACAACGCGCGCGCAGTTTTATTTTGTAATTTTAAATACCTACAGAAGATTCTGTAATGACCAAATGGTTCCTTATTATTTTATTTTAATGATTAGGTAGATATTGTTTTAAGTAATAAATATTTTGTTATTGTAATAATTGTAATTTTGAATACCTACATAGGTACCTACATAAAAGTATGTGTAATGAAAGTGATTATTTCTTAATAAAGTTTTCGTGTCAAAATAGTAACATTGTTTCCTTTTCCATTTCCTTCTACATTTTTAGCCAGGGGTCTGCGGTTACACTTAAGTTTAGCCGGCTAAAGATAGAAGAAACTAACATTAACACCTCGTCGAAGATAAACTTAAGTTTAGCCGGCTAATCTTAAGTTTATGTTCACACCTATCTTTAGCCGTAACAGATATACAGGGATAACCCTGGCATCATCTAGATTTTCTCAAAACTGACCGAGCTGTTGAGTTCTGAGGATCAACTGACCAAACTATTTAGACTAAACGACTCTAATGGCCATCATGTTTATGGAGACTGAGTGTAATGGCTATCATATTTATGGAAACTGAGTGTAATGGCTATCGCGATCTCAAACGACTCATAATTAGTTGGTGTTAATTGCTGGAACGACTGAGTAGGGATGGAGGGTCGTTAGGCATCAGCTGTTCTGGTGGACATTATTGTTGTTATTGTTTTAAACTATAATTGTCAGTGTTATTATATTTATGGACTAGCTTCTGTCGCCGCCCTAGGTTTTGCCCGTATGAATTCGGTTTTAATTTTGTACTGAAAGCAGACATTTTACTTTCAATATTTTCTAACCGACTGACATAGCCCGATGGATTAGCAAGCTAAAGTGGCAATGGGCAGGGTACATAGTACGCAGAACTGACGGCCGATGGGGCAGCAAGGTTCTGGAATGGAGGCCGTGTACCGGAAAACGCAGCGTGGGACGTCCACCTACAAGGTGGACCGACGACATCGTAAAGGTAGCAAAGAAGCGCTGGACACAGGCCGCTACCAATCGATCAACATGGAAAGCATTGGGGGAGGCCTATGCTCAGCAGTGGACGTCCTATGACTGAAATGATGATGATGATGATTTTCTAACCGTTCACCATTGCTTGTTTGACACTGCTTGATATTTTAAGCACAGTGCATCTATGACATAATAATAATATTAGCAATGAAAATAAATGGTTTGATATTACAAGTTTTTATTTACTTTACATGTCTAGTGTCGTCAAATCTTGCAACTTAAAATTGATCCACTTCTCGGTTTCCCAATGAGCTGAAATTTTGCATGCCTGTGTAAGTTGGATGACAGCGAAATATTTTTTAATAACCTTTTGCCATGTCAACCTTTACAAAACATTAAAAACTGTCTCCAATAATAATACATATTCCTAAAAATATTTAATCTCAAACTTTTCTTACATAACAACAGTCGTTTATTAATATCGAGTTATTTATTGAAATAATAAACAGTGGGTGAACTTTTTTAATCGAAACTTGGCTTCATTCGTTCGGTGAACAATTTATTGTTTTTAATTCAGGTGCCCGATAAAGAGGTGTAAGCGACTCCGCGGGAAATCACTAGTGAGCTATAAAATTAATGTTTAGGTGTTGCACTCGCTTGAGGCGGTGTGGGCTTCCAACTGTCGATAACAGAAACAAGAAAAAATGTATTTTAGAAAAATATAATTATTTTAGGAATGTTGCTGGCATCGACTTGTGAAGCTTCTCACTCTCTCAAGAGTGAGATGCAGAATTTGTTGTCATGTCAACAGTCATAATTATCTATCCATGCTAAACCATCAAATAATGTTAAAATGATTTAGGGTGGATTCGACCAAACAAGAGTAAATAAATATTAATCTCAGAATAGATCGTCATTTATTCGACATTTTGACTACATTTTGATTTACTTAAATACCAAGAGTTATTCTCGGATAAAAGTTTGATCGAATTGGGCCTTAAAGACCTAGGTTTTGAATTAGTGCCTAGTAAAAATATTAGGCAGCAATAGAAAAACTATTGTCTTGTGTCTAGTTATTTATTTAGAGCCCTAAGTCTGTCACTATAACTACAAGCATTCCGGCAGTTGGAGGTAAGCTAGCCAGTTCCTCTGTGGTTGAGGATTCCGGGTGATGTTCGCTTCCAACCTTCGGTTTGATCATCATTTTCCACCAGTTGAGATGCAGGCCAAAAGCTTCCTCGTTGTTGATAAAAAAGAAAATATTTTCATTTGAGGAAGGTTTTAATCTTATCGACAACTCGACAAATTTTACACCTACCTCATCCCTCGGACCCCTGTTTCGCAGCGTCCGTTAATTCTACAAGTTTTCCAATAGCCGCCGATACACCTGTGTACCATGTTTATTGTATTTCACCTTTCATTCCTGCTTTCTTCCTCTAAATCCATTCCTATCTCCACCACATAAGGTTCAGTCACAGCCCCAATGGGTCGAGGAAATGAAAGAAGCAGGGTGTATTTATGTTTTTGTAACGAAATTATTTGCGGGCTATTTACAGGTTGGAAATCTGAGATTGTTTTCAATGGAAGGTATTACAGATTTGTTTGCGTTTTGTTATAATTCTGTTTGGATATTTATCCATCGACAACAATCTTATTCGTGGTTGAAGTATGGAAGAAAAATTTCAGTTAGCTGCAATATTTTTCTGTCTCTAATACATTTAATTTTTTGAACTCTAGCAAAACTCTATGCTATGTAGTAAAAGTCTTGAAATCGTGATTGAATATCATGTAAGTAATTGTTGTATTGAAAAAGAGTTCGACAATACATAATGCAAGGAGCTTAAAAGCTCATTGTTGGTAAAATATATATTTTTAAACTTCATAGTCTAGCTCACTGTTTGTCGGCAAGTACTTACTTTAAAGTGTGCTTTTGATTTCCGTTCGCTTATTTCAACCACTAGGAGTTTTCCAACTTTGAGTGACAAAATATGTTTATTAACCACTACTTTGTTTTGTTACCTACACTAATATTAAAAAAGTAAAGATTTCAATGTTTGTTTTTTTTTGTATTGAATAGGCTTCGAAACTACTAGACCAATTTGAAAAAATATTTTATCATTAGAATTCTACATTATTTTAAATGAACATAGGTGGTACAAAGTTCTCCGGGTCAGCTAGTTATTATTTTAGCACTTATTTCACTGTAATGTAGGGGAGACCGAGGAGAGTTGTAACAGAGGAGAGTTGAGACGTTGAGGATTATTTTGGAACTTATTAACTATCAGCAAGCTCGCAACAGCACGTATTTGTTAGTTCGAGACTTGAACTAAAAACGCGCACTGCTACGAGCTCGCTAGTAGTTAATAAGTTTTAAAAAATCGTCAATGTCTCAACTCTCCTCGGTCTCCCCTACCACTCTACTACTGTAAGAACTACTCTCTTAAGTACTATACCTGTAATAATAATTTTACTAAGCACTTTGTCGTTATTTTACTCTAAATATTTGACACTAACTACTTATTGGCGTTACCCTTGATTAAGATTTTACAAACACCCATTAAAAAGGTGTCATCTCAAAAATTAAATTAACATCGCTACATTAAATGAATAGAATAACGAAACACTCAATTTCATTTAGCCGAATGTTTCAAAACTGAAAGTAAATGGAGCGTTATAATACCATTTAATTTATTTAATAATAACGGTCACGGCGTTGTCAATACAGGGGTGTATGGCACCCCAAATAATATAATTATGGCACCCTCGAGTCATTGTAGGGCACGGATGATTTAATTTAGTTTGTTTAGTGATATTAAGGCGATTGATTTGATTTAGTGCTCGCATTTGGAGATTAAAAACTAACTGCTCAGATGGTGCAGTTTGCGAAGTGACGAATTTAACACGGTTTGTAGGGCGAGTGAGTGTGATTATTTTGTCAGATACGTCATTAGTTAATATTAAAGGATCAAAATTAATGACCATAAGTTTTAATTTGATCTCAAGCACTTTAAGCCGTATATTGCAGCAGTATATTGTTGCAGCCATTAGCTATAGTTAAGAGAGACCATTTTTAAAATTAGTTAAAAAATAGACAACCCGGGTCTGAAATAAATCATTACTTAACAGTGTGATACCTTTTTTCTTTAATTAGGTACCCATGATAAAGTTGACAGTACCTACTTACATGAATAGAGTCGGTGATATAAAAACATACTATTTGTTCATCATTAATGTTAGTTTGCCTTAGTTGAAATATATTATTATAACACGTTCTCTATTGCATTTACTTAAATTCCAAACTTTATTAAATAAATCCTTATCCTCACACTAGCATAGTCACCCTACCAAGACAAACAACGGAAACATCCCAAACGTTGCTATCAGCTTCCAATATAAAATGTTCACATGAAATATTGTGTACAAAATGGAAACGTAAATTCATGAAAGTTTCATTCATAGATGTGGCACGTCCGCTCGCTGCGAAGTCCGAATATCGTGTGTGTGCAACAAAAACACGTGCGCAAGAGGGTGGGGAGGGCGTGGCTTAATCTCTAACAGCCAATCAGAGCGCCGCATTTGTTTTATGTCTCTATCAGCCGCTAGCGGCGTCCCGCTCTATATCGTAGATTACGGGAGTCGATTCTTCATTCCTGAAGCTCTGAATCTATTTTTTTATTGGCATTTAAAGTTGGAGCTCGCGAGTATGGAGGCCGCAATACGTTCTCCGAATTAAATGTGGTGGGAGTTCCGATGTAATAAGTTCGTTATGTGCTTTTTGTAGAGATAAAATTTTAAAGCTGTTGATTTTAGCTTTCTAGCCGTCTGTTTGAGTTTGATTCCATTTCATATTAAACCTGTTTCATTGCTACTTAAATACAAACATTTGAAAATGAAAATTATTTATATGATAATATTAATTTGTTCTTTTAATTAACGTCCTACATAATCCCTTTATTAAATTAAAGTACTTACAGACAAATTGGTAATTTGTCGCAATAATTTAATCCTTCTTTAAATTAAACGGTGGTGGATTAATCAAAATTAAATTTTGTTTATCCAACTCCATCACACACGTAATTAAGATTTATTCGTTGTGAATAAAGTTTAAAATTGTTTGTGGGGATTGAACAAAAGATGTCCCTATCATAAGCTTATAATAGACCGATGATAAAATCGGGACAAAGCAAAGGTGTCCCTAATTGATGTCGGGATGAATGGCCAGCGCACCCTTTGTAGGGAAGAGGGTGAGGTGGGGCCTCACTGCAGGCGAGCGAAGGTCTGTATTATGAAATAGAGCACGAAACTATTTAAACACGAGCATAGATTATAAAAAAAAACATTTTAAAATAATAAATTAAGTACTACTGCATGGGCACTGATACAACTCGATGATGAAATCCTCTTTAAAATAGTTTACTTGTTATTAATTAGGATTTCATACCATTTTGGATAACAAAACGTTGTTTAGAACTTTGTCTTACCCTTAAATAAATATTACCCCTAAGTTTAAGTTGCTAATTAGGTGTACCTACCAACCTACAAGACAGTAGTTACGTTTTAACAGTAAGAAAAGCTTACCCACTGAACTTGGACAAAGGCGTTTTACCTTTGTTAGAGTAGGGTAGTGTCTCAGTAAAGTCCAGTTAGTATTAAATAATGACGAAGAAACGTTTGTCGGAGTTCAGTTTTTGAGCCTCTTTCTCATATGGCTTATAATTATTATAACTCTAAACATGGCCAGCTTGTCATTTCTTGATTTTAATCTTGCCCAGCCCCGTATTTTCTTGGCTATCAACTTGGCTAGTTACGTCTTTTCTTAGCTTTAAGCTTGACACGACTTTTTGACATATCTCCCGCTCACACTGAGGCCCCACCTCGTCCTGTAGTGCGGTATTATGTCACATCCGGCCGGTACAAATCGTTTACCCGACTGCGTCAATAGAAGGGAGTAATTGATACCCTCAATGGATTTTGACTTTTGTGCGGCAAACATTGACAGTTGATAAACGTATGTGTAGGCACATCAAACTATACATTTTTGTTGGAAAATACCCTGTATTACAACACGTTAAGGTGCCACAGTATTTAGCTTGATGTGCTACAATCCGTACATAGTCTAGTTGCAACCCTGTATTTAAGCTTTATTGGCATTAATCTTAGCTATAGTTGTTGACTTTAACTATTAATTGATTACGTAGTGTGCGCTCATTAAAATGTATGAAGCTAATTTTAAAAATTAATGTGTTTCCCACATTACATAAATCATAGAGGCAGTGACTTGCCTTAGTTTTATTTCAAGGTAATTTGAAATCACCGATTTTGATCAATGAAATAGATTTTTACATCCTGAAGACAGGTTGACCTCAGATAATAAAGGCTTTTCTTTCTTTGAAGACAGGTTGATCTGTGCAAGTAAAATGTTTTTTTTTGTTCTTTCTTTGTTAAAATATTTTTCTAAAGAGTGTATGTATAGTATGCTCTACAATTGACGGCTTGGAAGATGCTTATGTTATACAGCATGAGCTTTAGCTTGACGAAATGTAACTAACTTCTTTCTCTATCAACTCATAAAAATTACATCCAGATATAGAAAAGATGCTTTGGACTGATTTTTAACTACCACTGATTTTCCTTTGCTTGAAAAATTTAATAATTGACGTCTGATAAAATGGCCAAGAGTTCATTGAAAGGAAGAAAGAAGCAGAAAGAGGTAACTAATATTGAGGAATCAGCCCTCATTCGATACCACAGTTAATTAGGTACTCTGTTGTTGAAGTGAGGAAAATAATCCTAGAATTAAAAAACAAATCTATGACTACCCCAATAAGCTTCCATAAACCATCATCAAAAAAAGTCAAAAACTAGGATAAACTCTGTGGTCATATTTTTCGAGCATAAATTGTTCTGAGGCAGTTTTTTGTATGGGTTTGGTCATTTTTTGTATGGGATTGGTCATGAATGGACCGGATACCGAGTTTCTTTAATTGATTTCGGTGTTTTGATGGGATGTGTGAATGGAGTCTCATTTCCTATGACTTTGGGGATGGAACTGGTTTGAGGCGTGTATTTAATATTTTTTTATATTTTATCTTGATCTTGTAACGTGTTTTTGATTCAGATTAAATAATATAAAGAGTCAGTATGTAAAGTAGATTTAAGGGGCAGATATTAAATTAAAAATTAAGATTGTTACATAGAGATAGAGTTTTATACATACGAGGAGATCAGATAATTCATTCATTTACAGGAAAACATAGCTGTGAATGGTCGAATTTCAGCATTTAGTACACCAATGATTGAATCTTTTCTTGAGTACTTACTGATTTACATTTTTAAGTTCATAAGACAGACAGAGATAACTAAAAAATACGGTCACGAAGTTTTGTAATAGTAAAAAATAATCTACTTAATACAAAGTTTAATGAAACTTGGATTAAAATTTATTGTAGTAAGTACTTTTTAAAATTAATTGACTGGTACATATCAATTAATTTAATACACCAATATGTGGTAATGGAGCATAAAATCTACACGATCTCAGAACCCCAGCAGATGTCTCTAATTCAATGGGTGTTTCGCTTCCTTCCGACCTCGAGTGCCATTCACGGCGCTGTCAATTAATAAAATATTTGTCACATAAATTATACGACGACAAACGATCCTTCCGGCCATTATTGCTATTATCGTTTCAAAATAAACTGCCTTATTATATCGCATAATAGTTTTTAGCGCGGACGCTAGAGGGGAATGCACGCGCGGGGGGACCGCAAAAACTGCACCCGACTTAATTATAAAGAGACAAGAAGCGCCATCAAATAGCGATTCGTTAAATCTACGCTCTCGTGTTAACACCACGAGCAGTCTGTCTCTATCTGGCTGATACAAGAAGGAGCGAGAGGAGCGTATTTCTGTGCGTGTTTCATCTTTGGGCGGCGTCAGCGATATAAGGTTTAGATTGACTGGGCGTTCTCAATTCACTTTTTTGTTTGCGCCCAGGAGCTCGCTTTTCATTTGGTGTCGCGGCGCGCGAGTGGTCGAACGTTCGCCGTTCGGTATTCGAGATGTTTTAATTTGCTGGAGCGTGTGTTCGGTTTGTGACTACGAATATGTCCGAATTGCGTGGTTCGCCTCCGATGTCGCGGGGTTTGGAGGGTGGTTTTGGGGCTCCGCTGGCGGCACTGAGTTCTTTGGCGGAGGCGCCTCCTCCAGCGCCGAATCCTCACGGGATTGACCATATACTGTCGCGCCCAGCAGTGGGATCTAACGTGGGTGCTGGGCTGTTGACGCCTCGGTTGTCTCTTGCGGCTGCGGCGGCGGGGATGGCGCACTACCTTCAGCACAAGCCGCTCTACTGGCCTGGCTTCCAAGGGCTGGTCTCCAATCCGATGGCGTGGAGAGACCGGTTGCAGTCTAGTGAGTACTTTGCCTTTATACCAACCATAAATCCAAGGTATAGCTTGCCTATAATGCAATGAATCTATAAGAGACATAACAGGCTTGTTGTTGTAATGATAAAAGTCAAATGTACACAAACTTTGACATAGTCGTAGCGGTGTTAAAGTTTTAGGATTAGGTGTTTTATGTTTAGTTAATTAATTAAACTTATTGTTAAAAATAGTAAATTAATTTGCAACTTTGAAAAAGACATCAACGAGCTAGAAGTCTTGAAGATCAAGATAATAACAAATTATTGACTTTTTTAATGATTTATGAAACAGGTATTGAAAAACACTTGTTGTATTTGTAACTTATAATACGTAATTTAATAACCCCGTTTGTTAAATTGTAATTATGACGAGATAATGAGAAAACATTTGGTTAAATAAACTTATTGACACTTTTTATGCTAAATAAGGTATAAAATCAATAAAACTTAAAAGCTTAAATGGGAAAGAAAACCAATACTTAGGTAATAAATAAAATACGCAAGCTTTAAAAAGCTCGCTTTGCCGCCCGCCCCAGCCGCCGCCGCCGTCGGAAAGATAATACCTACGAGTTTAAGTTCAATTTGTAATAAGTAATTGTGAGTATTTTGACTGGTCAACAATATTTTATGCAAAACATATTTTATTGTCAAGTAATAGATAACAAGATAAAATTCTAATAAGGTATTGTCATTGAAGATAAAACATAGTTTTATTAATTTACGTTAAAGTTGGAATTGCTTAACAATGAACAATTGCCAACTACAGCTTACATTAAAAAGCCAAAAACGATTTATGATTACATAATTTATTTGAATTTTTACATACAAATAATTTTTAGTAGAAAGAAACTCATGTGGCGGTCATTTTTAAATAAGGAGGGGCTAATTATTAATTAAAAAAAATAAAATTAAAACAAATATTTCATCCATTGTTCACGATTTTCTATTAACAAATCAATAAAATTAAATATTACACCAACCGGCCATTGTGGAAATCATTGGGTGAGGCCTATGTTCAGCAGTGAACGTCCTATGGCTGAAATGATGATGATGGTGATGATGAAATATTATTGTATTAATAATAATAAGAAAATAAATGAAACTGACTCTGATACTTATTCTTATATTATCATGACATTTTGTTCTGCAAATAAAATTATTTGATTTGATTTTGATCAATTAATATAAGAAACGTGAATTTGTTAGCTCAGGTTGTTGTTATCGATGAATGTATGTATATGATATTTTACATTGTGATATCTTGCCGCGCTGTTGTGTAGAGTCGGGCCGACGGAATCTGCAATTCCTATACGAGTTTGGGTTTGCTCTTTTATTATGTTTTTATTAAGTAATACAACTCGAATAAAAATACCGTTAGCGGTATTTTATAGAAAATATACTTAGGTATATTTTCATTTGTTTTTTTTATTTTGCTGCGATTACAAAACTCAAAAACTGCGATTTAGAAATTAAGTTAGGCATATAAAATACGAAATGTGTACACGGTTATAGGCACGTTATTTCAGAGGGTACGTCGTGTCAGTCCATTTATGCCATAGCGGCTTATTAAGTTTGACAACCTTAATTGTAACCAGTTCAGTGCAGCTCTATCAACTGTTGTCTGTGCATTGCTGAAGCTAGCGACCTTTCAATCCCTGCTGATGTTAAAATATAACAAATTCAGAAAGAATCTAAGCGAAAGGTCACTGACTGACTCACTCACTAATCACGAAATCTCAGAAACTAATTATTAAAAACTAAGCCGGGATTTTGCAAAATTCAACCCCTAAGGGGGTAAAACGGGAAGTCGCGGGCGGCCGCTAGTTTATGATAAAAAAAGTCGCAGACCCAAAAATCTACTGAAAATTTAAATAATTAAGTAACAAGTAGGTACACATTATGTACACACATATTCCTAATTTTTCTATCCAATTAAATTTGCTTATCACTATCACCGACTTCGCTCCGTCAATATCGACATAATCCAGGAATGTAATATTATTAAACCGCGCCACAATATTACAGCTGTAATTCCTGTAATCTGGTGCTTGAGATAGCGAGTAATTGACGTTTTCAAGGTAGGTACTTGCAATTATTGTGTCGTGCCGATCGATCAATTAAAATACGAACTGTTACGGTTCACATACTTTTACGTAAAATATTGAATTATATTCGTAATCTAATTTAAGTATTTTGTGAATATTTGTATTTGGGACATTACAGGAGACATCTATTAAAGATTACGAGAGTATCAGACATTTAAATAAACGCAAGTGTTGTAACAGCTATTTAGACATGGTAACCGTAATGTTTTTTTTTCGAATGGATGAAACGCAGTTTTCAGTCTCAGAAAAACTAAATTTACACATATTTAATTATTTTATTTTATTGAAGTTCCTCGAAATAATTGAAATGCGCTCTAATGTAGAGCGAGTTTCCGATTAAATTCTCATCTAACTGTTCTATGTCATCATTAATTCAACCCCTTATGAAAATGAACGCAAGAAAAACGATTATTTCTAACCTGATTAATTTATCATTATTAATTTTTACCTCTTTTAGAAGGAACCCAAAGCAAATTATGTTATTAATTAATAATATCTCGCCACGGATGGACGGTGATTTTAATAAACGCGTCCCTCCGCTTATTAACTGATAAGCTGATAACTGATCAGGTAATAATGTTTAATGAATGATAATAATGCTGTTGCTGATGTTATAGTTTTGTATGAAGTTGTGGTATAACTATGAGTAGTATGTTTGAACGCAGTTCAATATATTATTTTATTTTACACTGCGCCGTCTAGTCCCAAGTTAAGCTTGTAATATTAAGTACTCACGAAGGAGAGTGAGCTTACTTATGTGTGTACGTGTACATGCACATAACGATAATGTAATGTCTATCAAAACTTTTGATAGACGAATAGTAGCAAGCCTCCACACATATAAACACGCTTTCGTGAATTGCCGTAACTATACTAGATAACGGATATAAACTTAATTATTTACTTTCTTTTATTAAACAACTGAAAAAGACAAATTACTTTTTGACAGTTACATTTAGATAGCTTAGAAAAACCAGTAGGGTTTGATGTAAAGCTAACGAGTTAAGAAAAGCTCGTGTTTTTATACTTTTTGAGATAATGCTAGGTTACTTGGACCGTAGGATTATTGACTTGGAACGCTCATGATTCCGAGTCTGTGGTTTAAATCTCCATTCTAACACACATAGAGTAATATTACTAAGGCTGGATTGCACCATCTTACTGTAAGTATAACAAACAGCAAAAGTCTGTCAAACTATATTACAAAAAACACAGGTTATTGTTATAGTTATGGTTAAAGTTAGGTGGTGCAACTAAGCCTAAGTGTTTTGCTTCCTAGATATTATAGGCTTGAATGAATCTTTGCCTGAAAATAAAAATGATTATTTAATTTAGCGAGTAGATACTTCATTCAGATTCCTAGTCTGATTGAGTGTATGTGACAACTCAAAAAATAGAAGAAAATTCTCACCACTATCTTAAGACTTTTCTGTACAGCAGTATTTATGTACTTAAACAATATTAATTTTATGAAAAACAATGAAACCCAAGCCCTTATAAAGTCCAACATTAATTACACAACAGTTATACCAACACCCTTTACCGAAACAAAACTCCAAATATTAATTTGGAGAATCGAAGCTGGGTCTCTGCGGCCCGTAAAAACCGTATTTAGCACTGGCCCCAAAGAACGCTAGACAATTATTAAAATCCCAAACCGTTTGCAGGGTTGGCCCAATCATTAATTAGTTGGGCAGTCGGGTAGGGTTGCCACACAAGATAAAATTAAATTATTGCTATGCAAATTAAACATTTTAAGTAAAAAATTATAAGTGGAAAGTCTGGGATTTAAATATTTTTATTTACACTACAGCTATTATATGTATAAATAACTAAAATGATAAGTAGAAAAGTCTGCGATTTAAGTATTTTATTTATACCACAGATATTATAATACCAGTACACATTAAACGTTCAAAAATACTATAAAAATAAGTGCTATATTTGTGTATTTATTCCTCTTATGCCTTAATTTAATACAAATACGAATTACAGCATATTATAATAAATCACTGACATTTAAAAAGGACATTGTTATTTTTTCCACGAACAACGCAGTAAAATCACACAATAATGGTTTGTAACATGCGACATAGTTTAACAATTAATTGTCATAGAGCAAGAAGATATTACTGAAAATTCCTCTAAATGGAGTTTAAAAAATAATTCTAAAACAATTTGTCCTCATAAATTGGGACAGTTGGTAGCCCTGGCCGGAATGAAGTGAGACACATTTTTTTAATTACCCCGCCCGGGTGGGGATGTGGGCATGTATGATTGCCCCCCTCCCCCCACGCCAAATGCTGCATATGTTGGCAGCAATTAAAATTTCAGTTTTTGAATGCAGTTTTGGAACGCCGCTTTCAATAACGGCTTTTATTTTTTGTTTTCGGCCAGTTCTGCAACTGCGTTTTGTGAGCAGATGAAAAAAAATTAAACGTATGAGGAAAATGACATTACGTTAAAAAAAGTTTAATTTTGAAACTGTTTTTTATTTTCAGCCAAACTGGCTGATAGGTATCTAGTCGCGTTTTTGAGTAGATTGATGATTTAAAATGACTGATTGAGGAACGTTGCAAAAAGTTTTAGGGCTGATTTTTCAATTGTCAGATATCTTTTAACTGAAGAATAAACTTGGTACCTACTTTGACATATTTTTCATGCTAAAACAGTCTATGTGCCAAAAATTATTCTTCAATTAAAAGATATCCGACGGTTGAAAAATCAGCCATTAATAGAGTAATATTAAAATTGAATAATTTAATATTAATTTCATTGCATTTCCTGTTCTCCTTCCAAAAAAACTAATTAATAATACCAAAACTGAAAATACAAAGGAAAAAAAGAGATAAATAAGTGTCATAAGTACGAGTAGATATGTACATGTACACCTTGTTGCATATCTATACAGTAAAAATGACGCAATTAAAGCTACATTTCAATTTGTTATTTAATCAGCCAAAAAGTGTGGGATGTGGGTGGGACCGGTCCCAGTGGGTGTCGTTTGGACTCAACGCCCAATGGCACCTCATGTATTGTGGATTAAGGTCGGATAATCCATACCTAGTAATAATTAAAGTTATTCATATTTATTTCATCCAATATAATTACTTTTAATGAATGAATGAAATGTTTTATTCAGCGACATAAAACAACATCAAGAAAATGATATCAAAACTAAAACTAAATAAAGTAGGTAATGTACTTTGATAATAATTTTCCCAAATGCCGATTCGTTAACGTAGATAAGTACATAATAATACCAAAGGCTTTGAATTTTACTTTTGAGTTTTTTAAATATTTATTAATTTAAGTCTCTAACTAGAGCACAAGACTTGACCAAAAACAGTATGATTACATTAAGCACACGTCAACCTAGATTAGATATAGATAATAGAGTCCTATTATAAGCTATGTCTAAAGCTTTTATGTTGGCTCATATACTTCTAGTCAGAAACTAATGACCTACTCGTAGTTGTTACCTCATAAAATCAAACATTAATAAGTTGTAAACTCATACATTGTTATACATAAAAGTGGAACCCTGATGCACTTACCTCATTATTAGGGATCCCCATCTTATGACGATTATTACACCCATTTTTTTTCATACTATTCAATGTACCTACAGTTAAATTACGGTGTATTGTAAGGTCTCTAGGAAAACACAATGTACTCAAAAACGTCTAAAACAGAAACACAACGCTAAACAATTTGGTCCAGCAATTATTATTACGGCCGAGAGCAATCTCCGCGCCTAATGAAATTAAATGAAGAAATACGCAACACCGCCGCAGTTTTACACTTTACGCTGCAGGGCTGTGTCTCACAGTCAAAATGATTAAAAGGAAACAATCCTATGATTTTCATCGCAATAATTGTTTTTCTATAAAAACGAAAAAAGAACATAGAAAAAAAAGACAAAAGTAACTCATAAAACATTAAAAATTTAGATATTAAGTACATATTAAATAAACAGTCTTTGTCGTAAACCTAAAGGTGATGATTTCAATCAAGGGTCTAAGCTAAAATGGCACAGTTTAGGTAATGAAACAAAACATAGTATAAAACTTCAATCTTAAAAATAATAGAAAGAAACACAAAACATTTTACTAAAAACATAGATTCATATTGTATTATTTTGTTAGACATCTTTTTTTATTTATTAACACGTTTTAATTTTGTTTTCATGAATTCTTTTTTGTTTTAAGGTACATGGGATTTCAGTGAGTACCATTTTTTATTATTTAATACAGTTTTGATTAATTTATTTGCCAAAAAAAAAACTCAATATATTGCTTTTATGAAAGAAATAATATGATATTCATTCACACATTCAATAAAATTCGTAATTAAATAACAAATTCATGAACTTTAAAATGATAACTTGTGTTGTGCAAACCCTAGAGCAGCCCCAAGCCGCCATCTTTGTTTTCAGCTGTATCTCTCGGTCACTGAAAATGCGCGTAATGTTCTCTTTTTTGATTACGCTCAGAGTATTATTATCTGCTTCATTCATATAAGTACGAGTACATAATTTAATTTCTGTGACGGGTCTGGGTGTGACTATGTATAATATTTATGTATTTATAGAAAAAAAAAGTATATACGTAGTATATCCGTTAAGCTAGCACCCATAACACAAGCATTAAGTTGCTTTGGGGCTAGCTGGCGCTGTGTGAAATTGTCCAAAGATTTATTATTATTATTATTATATTTATATAATATTTTGTGTTTAAACTGATGTAAGATTTACGCCCGTATTCACAAATGATGCTTGCTTTAAATGAAGCAACAAATCAAACGCACCGCGTTGAATAGAGCTCTGTGATTGGTTCGTGTGTGACCCTGTAATCTGTGCTTCCACGCGCACTGTGAGACCTCATAGCAATGTTTGTGAATACGGGCGTTAAACTGAATGCAACGCGAAGGTAAGGCTTACATAATAATATTTATTGTACCCGAATTTAGATTTTTTCTTAACTGGCAACTGTCAGTGACTGAGTTTGTTCCGGCGTTTCTTCTCAGCACTTGCCATATAATTTTGTCTCTGGTCTAGGGTCCAAAAGATAAGACACGTAAAGAACCTTTGGCTTTTTTTCTTTGTATGTTTTTTGACGTTCATAAGTTCCAAAGTGTATGAAGTAATTTCATTGTAATTCATTGGTTTTAACAATGAAAACCAAATAATTCCTTCCAAAAACACATCAAGCAAAACAATTGAAAGCGGCCAAATCCAAGTAAACCTTATAAATCTGTGGAAATACTACGCATTTCCATCAAAACAAATTCATATTCAACCCCAAGGCTCGATGGGGTGTCTGATTGCGTGGAACGGCGCTAAAGCGTTTTAATAAAATTATGGAACCCCATCCGGATGGGGTCGATGCGTGGAATGCTCAAATCTGAATAGATAAGCGCAGGCATAGGTGGAGGCTTTTATAAGCATTAAAAGCTGTATATTTTCTCCTGAAAATATAACTAAAGAACATAGATATGCTATCAAAAAGCAGCGAAAGTGTAAATACAAGAATAATCACAAATCAAATCAAAATTATCTTTATTTGTATAGACTAATTAAATTAGTACTTACGAGCCTATAGACACATGTCTCATTATTTTTTTGCCCTACCAGCGCTTCGAGACAAACATTTGGCAAGTGCTGAGAAGAAGCGCCGCAACAAACTAAGTCACATGTAAAGTTATCATTAATTTTGATAAAATAAATAGGTACCTAATAACTATTGATTTCAAAGCAATAATATTCGTAACTCAGCAATCAAAATCAGTAGCTACAAATAATTTTATTTTGAGGCATGGCATACAATACTGCAGTAGGTATTTAGAACCATTGCTTTTCATCAATTAAAACACCATTTTCCAAGTTTGAACTGCTTAATTGCCCATAATAATAATATGGGCATGATAATATAGCACAAGTAGAAATGTACTACCATATAGCTTTACTTTTAGTGTACCTACTTATTATTATTCTGTGTTATTAGTTAAAACAAAATGAACTTGAGATTTTAGCACACACCAGCAAATTGTGCTTTTAATAATCAATTAAAAATAAATAAATGTGGCTTTGGAAGCAATTCGAACTCTACATTATCGCATAATATCATTACTATTGCGTATCATCAGCAAAACTTACGCAGATAGTAGCAAGTTCCATAGTCATAACAATGTGCCCACAAAAACTTGCTCAGTTATTAAATTGTTATAACCGCTGTCAGATGGCGCAAAAACTACGATGGACGGACAGAAAGACTGTCTATGTTTGTATGTAATGATAATAGGTAGAAGTAAGATAGGCTTACTTATGGCAAACAGCGGGTACATTTTCGCCCTTATTCACAAACGATGCTTGCTTAAAATCGAACGCACAGCGTTGAATAGAGCTCTGTGATTGGTTCGTGTGTCACCCTGTGCGTGCACGCGCACTGTGAGACCTCATAGTAATGTTTGTGAAAACGGGCGTGAGACTTTTGGAGTGGCATGCGGTGAGCGTGGCTGTTTTACAAATCTTTAAAGATGACCGTTTTAATTCTTTGAGGTCGTATACAAGTAGTTGGTAGAGCTAAATTTCTCACAATTTGTATAAAAAATCACATAAAAAAAATTTCATCCCCCATTTCACCCCTACATGTTTTAATTACGCGATAAAAGTAGCATAGATAAATAATTACTTCTTCAATATTCGTTATCACTAATGTGATTACATTGTCTCTCTAGCTACATTACTATCGTCTAACTAAAGGTATGTTTAGAATGGTCATTCAACTATGGCTTTCAGTAGGTACCTTTAGAAGGCTAAGGATACAGATATCTATAACAAATTTAACCAAAATAAAATCTATCTAACAAGCCAGCTGGATCAAATACAAGTGGAAATCTTCAATTTCCATACAGGTTTATAAATTCCCTAAACTGCTGGGTTTTCCTTTGATGCGGCCGCTACATTCAATATAGGTTATGAACAAATGTCGCCAGGATAACGCTCGTTCGCGGTCGACGAGTTTAGGTTGCTCGCACACTTGCGACTTTTGGTCGGAAAATTTTCGGAAAATTGCCTTTTATTTACCAGTTTATAGGATAGTGTGGTAATAAATAAACAATGAAAAGTTTGTTTTGTCCAGCAACGTTGTTAAAGTAAGTAAGTATTTGAAGATAATTATATTTTTCAGCAAATGTTTATTATTTAACTGAAAGAAAACGACACTTTATTTCTTTATGGATTTTGCGCCTTTTATTTTTCTTTATGGATTTTGCGCCTTTTATTTATTTTTATTTTATTTATTTATTTAATGAGCAACATAATAAGCTTACAGAAAACCTAAAGCGCTTACATGTTTAGTCACCACATCGATTACAATGAAATTATAAGTCAAACATTTATTTCCAAACTCTACTTACTAGTTTCTCCTTTACATAAACTGGCATCAAACTATTATTACCTACAATGTATTATTTTTCAGCTCCCAGAGAAGACTTTTTTGCTAATAAATCTAGTTTGTAGAGTAAAAGATTTCACGACGTTGCTGTGTTTCTATTTTGAGTCTATTCAATTATTCCACCGCGACTAATCGCAGCGACATATCGCCCGTGTGCAGGCGGCCTATCGTTATCTTCAGCCAGGTGTGCCGCGTGTCGGCGCCATACGGCGCGTGATACGGTATCTGCGATCTTGTGCGTAATATTGTTGTACGCTACGATTATTACAATACTTTGCCGACGTGTCATGAATGTAGACATGATGTTCGTGTGTCGATGGCTTTATTTGGCTGTAGTTGATATTGGAAGCGTTAATTTGAATTTTAGATTATGTGGTGACGTTTAATATGTGTTTTGAACATATAATGTAATGAAAGTAAAAGCAGACTGAGCCTATAATGAAAAATAATGATGCTTACAAACTAAAATTTAGTCATTATCGTTTTACAAAATTAACTATGGACGAAACTTTATTTATTAAGCCACAAATAGCACTGGTAGAGTCGACTAATTTCGTTCTGTAAATCAGTTGAATAAAAAAAATAAAACGAGAGTTTTAAAGGTTTTAGGGAATTTTCTTTATTTTTTCCAGGTTTCAACGAATTCAGTCTTTCCTCGAATATTGCGTCTATTTTTTATCGTTAAATTATCAAAATAGGATACAAGGGAGAGATATTTTTTATTATTGTTGGAAGTCGACTAAAGAAAACCGGAGTTTCCTCAAGTAGGGAAATATTTTTATTGGGCAGAAAGCAGATAATGCTATCTGCCATTGTTTCACCGTATAAGTACGCATGCGCCGTACCTTCTTACCTCAACATCGATTAGATTGTTTGTTTACAATATTATTCCTGTCCGATACAGGCTTTATCCTTAGGGATAGTTGATATAGTTTTCGCCAGTGGCTTCACTCGAGTATTTTTAGTTCGTCAAAGAAACACTTTTTTTTGGAACTGTGGATCGTATAAAATAGAAATGCTTGGTGATGTTTTTAGTGATGGTTTCAATTCCCATGGGGATCAGCTTTGTCATAAGAGCAGTTGCTTAGAATGCAAAATGTCGTGTGTTATTCTCCCATGTAGAGCTAAGTTAAACGTCAAGTTTTGTGTGACCATTCAAGATTTTGTAGGTTTTTTAAATTCTTCTACCTCCGTTATGGTATACTTATAGCTTACTAGCTGACCCGGCGAACTTTGTTCCGCCTTAATGGCAATAAATAAGCAGACTTTTTTTTATTTAGAACGGGATAAAAAGTATCCTATGTCCTTCTCCCGGCTCTAAACTACCTCCCTGACAATTTTCAGCTAAATCCGTTCAGCCGTTCTTGAGTTATAAGTGGAGTAACTAACACGACTTTCTTTTATATATATAGATAAGCATCATGACGAGTTGCCTAATATACCTAGCAGAGATAGAAGAACTAAAAAAACTTAGTCTTTATTGATGACTCGTCTCATGATTAATTTAATTAATCCTGTAACTTTTTACATTCCCAATTTAGTGTATAACGTATAATTATTCCAAACAATTATTATGACAAGTCACTTCGAACTTCTAAGCAATTCGCTTGATTATCTCAACAATAAACGGCTGAAAGTTTTCCAAAAAGCTCTCGAAGTTCAGACAAACACACGTTTGTTAACCGTAGAGCCTAAGTTAAGGCCTCGCGCGAACAATTAAAGCTGATGTGGGAATGTCACCGCAAAGGGCAAAGTTTTCAATGGATCCAATTCTGCGAATATTCCAAGGGTTGCCAGAGACATACGCTGTTTATTCCTCAAACAATCGAGGATCGAAATATCTTATCTTGTTCAGGGCCGCTCATAAGCGCAGTACACGTTGACCCATTGGGTTCTTTTGGGCTTCTCTTTACCTTTATTCTCTCTCATTCATCCTATCTATAAGACTAATCAAGTGCTTAGGTGAGAGGTACCTATAGTCTTCTGGTGACGGATACGCCGACCCCAGGAAACTCATCATAGTTCTCACTCGTCGCATTTGCATAGTAGGTGCTTCATGGACTCCGCATGTTCTTCATGACTCAGGCAGGATCGAATTAAGTATACATACTGTAACTTCAATAGAATTTCCGAAAATGTTCATCTAATCAACAAGTAAATTGTAGAAGTAAAATAAGTAGAAATCACGCACCGTAACACGTAATACCTATTGGCAGATCTCCCAGTTTATAGAGAGGACCTGAAGAAGGTTGCGGGAAGCGCCTGGAGTCGGCCAGCACAGGACCGGTTGTTGCGGAAATACTTGGGGGAAGCCTTGTCCAACCATGGACGTCTTTAGGTTGAATAGAAAAATAAAGGTCACTCTTTCAACCTTCTCTAACAGTACCAGGTGGTACACACTGGTCAACGTTGAATGGTAGTTCGGTCCTGGATAGTTGAAAAGGCGCATCTAACACCAAATAATAACGAATATAAAAAAGTTTCAAATAATTTAAATGGGTAATTTTTAGCTGTGTTTGTGTTAAATGCTCCTTTTCAACTATCAGGGGCAGAGTTAGTTGGAGGAGAGATAACTGATCACTGTTATAGGAAAAACGTAAAGTTCCTACCTAAAGCGCTCCTAGAACTTAATACCTTCGTACTAATGCTGAGTATAGCCTTTGAGCGTTTTGAGCCAAACTAAATCTTCAAGCCAGCTTGTGTTGGCTGCTTGTTGTTGTTGTTGTTGTCAATCAAATCTCTACTTTGACAAAGGACTCAGAAGGTCATCTTTTTGAATTCTAACAAATACACAGCATCATGTTAGCAAAATCTTTGTTATATCGTGTACGAATAAATGCCTCGGAGGGGGAGAGACCGCACTCCCTTGTATTCACTTGAGTTTTCACTGTGTTATTATATTACGCATCGTATAAAGGAAAGTTAAATATTTGCGGTTGGGAGTTAGGTGCGTAGTTGAAAATTAGTTCACTGGGAGTAAACTTCAGAATATCTAAGTATTTGGAAAATCAAAAGCATATTACTTCTTCTCAGCATCAGCCCATATTTTGTCCCGAAGTGGTGGTAGGGCAAGCTATATTTGGGACGTGTAAGTGCCCTGGAAAGGGCCTATGTACTGAATAAACTAATTTAGTATTTGTATTTGCATATTTTAATGTTAATGAAGAAATCCATATCATACCTTAGTAATCGTGTTTTAGAAATACATATGTACTATCAATGTCTTATGTATTTACACACAAACAAGAGCGCCAGAGTTAAAACAACCAACAGGTTTACGGACTGATAGGTTTCTAATAAGCTATCATTGCCTTTATCATCAATGCTAAAAGCGCCTTCATTACCTCAAAATTTTCTTCCATTTACACCTTAAACACACGTTCAAAACAAAAATCCAAAATGTCCACCAGATCATGCGTGCGTGTAGTTTGCTCCTCGTTATACGAACAAATTGAGACACGAGGGGTCCCGCCCCCAACCCCGTCCCCCAAGGGGTTGAGGCTGCACCGAGGTGACCACGCGGGTGCATTTAATGGGACAATGATGGACAATTTAAATAATGGCTGCGCATTTGAAGCTCCGTTTCGCGATTTATTTGGACCTTTGATAATTATAATGTTATGAAGGTTCTAGCAAAAACAATTGTAAAAATAAAGCTTCTATGACTTAACTTGGACAGCCATGGACCAGACAGATGGCGGATGAACCCAAAAACCTTTAAGCTGGAGGGCGTCTTCTTACTTCACATTTTCTGAGAAGTGGTCTCCATTCGAGAACCTATTTCACTACACATCCACGCTTTTCAACAAATATGGATAATATGGGTGGACAAATAGGGTAAAATTATGGTCTTTTCAACTTTGTCATGATCAAAGTGGATTCTAGGCAACACTTTGGTGTCCTTTAATCACACAGCTAAGATCACCTAGGTGATTAAGGTAGACTTATCCAAAGGACAACAAAATGTCGCTTGGATTTCGCTTTGATCACCTGGGTGATCAAATTCAATCAAAGTGAAATAGACCAAAATAATGTCCAACCCTTGAGTCAGAGATTACATTTAATAATTTAGGCAATTGTTGCATTAAAGCCTTTGCCTGAGATCCTGAAAACTCATCATCTTACAGGCACCCTACCAAAAAACACCTCTCGAATACAGAGCTCCCCGAAGTACAGATTTGCCGGACTATCCCCGTATAGATATAATTGTTATTTTGTGTTTTAGTGCCACGGGGCTGGCGGAACCCTTTAGGGGTCCAAATTGACGATTATCTTAATTTTGTTATCAAATCTCACACCCTTTGTTTTGATTGTTAGGATGCTGTGAAAGAGGTTTATTACCTGTAAAATTTCAGATTTTAATTGGTTTGAAATCAATGAATATTTAGTCAATTGGGATGATTTATAACTAACATCATTAGCCTCTTATTTATTACACAAAATCTAACAGGCAATTCACTGGTGGTGTGAACCATCCATTAAATCTGGGTGTTTAGGTGTCTTGTAAAGTCTTCAAAAATTGATCCATTAATACAATATTCATGTAGGTAGGTATATCTTGTTAACTTTAAGCTTACTTCATAAATCGCCTTAAGCATCTGATACTCGTATGCCTAAGAAATAATAACGTTTAATTTTACTGCAAACACTTATTTTGTGTTAGATCAACTAAGCAGTCTACCTGACAAAATACTCAATCTGGAAAAGTCGAAGCACGATGAATTCCATTGTTTTAAATTAGTGACTTTTTTGTAAATAGCACTTAACTATACATAAAACGAATGCTTTACACTGCTTTGCGAAGATAATTTCTCAGTATAAACACTATTCCTCGCAGCCCTCCCGCAAACAAAAATATTCCCGAAACAAATTCGAAACAATAAGTGTAACAGTCTAGCAAATTCGCCGAAACCCAAATTTATTCCGCGCAGTGGGACAATATCATGTTGCATTATGCATCCGCAATATGGCGGCGGGTGCAGCCGCATTTTTACTATCCACTGACCCCCAGTGGGGTATATTATGTATATTTGTGTACTACAAATTATAGGCTGTTATTAGAACTTATAAGAACGGTTAAGATTTAACAATGCTGGTTTTCTTTCAATCCTAATCCAAATCCGTCCGTCAACAGTCAAACAATATGTTTTGGTAAAAATATGTACGGTTCTCGATGTTTTTACATTTTCATATTTTATAAGACTATTTCAACAATATTAAAGTGTAAACGCATCAAAAATTGTGGATTTTTGATCGAAAACTGATTGAATTTTGACAGTTGAAATCCGGATTTGGACAAGGATTGATTAAGGGAAACGGGCATTAGAGTACATAATAATGCAAGTTAATATATGTATAGGACCAGTTACCTTAAAGTAATTAAAAAATCGAAAAAATGTCTTCCCTTGCATAGAAGCTTTAAGGGAGGAAATGCAGCCAGAATCTTAATAAGCTTAGTCAATAGTACCTAATTAGTATTAAAAATACATAGAAAATAAAATCACATGAACAAGATTTTATATATGATGTATATTAATTTAATTTAATTACATGTCTCCCAAAACTATAATATCTAGCCAGCGTGGAGAGTGTAGGCTATATCCTCCATTTGATTTGCCTCTGGTAACTAGAGAGGCTCGTTCTCATGGACATTAAATGACCTCATGATGATGACATTACTTAAATGAAATTGTAATAAATAGATAGGTAATAACTACATATTCTTTAAACACCTGTCTTTACAGTTTACAGGCATTAAAATGCCAGGGAAAAGATTTTCATTGAAAATTCATTCATTTGATAATATAATTAAAGATGACCTTAACAGGGCGCGTAAGATAAATTATCTTAATCTGAGTCATATTTTCTTATTAAAATGTACTTTTTACCATTTTAATTGTAATTAAACGATATATCGACCAATTATGGATAGTTACCAGGTATTAACACCGATAAAAATAAGGAACAGTAATATGGTCAATTCCTTCGTTATTCTCATTAAGGTCGTCACATTCGGCACTGTCGTGGTTTATAGACATCAAACCCGACACTTTATAAGTTTATAGCAGATTTAAAGCCTTACAGCGATAAATTAAAGGCTGTAAAAGACTCCATCTGTTTTCATTTCGCGAAATTAAAATTAATCACTGAACTGAGGGCAAGAACACGATGACTCTTGTTATGGTTTTGTAAAGTTTTATAGCGGCCAAATTAATAGCACTAAAGTGTCTTGTTAAAAATAAGTTAGCACATTAAATGAAATGGTATTAAATTAAATTTATATTTAAGTCTTTTGAAGGACTTTGACCAGATTGATTGGTTGTGAAGATACTTTGAATTGATAGAGACTCTACAGAAAAATCATCTGTTGTTTAGGAGGGGAAAAAGTCCGTGTTGTGTGTGACTCCTTGGCAAACAAATGGGTACTTTCGTAAGTAATGAGATAAACGATGAACATGACATTAGGGTCATGTCTGCGTTTCGACATTTCAGTTACTTTTAATATTTAGTAAGAGATAAAGCTTCGTAAAGGCATGTTAGAGGAAACCTACCTACTCTCTAAGCTTGGGTTAAACCATCTTACATTAATTATAACAAATGTCAAAAATCTGTCAATACCTATCCATCCAAAAATACCGGTTATAGTTACGATTAAAGTTAAGGTGGTGCAACTCAGCCTAAGTCTACTCCATTGCTCTACATACGCATCTATTACTAACTAGCTGACCCGGCGAACTTTGTTCCGCCTTAATGGCAATAAATAAACAGACTTTTTTTAAATTTCGAACGGGATAAAAAGTATCCTATGTCCTTCTCCTGGCTCTAAGCTACCTCCCTGATAATTTTCAGCTAAATCGGTTCAGCCGTTCTTGAGTTATAAGTGGAGTAACTAACACGACTTTCTTTTATATATATAGACTAGCTGACCCGGCGAACTTTGTTCCGCCTTAATGGCAATAAATAAACAGACTTTTTTTAAATTTCGAACGGGATAAAAAGTATCCTATGTCCTTCTCCTGGCTCTAAGCTACCTCCCTGATAATTTTCAGCTAAATCGGTTCAGCCGTTCTTGAGTTATAAGTGGAGTAACTAACACGACTTTCTTTTATATATATAGATATACCCGTTACCTATAAAACTAAACAAACAAAACAAAACTTAAACATTGTACATTTCAGAATTACGTCCAATTCCAAGTTAAATTCCCTCTGTAAATACGTAATGCACAATTGTACAACAAACATTGCCTTGTTATAGCAGTCACCAAATGAATTTCACTTAGTACAGCTAAACTTACTCCAAATACCCACAACGGGAGCTACGAGCGAATTTAATCTTTAAATACACACTCACAACGTTGAAATTCAGTTGACTGTGTTCAGAACAATGTAGGGAAGTTGTCCGTTGGCAGTAAATGGAATTCGAGTTTTATGGTGTACGTAATAAAGTCCGGTTTGGTGTGGATCGGGCGGTGTTTTCATAAGTTTGCGCGGTCAGTGAACGAACGAACGTTTCAGCCCGTTAAACGTGAAAGAGTATTGATCATTGGTCCTCGAGGCGGATTAGTTTAATTCGTTATGGATAGTGTTTGACAATTTGAAATTAGAACTCAATTTAAATCTACAGTTGTTTTTTTAAATCTTTAGTTAGCTTTCTAGTTTGTCTATATTTTTTTCTTTTCAATTACTGGTTTAATTTTATTTGGACACACTCATTAATTGAAATTATTGTTAGTCAACAAATAAATATGGTTTTCAATGTTTCTTATGAGACTTATCGTGATAATATTCATGCAATCGAGGTAATTATTTATGTTAAAAGAAGCCATTTCTTATTTTTGGTGGCTAGCAAAACATAAACATTAATTTATTGCTATAGTAATAACTCTATTCCAGACATAGGGTTAATGTGGTACATTAATATTAATATGACTTTTACCGGGAGGTATGTTATTTATTGTATATTTGTACATAATAAATTATGTATCTGGGAGAGTTACTGCCTTAGACAATTTATGACCCATATTTAGTACTTCTAACTTATTTATTTATCTACGTTGTATCTCTTTACCTACGAGTATGCCCTATGCAAATGACTTTTGTCGTATTCTTCTGAAACTCATCCCCGTAGTTAACCATAGTAGTATAATTTATTGAAAACATATATTTTATCTTGTAAAAACAGCTAGACCTACATGAATCAATATTAATGGAGATATTAATGTAGTTTGGCAATAATGTAAAGAAAATATAGGAATCCATTTGTAACTCTATCCAGACAAAGGCTGGGTTGTACCATCTTATTTTGACTTTAACAAAGGTCAAAAATCTGTCAAACTCCATACAAAAAACACCGGTTATCGTTTTAATTACGGTTAAAGTTAGGTGGTGAAATTCAGCCTAAGTTACGTATAAACAGTAATCAAACAAAACGTAACAAAATTACGCCGCAAAAATAACCACAATATCAATTCCAACGAACAAAGAGACAACAAAAATCCCCAGACAAAAGCGTATTCGGAATAAAAACAACATTTTACAAACCAGGACTCGGAGCCATCGCATTCTATTGCTTTATTTTGCCGTATTTTTCATTCGTTTAAATGTTTTGATGAAGCCGGTGAGCGACGGTGGCGCCCTCGGGAGGGGGTGGCGAAAAAATGAAACGAGAGTAATGATAGCGGGGGGCGTTTGATTCTCGCTGCCGTACCGAGAGCACGATATGTACTGCGATAGGTAAATAACTATGTCCGTGGGCTGGAAAATGGCAATGTAAAGATGTAGGATACAGCCTTGTTGTTATTTGATTATGTAATTGTAAAGATTTCTAGGTACAACAATAATAGAATGCATAGAAGTCTATTTGTGGTTGTTTAATGTTACTGTTTTTGTTTATTGTCATACTGAACGTAGAAGTGGAAAATAATGTAACGCCATAACATAAAAGGCAATTGAAATTAATTTAAGAGGCATTCTAAAACACCTTGTAGGAACTTTTTTTAATATGTTGAGATTATGTTTGAGAGCATTAAATATGAAAACTACAATTCTCATGATTTCAAAACATCATTATATTACAAAACTCAGTAGGTATACCTATAAAACGGGAATATTTCCACCTCTTGTTCCCATAGCTGCAACTCCAGGCACATACTGCAGTTGAGATAAATGTGACAGTTAGGTTTAGGTTTAAAGAACATTTATTTCTCATTAAAAACATTACAGTCACTTACATGAGAAATTAACAAATTTTGATGTAGTATGTATGAGTATGAATTTACAAGTTGTCCAATAGCCAGAACAAGCAGATGTACTTCTGCGGAAACCGTCCTTTCTAGTCTAGGAAAGTCTAGGAAATCGTCCCTGCTAGTAGTAGAAACTGGCAGACTATTGTTAGCCAGTTTCTACTACTAGCAGGAGTTTTCTAAAATCATCCTTCTATTTCAGTGAGCAACGGAGCGCTAAGCGCGTGCGCAGCACAGTCCGGTGGGGTAGACAAGGACGGCAAGAAGAAACACACGAGGCCCACCTTCAGCGGGCAGCAGATCTTCGCGCTGGAGAAGACCTTCGAACAGACCAAGTACTTGGCGGGGCCTGAAAGAGCCAAGCTTGCGTACGCGCTTGGCATGACAGAGTCACAAGTTAAGGTGAGGATTTTTGTTACTATTTACTGTGTAATTCCAGCAGAATAGGACAGACTTCAAGCCTATTTGGGGCAGAATATCCAAAGGAATCTTCTTGTGGAGGCAAGGCTACAAAATGAGACATGAAAATCAGACCCGCCTGGCTTGGGCAGTGTGGGCCAAATCCTCCATTTACCTCTCGTAAATTGGAGAGTGTGGTGGAGAGGAGACTATAATTATGACCTGATGATGATGTGTGACTGGACATCATTCTTGTTTAAGTTTTCTTGAGTTTTTCGGCTGAATTGTGCGGTTCTTTTTGTGTATGCGGTGATTGACAGTTTTGTATAGTATTTACAGAAGATTGTCTATCTATCTACGAGTAGGTATCTTCAATGAACTTTATATTAATGTGCAATTGCGCCGATCATAAAGAAAACTCATTCCAGCCAGTCCTCCACTATCAGTTTGTACCTTTTCAGCTGTTGAAAATCGTCCAAGCTTATAAAAATCCTATCTTAATCAAACCCCTCACATTATGAAGATAGAGCCTGCAAGGACGGTACACAGAAGTGAATGTGGGTAAAAATACCCTATTTCATCGCGCATCTAGTGGACATGCAGCTTTAATGTCGTAATCGGATTATACAGATTGAAAAGTCAATCACTTAGTCAGTCGGCGCAATCAAACGATTCGCTCTATTAGGGGTCTACTCTGTGAAACCATTTCTGTATTGCTCTACCCTTCTCCCTCACTCATATAGGCTTGTCTGGGTAAGCAAAAGGGATGAGTATAGTCGAGTATATCGAATTGGTGTCCAAAGTTAACCCCAGGATTAAAAGCGCGCCACATGTGAACGTATCGACTGCGCATTGTTTATTACGAGGCTGACTCATTTGGTGACGGAGGTATGTGCTACTGTTATATTTTTAACGCATTGAAATTGATGATACTTTGGCTTTCATTTTATTGGAGTACCTTCCTACATAACTAATAGGCAATAGCCTACGAGTTTTTCAATTTTTAAAGAGCAGGGCTTCTTTATCATAAAATTATAGGCGCTGATGAATTTCACAATTTTCATCATCATCATCATCGTTTCAGCCACAGGACGTCCACTGCTGAACATAGGGCTCCCCCAATGCTTTCCATGTTGATCGATTGGTAGCGGCCTGCGTCCAGCGCTTCCCTGCTACCTTCACAATTTTATTGACGACTTTCATAATAGCACATTACACGTTCGTTGCACACATAGACAAGAAGAAAGTCTTAGTTTCTAGAGTAAAAAATACACATTTTTATTCGATATTGCCAACACAATTTTTTTTTTCAGAAAAACAAAATGCCAAATGTTTTCTTTTCAAATGTTATCGTCAAAAAATGTGTTAACCTTCCTCGACGAGGTCATAGAAAATAGAGGCTTGTACAAGTGAAATCTGAGAACAAAAACGACAAGTATTTACTTTACCCATGTACAAACAATGTACCTTATTTCCTAAAATGTTGTCAATAATCCATGATGCGATAAAAATATCTTTAAAATAATTTGATACTCACTCAAACGATAAACAACGACACTTCCAATTAAACCCCTACGCAAAATAGGCGTAAAAAGGCAAATTTTTATTCTAAACTAATTGGGGTGTGGTCCTCGCCCCTCGCTAACTGCCGGAGGGCGAGCCCTCTGTGGTCACGGGCTGTTGGGTGTTTCGCCATAGCAAAAGATTATTGAATTTTCTGTACAGTTGTGCAGCCAATTTTGTTTTAACTGTTCCGGCGGATCGTTTAAATCTGACGTTGGTGATATCAACACTTTATTGAATGATTTGACTCAATTTTTGACTGAATTCAATGAAACTTTTGTGTCTGTCTGTCCGTCTGTATGTTCCTTGTAGAAACAAAAACTACTCGACGGATTTTAACGAAACTTGGTACAATTATTCTTCATACACCTGGGCAGGTTATAGTATACTTAGGAATTCCCACGAGAACAGGAATTAGCGGGAAAATCCTTTTGTATGAAAAATCTAAACGCTTAACGGAAGTTAGACGCTTGAAATTTGGCATGTAGGTACCTTAGTAAACTCAAAGCTTAGTTACAACAAGGAATTCCCGAAATTCCCACAGGAATTAGCGGGAAAATCCTTTTGTATGAAAAATCTAAACCGCTTAAGTAGACCTGAAGTGATGCAGTGACCGCGCGCTCTCCGCCCTCTATCTCGAAAACGGTTCACCGTATAAAAAAAGTTTTAAAACAAAATTTGTAGAGAATTTAGTATTCTACAATATTGATAATAAATACAAATAGCAAAAAACCCATAGGAAATGAGATATTTAAAAAAAAAGCGCAAAAAAACGATTTTTGTGACCGTTGACCTTGAAATTTAATAGTTGCATACACCCTACCATATGTAGGTTTTGAGACAACTTTAAGGGTGTCAATATACACGTATTTACAGACTTACAGCTGGGTATCTCGAATTCCGAGGTGAACTTACTATAATGACTGGACTATCTATCATATTCTGTAACAAGATTATGATGGTTCAAATCTGAAATGTAACATTATAAGTCTAACATCATGGAGAGAGAATCTATCGTGATTTTCTTCATTTTCTTAAACTATGAGCGAATTCAATCATTTGTAACCAAGATTTTGCCTAAAAAGAAACAGTAATTATTACTTGGAGGTAATGACGCGTCACTAATCAGACGCGAAACACCCCAGAGTCACCCTCATCGTAGATCATGACTCGTTTGCCCAAATCGCATTACAGTAAGTGATATGTACCATTAACAGGCAACTGTTCAATTTGGTACAGAATTGAAACGAATAGCGTAACTTGAGGAGTATTAAAGATGACAGTATTTGTTTGAAGCCATTTAACACGTCGATCTGAGTAACATCATGAACAAATAGAAAATAAACGCGAAAAAAGACAAATATAAACATGACCATACAAAGATTCAAAGACTAGGTAAATGATAAAAAAGACAGAAACACAAACAATGAACATGATAATAAAAAGCTTCAAAAGCTAGATGATAAAAAAGATAGAAAAAAGGTTCAGCTAAAGTAAATCAAAAGTGGATTAACTGTAGCTAATCTATGTAACGCTTTTCAGACGTAATTGTTAACATAGTCGTAGAAAAAATATACTTGATCATAAAAAAGTTCAAAGCTTCAATCATAAAGAAGACTGAACAATGGTTTAGGTAAAGTAAAGCAATAAACGATTTTTTTTTTATTTAAAGTAAATATAAACTAACAGTAGCTAAATTAAGCTTTTCAGACTTAATCATTAACAGACCCCTAGAAATAAAAGCGCATAGTGCTCTCAATAAAGGCATTGAAAAAGATAATTTGTTTTGTAAAAAATTAAAAGAATGGCTACTAAGTAAATGTTTCTACACGTTAAAAGAATTCTTTGATCTCAAATCTAGATAAATAAATAAATATACCTAAGCAATTGTCTGTAATATTGTTATTTTGATAATTTAGATTTTAATATTGTATGTACCTATAATGTTGCAATGCCCTTACAGGGCCATGTTTCGGGACTCTGTATTAATATTTAAGATCCAAATGTACCAACATGATGCAATAAACATATATGACTATGACTATGACTATAAAATTGTATCAGTCCTGAAAGTTGGAGCCAAATCAAGCGAATACGTGATTAATGCGCGATACATCAGGGTGAACAGTTGCGAAACTCTAATATTTGATCTTCCGACCCACTGCGCTCTGAGATGTGACAGGCATAAAAACACTTTACGATGTTTGATTACATTTTTCATGTGAATGAAGACATGATCATAACATCATCTAAGTATACGTCGTAAAAATAATAGGTTTATGTTTACAGCAAACTGGAGCATAACACAAAAACTACATTTGGGAGCGTTTTACAATCCGATCTGCATTATTTGATGTAGTTTTCTCAAAAATATATGATTTGAGTATTGTAATATTAGATGGAAATGAGAGTATATCCATTTAAGATATCCATGTAGCGCTCAAAATACTAAAATTCCTAATCTCTGTACTGCTTCACAACTAAAGTAAACTGAAACTGGTTTTGTTTATGTCAATAATGCAACAAGCAATTACACGTGTTAAATTGTATGGCAACATTTAGCATTAGGCTAACTTTATTGTCTAGATTTAGATTAGCATCACATACAATTGCACAGCCCATTACAAATGGGTCTATAATCCTTTATAGCCAACTAACTGGCCGAACAAATGAGTGCTTCCATTCACAAATTGGGCTCAAAAGCCAATGTGGCGGGAGGTTACCTTGCAAAGTTATTAGCGTTTCTGTCAAACGATAGTCTACTTTATGGGGTGAAATTAAGAGCGGTGTGGATGTGTAATGTAGCTTTGTAGGTCGAGATGATTCCCCTGGCATAGCTCATTTGGCATTCAATAAAATTAATCCCTCAGGATGGCTAAAGGGAGGGTGCGGTGTTTACACATGTGACTTGCACCGGTGCAATGGGAATGCATAATGAAATTAATTGTTGACTGACGACTATTTATTCAATAAAAATATTTTGGGAAATCGTAATAAAGTGGAGCAGTTTATCACGCTTTGTTTTAATGTGAATAAAAAATTCACATCTTAAAATGTGAAGTCTGTTTCATCAACGTAAATGATAGGATAAGTAATTTAAATTTATTCTGCGTAATCTTGACTTGATTAAGATATGTCTGCTAATTTCCTTCTTATTAACAAAGCTAATATTTTAGTCATAAACCAGTGAATATCATTAAGTTGATCAATTACCACATTTCAGTCGACTATTGAAATAAATACCAGCATCATATAAATCAGCGATTCCCAAACTATTTACATCAAGATTATTAGAAGAGATATATGAAACAACGCACAAGGAAACATTTTAGCTCACCGTAACCTGAACAACAACAAAGGAAGAAACGGAAAATGAAAATAAATCAAGTATTTCTTTCATAAAGTTTAAAATTAAGATCAGAGAAGAATTGGATTGACTCTCAGAAATTAATACGCGCACAAAATAACATGAAAGAATAGTAAAATTCAGCAGGAAGATGTAAGTAACAAGTGTATCCAAGTATGCGTAAAATTTAGACTAGAACCTTTGTTATACAAGTTGAGAACCACTGATCTAGATAGTCTGTCTGTTCGTCACCGAAGGCAGGGCCTTAAAACTTTACAGCTATTATACTGTTGATATACAGCCGTCATAACAACAGGCCCGGTTATAGCATATCATAATTCCTTCGCGCGTACTTAAAATGCAAATCTGAATGTATCGTTATCATTCCTTTTATGGCCGTTGTAAAGCTGCGCCGAATTAGTTCGCATAGTTGGGACTGTTGGGAGTTGCGACGTTCCCATGGGTCTGACATTTTTGGCGTTTCAAGTTTGAGTAACGTAGGCACTATTTACTGCAGTATGCTTTGTGATCTTGTAATGCCTAATTGAGATCTAAGCTTTTGAAAAATATGCAGTCGGTCGGCAGGTAATCAGATTTTTTACTACAACTGAATTGATGCTAGCGTTTAGTTTGATGTGCCGTCATCTGATCTAAGTACCTAGAGTCGCTTTGATAAATATGAATAATTGGCTCATTTTTATAACCTTGAATATTTTATAAGAAAAATCATGTTCTTTTTCTAGATGTTATTAAATATTGGCAAAATAAATAACGACGAATGTCGTAGTAACTTACTAAAACGCTACATGTTAAAAATCTCGCTCCTATCCTAACTTTTCTGTGATCGTCACATTTATTAAATTAAAAACATCCCGTCACCGTTATTAAATTAAAAACTGCCAACACACAATTAAAACTCATTTCTGTGATTACGAAAATGTTTATACGGTCCAAATTAAATTACCCTGAGCGTGCGCAGCTAACGAGATAAGATGGACGGCATTAAACGCATGTAGATGACTATTGATACGCACCCTCGTCGCAGAGGGCGCCACTTGAGCATATTAAATTATTTTGATGGATGGCGCTATAATTTAATTTTAATGTTTTGATAAAATAGAGCTTTGTGAATGCAAAATCTGGGAGCATTATTTTTGAACGGCAATTTAAATGTAATTTGGATTGAATGGAGATGCGTTTAGATAGTGCAGTGACGTCGCTTTTTACGAAAAACGTTTCGTTGATAGATCGTTTTTGCGATTGGCTCCGAACGGACGATCTCGTTTGCATAATGGGTTCACTGATGCGATGTTTTTAAAGCTATCGCTAATTCGTCATAGTTATGGCAGACGTGTTAAATTCTGTGTTCTATTGTCATTCGTTTTCGTAATGTTAAATTAATATTATAGCCGCGAACGCTATCTATCTAAACTAATGACAATACCTAAAAGCAGTAATGATGAAAATTATCACAGACAATCGGTCAAATAAACTGACACCTTTTTTAAACTAGTCTATTAAATTATGATAAAACTGATAAACTATACAGATAAATTCCTTTACATATCTTTCGGTGATTCATTTTGCGAAGATTTTCTTTGATCATGTGCGGGTTGTAAAAACTGACATCATCTATGATAGAATCTGTCTCTAGGAATCTTTGCGAATGCCAATCTTAATATCGAAGCACGAATGACTATATTCTTTACTTTTAGACAAACAGCTTCACAAAGTCTACATATTCTGCCTCCATACAATGTAACTTTACATTTGTTGTGCCTTACAAAGAAATAGAACCGAAAACTCTCGAGTCAAGAAACACTATCATCAAAATCAGTGTTTCAACAGGACATTAAGGCTGAGTTTCACCTTACTTTAACTTTGACAAACGTCAAAAATCTGTCATACTCCATACAAAAAACACCGGTTATCGTTAAAGTTACGGTCAAAGAAGAACGGTCACGCCCCATACAAAAAAAACCCAGACCCGACAGAAACGAGACATACCTCAGTTTTTTTGTCATGTCTTAATTAGTTAAATTTTATATTTTTTATATTTGAAATCGATGTATAACACCAAAATATTACCCTTTGTTTTTGTTCAGGCGTTATACAAAAACTAATACAAAATGCCTATTTAGCACCAAAATTGGTAAATGTATGTACCTAAATGTCTATTACAGCTGCTATGGAATGTATCTAGGTGACCTGGAGGAGATACAGCCGGATTATACAGGGTGGAAACGAGTAGTTACAAAATCCAAAAATTCTATGTTACCAGCTTCTATAATCTGTAACCTATTATTTGGTACCATTTGAAAGAGCTCGTGAAGCACTTTCATAATCAGTAACTAGTTTTTCGATATCTTGTATAGTTTAGAAATAATCGAGTGAGATCACTTATCGTTTCCACCCTGTTAGACCCTGTATAATCCGGCTGTATCTCCAGGTCACTTAGATACATTCCATAGCAGCTGTAATACACATTTAGGTACATACATTTACCAATTTTGGTGATAAATAGGCATTTTGTATTAGTTTTTGTATAACGCCTGAACAAAAACAAAGGGTAATATTTTGGTGTTATACATTGATTTCGAATATAAAAAATATATAATTTAACTAATTAAGACATGACAAAAAAACTGAGGTATGTCTCGTTTCTGTCGGGCCTGGGTCACAGATGACCGTTCTTCTTTAAGTGGTGCAACTCAGCCTAAGTATCAAACTATACTTTTTTGTTGCAAAATCGCACCAATTTAAATTCATTAAGATGCCACTCTACCTTGATGTGCTACCATACGTGCATGTAAGTAAATAGTGGCAACATCATCGAGGGTGAGAGCGTCGTTTAATTATGTCGCCCGTGCGCCTGACATGTGTGACATGCTGCCGGGGATTTACACCCGGCGACCTAGACTTAGATTGACTTTGGTGCCGATAGCTAAGTGTAAATAGTGCTTACTAACTTTAAATTGAACATCACATTTTTAGTTAAGAGTTCTTTAAACTTGGACATGTTACGGAAACCATAATAATACCCTGTAGTACCTCTACATAATACAGGTGAATTTCTTGAAATGAAAAAGAATTTTCCTTTCAAACAAAACATTCTAAATAGAGCGATCATATTACAGCCATGCTCAGTGATTTCGTAACGAACGGATTTCGTAATGGAGCGATAACTTATTTTTTTTTAAAGTTGAGTTTTATGGTAAGACTTAATTGAACAACCTACAAGCTGTAAGAATCGCATTTAGTTAAAATGCCGTAGCGTAGTCTTAAGATAGGTTTAAGTTTTTATATTTAGAAAAATCTCAGGCCAGAACCTATGACTGAAATTGAATCTAGTTTTGAGCGAGGTTTTCTGGGACTATTAAAGCCCAGTTTGGTGTACCCACAGCGCAATTGATTCATACAAATTGATGCTGTATTTGTTCTATCTAGCAAGCGGTTGCAAGTTTGATGCGTCCACAGAAATACGGCCTAAGCTTATAGCTCGCATCTGACATACCGTAAATTTTAATCTGTCCAACGCACAATTTGTCAAACGCGTATGATCAAACCGCCATGTTTATTCCTCTATTGACATTCGATGACATATATCCGCCTAAATTCCCGCCTAAATCTATCGACCAGGCTTCGATGGCATTTCCATACACCGCTACCGATCCTACAATCATCACACTCGAATTTGACCCTTATGTTTTAACCTATATGACTGCTTTTCCAATGACATTGTTGGGTATAATCAAAAGTGATTTTGGACCTAATTGTAAGAGCTTAAAGTTGATTGTCGTTAGACTGTTTGCTCTACATCGATTCTTGATGACAGAAGTGAGCAAACGTTAATTGACGTCATTAGTCGAATGGGTTTCACTAAATGGAAATGTTTTGAGGGTACTTTGAATTTGAGTTGATTACAGTTTAGTGGCTGAAAAAAGTGTTAGCGTGTCTTTCAATATTAAAAATTGATAATAATTGAAAGCTCGATGTTTGTTCTTCAATTTATCTTTTCCTGACAAAATAGTTAAATTGTTAAAGTCAGTCGATAATTTAACAGATTTGATAAATATACTAATTTCAACTGTTTCATTTCAGGTTACGACAGACTTATTACTTTAGCACATAAATAAATAATGGCCATAAATATGCCATTTTCAACAATTACATTGAAATAATGTAATTAGTAAGTAAAGGAATGTCTTCTACCATTTTGCAACTATTTGAAATTCAATAAAATAGAAAGTATTTAAAATTTTAAGCTCATAACACAATATCACTAAACATTTTTTAAATGATATTGAAATTTCATAAACATAGATAGAGATCGAATTAGGAAATAGGCATAAAAACTCCGAAGTGAAAAGTACTGACGCCCAATAATTACCTATGTGTAGCACTTGTGATACACCCCTGTGGGGTCCTAATAGATTGGACCGTTAACAGCGTTTAGGGTTCGGTAGGCAGCGCTTGCAATAGCCTTATTTATAGTCTATAAATTAGTTTAACGTTCCGCGATTGTTCAGGTCTTTTGTTGACTTAATCAATGGTGATAATGCCGAATGGTTCCGTATTTTTCTTGGGGATGTGTCTTCATTTATTTTTATTTACTACTTGCTTGCAGTTTGCCTGCTTGGATTTAGGTTCAGTTGGTTGATATACTTAACTAAAGGAATAATGGTTTAAAAACTTATAAAAGTGTAGTTTACAAGGTTCAATAGAGTCAATTATTCCAACCCGTAACGTATAATTAGTGAGAAATGGTTTCCTCCCAGAAACTGATAAAACATTGTTACATTTTTGCTATTAATCGCAATGATCTGCATCTAAGCTCCAAAATTTCAGCCCAAAGAATGTAGGTATTCTTAAATGTAAAACTTTTTTACACTAAAACCTGCATGAGGCTGTTTATTCCGTTGAATTAGGTATTTTCCATTTGAAATTCAGTATTATATTTCTAAATCAATTCATGACTCAGAATCCTTAGGCAGAGTCACTTTTGGTATGTTACAGTAATTCCTGGTTTATACAAATCCTCGGTTATTCTATGAAATATGTCTGTCATTGCATACGCATTAAAAAGGCCGGCCGCATTCACTGGATGATCGTGTTAATGTGTGGCGGGATCAATCACGCGCAGCTGATGCCACGACGCCAGCCAGGATGAATGAGGGACCAACAGGGGCCAAGCATTTTTTAGAAAATACACCTACATCACAAACAATTTTTCAATTAAATCATAAAAGTCATAAAGGTCAGAATCTTAAATAATAAAGAATATTCTATATTAATACGCGACGCATAATCATGTCATGATTAAAGACAGCATAATATTTTAAAATAGTTGGCAACTATTTTTAAAAAGATAGTCAAAAGCTCTGTATTTTCTTTATTGAAGAACTTACAAGGGCGAGGCATCTTTTAGAAATAAAACGTATTAAAATTCACTCCCGCATGACACATATTCAAAGATTTTTCACGCGATCTAGGATAACTAGTAAATAACTGAATAAGAGAGCGGAGATGACTTAAACTGTGGCTCTCAAAACGAAATCAAAGCTGGAGCTTTTAAAGCTTTATTTATTTTTTCAACAACTTGATACAATTTGAAAATTATAAATAACTTGAAAAAATCGAACTGCCTAAGGCGGGAATTGAACCCACGAGTTATTTATAATTTTCAAATTAGTTTGAGATGCGACTCCAAACGCTAAAAATTTAATAACTATGTAAAAGAGCTGTTTCATCTTAACTGACAGTTAAATATTTGCAACAATATTTCTGTTAGATGTAGGGTAGGTATACTTAACATTGATGAAACAAACGCTGGCTGTAACAGCGTATTACACTTGAAAATTTCGACGGGTTTATCCAGTGTCTAAGTAGCTCAGTTGGAAGAGCAGTCGCCCGGAAAGCGGAAGGTCGTGGGTTCAATTCCCGCCTTAGGCAGTTCGATTTTTTCAAGTTATTTATAATTTTCAAATTAGTTTGAGATGCGACTCCAAACGCTAAAAATTTAATAACTTGATACAATGTTTAAGAGTATGCATTCTTTTAGCTTAATCCTTGATCACAATATCACCCAAAGGGTGGGATCTACAATGGCTACAATAGAGCAAGTTTGTCCAATAGATGCCATTCCACAACTTGAAAGCTTTGAGTTTGTATCAATGATCATTGACGTAAGCAGGTAATTCCATTCTTTGGCTCCTTGTTACAAATATTGGCAGATAAAACTTTAAATGACAAGGTTTCCGTAACTTTACAGACATTGAGATAGTTCTAACGCCACAATAGGTCCTTGTCCTGGTAATCCGCCACTAAATATGAAAAAATTTGGATTTCAAATTTAACCCAACCACTGCCGGACTTTTAGCATTTAGGAATACATCAACTTTCCGTAAATCAAATCCAAAAAGTAATTGATCAGCTAAATGACTACGCAAAACTGGAAGCAGGCGTGTCGTCGGCTTCGTGGCCATTATTCCTGCATCAAGCAGCAACTGTTGTCCGCTGCATTAACATCACAATAGCCTTCGCTAATGGTGGATTTATACGCCAGATGCTATTGAAACGCTATCCCAATATGCTTGCGGTGTAATTGTGCTTTTGGTGTCGTATAATTGGGAATTAGGGACTTATGATGTGGTAAACGCACATGGGTTCATTGTTTGGGTGTTTTCATTTATATTTAATCATGAAGAGCTTTATTTTCGTGACTTTTTGAGATTTGGTTTGCATTTCATATCTATAAATGGTGGTTTGTTGATGCAGTCCTGAATGAGTTGATAATAACTATAGTTCCATATTAATTAATAACTCAGACAAACATCTACATGAAATAATAAGGTGATCCATCTCTACTGCGAAACCTTTTACCTAAGACCTTACATGTGTAATAAAAAATAAGTATGGCAGCTCTCATAACAACTAGTATCCAGTAAATTCAGTAATACATGCTGTAAATAAGAAAATACATACTGCAGCTCCCGCCTTCAGAGTTGTTCGTGTTCATAGGGCGGGTCACTAGGGCGGCCATTGAAAAAGTGGTCTTATTTACTACGTGCATTCAACAAATACATCTTACACAAACTTAATAAACTGCTGCCGATTATAAAGTGGTCTGAATCACAAGTAAGGCGGGTTACTAGAGTTGTTCTCATGCTTACAAAGCTTCTAAAAATATTTTGTGACTAGCGGCCGCCCGCGACTGGATCCCGTTTTACCCCCCTTAGGGGTTTAGAGAGAGAGTTAGAGTTTCGTAAAATCCTTTCTTAGCGGATGCCTACGTCATAACATCTACCTGCATGCCAAATTTCAGCCCGATTTGTCCAGTGGTTTGGGCTGTGCGTTGATAGATCTCTATGTCAGTCAGTCAGTCACCTTTGAGTTTTATATTTGTTTTTAGATTTAGATTAGAAGAAAAATAGTGAGATTGGTGAATAAATAATAATGAAATTAAAAAGTTGCAACATTTCCTTCCGACTATAGCGACTAGTATTCATTCAGTGCATTCAACAAATACATGCTAAAAATACAAAACAGCGACAGCCGCCTTCAAAACTGTCCGCGGTAGGGCGGGCTTCTAGGGCGGCTCTCATAAAAATGCAAATGGCGTTGTCGGCGAGGGATTCGCCGTTGTATCAATCACGCTCGCGCCTTATTATTGCGGGTTTTATTCGTTTATTGTTTTCCAAAGGAACCTGAGGGATTTCGCGAAACTCGAGTGTTAAGGGATACTCTGGAAGGTTTCGAATTGCACGTCTTTTGGAATGAGTTGGCTTTGGAAAGCGGATTTATGACAATCATATAATACGAAAATGATAACTCGTATTAGACTTACCTTAAATCGGTTTAAAGCGGTTTTAAAATAACCAATTCTTGAATCAAAATTAAACTAAGTATCGTCTGTGTGAGTTTCTGAATCAACTAAGAAAATGTGTCATTTTGCTGTAGGTGTGCATTATTTTAGCCAAAAGACAGGCTTTCCCAAACGTTTCCACAACCACAACTAGTGAGAATTGAACTAACAAAGTTATGCTTGCGTGTGGCAGTCGATTTTTCCAAGTTTATAATAATGATTCTTAGCAAGAATATTTTTGTGTTAAATTAATGAAATTCAAATGACAATATTCACTTAGAAACTATTTAGACTTATGTTAATAAAAGACTCACCAAAATACTCTTCGAGCGATCATTTCCAATATTTGAATAGGTTATATCAGCCATTCACTGTCTATAATGCTAAATTATCGATATACAGACAAAAACACCTCTGTTAATCTCATTAAAGTTTTAATTAACTATTGTCACCCAACGATTGACATTTCCGGCTTAGAATCGGTGAGTCGATTATATTTAATCGAGTGAAACTATAAGCTGATAGGGATTTGATCGATTTGAATTTTTAATCGATACCAGTAGTCCTATTTCTCATCGTTTGATTTATTAATCCATTTTATGTGGTAATGGTATAGGGTGTCAAATCTTATCAATGGTTGAACAGGTGGCTTTTTGCGTAATATCTAAATAAAATATAGGGTGTCTATTACAATGTTCGTTATACCTAATTGTATATGAGATCATCAATGATTAAGTTTCTTCCCAAAATCTTGCCAAACAAGACTCTGGCTATTGTTTTGATTTCTTATTCCAAATGCTTTGTTCCTTGAAACTCTATTATACAGTTATAATTTGTACTGAAAATCCGTGTCGTTGCTAGTTCGGAGACTTCTAAACGTGACACTTTTTGAAATACCTATGAAGGAATGGAAACAAAAACGCAGAAAGATCGTGACCGTTGCCTTTCAAGTATAAAACGATCGCAATTTATTACAATTACAAATAAAATGGTGGCTACATTGACCATGGCATTAAGGTGTTCGTAACACTTCCTAGTCATGACAATAACTCGCAGCAAAAACCATACGTCACGCCGTGAAATGTCTTGGAAGTTCAAACACTCTTGCAAATACGTGCCCCATTCTCTAATGTCCTTATTAGGCGGATTTAGCTTAAGCTACACTAGAGAGAGACGGTAGGCTCTTGTCTCATACATAGACAGTTTCAAGGAAAATTGTGATTGTGTTGAAATGAATGTCTATCTACATTTATTTTTAACGATTATGCAGCAGTCTGTCTTCTATGCTTTCACGTGTAAGCCACTGAACCGATTTCGATGAAATTTGGTATAGAGATAAGTAGTTTGAGTTTCGGGAAAGGACATTTTTTATCGATATTTTAATAGGATGGTTTTTATCCCGGTTTTGGACGCGCGTGATAGTGTTTTGCTCTAACAAACAAATATTCACGCGAGCAAAACCGTGGGAAAAAGTTAGTCAAACTATAATTTTGGAAACAGCCAATCCTTTGTAGGATTGCTGTCAAAAATACGTCTCCTACGATCTGTGCAATAATACGCACGTAGTACCACTATGAGTCCTTGTTGTGTTCTGTCTCAAAATCTCGCAACCGCGCGAAAACTCATGCAAACAGACATATCCATCAATTCTGACAAGGCGTTTATGAGAATGCCCTGAAGTTGCAAACGGCTCGTTATCCCAGATTACCTTTAACGTCTTCAAATAAAACAATACCAGACGAACCCTGACAGCCGACTAAACGACAACTCCAGTTTTACGCGCGAAAACAATTATTTATTGCACCGAAAACAGCCGAACACCCTGTATATATTGTCGCCATCCAACGGAATTTCAACTTTAGTGAGTAGCAGATAAAGTTGGATTTGGTTTAGCGTGATCCGTCTACAGTCGAGCAAGATTAATAGGGCATAAAACGTAAGATAATACAATATACAAGAAGACACGTTGTTAACCGTTCCGCTGAGCGGCGGCGTCGAGTGGCGTCTGCCGTCTCGTTTTCTCGCGTTGTGTTTCGGTGTTTTCGTCTCGTTCGCACAGTTTCAATTATCTGCCTAATCCCTCAATTACGCCGACAGATGTCGCTCGCGTCTTCGAGCTTATGTGCCGGTTTAAAGTACCGTCCGCAGAGCAATTACTGTTGATCGCCCAGATTTGAGGGTTTTATTCGGAACGTTTTATAAGGACAATTAGAATATCGGCTTGTTTCGACGTTTTTGGCGACCGGGATTTGATGGCAATCAAACTTTTGTAGTGGGACTAACGAAATTTGTGTGGTTTTAACGAGGGAGAACAATTTGATGATACAATTTCGATTCTTAAAAGCTTTGCTCTACATTTTAACGATTATGTAGCGTTTACTGTAATATCACAAACTTATATTATCTCTTTACTCAGAAACAATTATAAAGTAATTGGATGCTTACATAAACAACTATATTACACGTTACACGTTAAAGTCGAGTAAAGTACTTATGAAATAAAAAAAAATTACAAGTAAAAAGTCTTGAGAATTATTTAGTAAAAAATCTTTATTCAATTAAGTATACAATTGCCAAATATAGCTAAATAATATTATGCACGTTAAATAAAATGAAATCTTCAAGTCAGGACCCTTCTGAAAACAGCCCTCTAATTACAAATTTTTGAAAAGGTAATTAAATTTATAATTACAAATTTTGTCACCAGTACTTAACCCTTTACACGGTAATAATTAATATTTTAATTAATGTCGCGATAAAGTGAACCGCCGCGATTTATCCTTCTTACGAACTGTATTAATTTAATTCTGGCCTCAATTAATTGCTGCCATTAATGTTGTCGCAACACTTACATTGGTTTTAGAAATGGGTATGAATTTTTCCCTAACTTTAAGGAGGTGATATTAAGGAGGTGTAGTTACTTCGGCAATGTTTGCTTAAGTTACCTTACTTTGTGGTTAGAAAAAGATGAGACCATTATTCATCCTTTTACATTAAACAGTTATTTTTTTTATTTTCTCGCACTTACGTCATGTAGTCGTCAAGTACAGGGTCCTTCTAAACTAGCTACATTCCTTTTAATGGGGGCATCTATACGGTACACTGAACAAGTTCACCAAATTTGAGTATGTGTTTTATAATGATTTTACAAAGTTACATTTTCTAACAAAAATAAAAATTCATTTCGTCTTACATAATGGAACATGCTGTATTTTTTACTCACACAACAAAGCTGTAGTGTATTCATTCTGCACAGGAACACGAGACACAACACACACAACGCTCACTACCACTGCACACTTTTTTGTTGTTTACACTCACGTCATAACAACTCACAGCAGTCGTCACAGCTGATAGCCGATTAGCTGATCGACTGATTGGGCGAGCTATCACTTTAATGTTGCAGGCCTACTCTCATATCGTTGTCTATCCTTATTATCTTATGTTAATCACAGTAAAACGGACTCNGTGACATCAGCCCCCCTAGACAAAACGCACTTTTTGATCGAATCGAAAATCGAATCCGTCAAAACTCCATACAAAAAAGGGGCTTTTCGACCACTTTTTGACTGGTTTGCGATTATAATTTGCACTTTGTCTAGACTTAGACCCACTGGCTTAGTTTAACATCTGTAGGTCTAGCTAGACAAATGGCACTTTTTGATCAAATCGAAAATTGAATCCGTTCACGGAGCGACAATATGTAACTCCATACAAAAAATGCCGGAGCAAAGGCATTCCTTTCGACATTACAACTGTTACGTTTTGCCAATTGTTTTGGAGGGCTGTAGTGTAGTTACAATACCTGTTTATTGTATAATTACATATACATATCTATACAGAGTATACAGCAATAGCTTTCCAATAAATTTGTTACTGGAGATGGTAAAAGTTGAAAAAAACATAGTTTATCATTTGCGTAATTTTAAAGACTCACCTAGTTTTTGAACAGCCTGTATACCTTAACCAATAATAACAACCAATTAGTAACCAAGCAATTCTAATTTGCCTACACATCCTTTAATTTATCTCCATCAATAAACAGCTCTGTGTGCCTACCATGAGTTTACGTTAGGTGAGCTCGCTAGCGAATACGTCAAAAAATTATATGAAGATTTTATTTCTTGAAAGTAGCCGCTAGGGGCGCTGCACAATATGTCATACATTTAAATGTCATTTTTTTACGCAGTCGCTAGCGAGCACACCTAACGTAAACTCATGGTAGGCACACTGATTTATCTGAGACGATCTATTCCCATAGCAATTGCCCTAATACGCACTCCCGTTAATCAATCGAACTACGAAATCATGCGCGCGGGCAATCACGAATGACGTATAAAGTAATGCCTTCGCGCTGCGACAGTAATTAAAAAAAGTTAAGCTCCGTATTAAATTGTAAAGGTGTGTTCATAATCGTTGATTAAAAATCTAATCACGGTGACCATGGGAATTAGAATTTTTGGACGCGCATTGAATTTGGATAGCACAAAATGTTGTTTGTATCTATGTAAATAGAAGAGTTCAAAGTCCACCCTCCAAATAATCGAGTAAAAAATGTGTAAATTATACTCATATTATTTCACTTTTAGGACGCAATTATAATACTTTATTTTGAGACAAGCATAAGCGCATTAAAAAAAACTTCTGAAAAAAGCTTAATAAAGCTCATTCAAATGAAAAAACATCTTTCAAATTCTACCATGCTCATTCTCAATAATGCTCAAACTATAGGATAGGTGTCCTAGGCTATATGTATGTATATTCAGTCTAATTAATACCTTGTTAATGTTAATTAAACTCTACAATTCGTACTAAATACTACGCTTAAAACGTTCAACAATTGGTGTCTATACATTCTCTCCTAATCTAATATACCGTCTCTACTCCACCGACTAAATCACAGCATAAACGCCGCCTCTGCAGCGGCTTCAAAAAGTCATTAGTGTACCTAATGACATTAATGTAATCGTCGCTAGTCGCTACCGAACGGCATTCCGGCCTGTCGCCCGCCATCATTATCATTTGACACAACCGACTATCCGTGTACACTTGCCTTTATCCACACCCACATTTACGCGCCAATTTAAACTCTATCATTCGTAATTTTAAGTTTAATTTAGATTGATTAGAATTCAAATTTAAAATTCGAAATTAGAACGGTTTGACAGCTCAGCAAAGAGGTTGCAACTCAATTTTCGATTTATTTCATTTACGATTTAGATGCGATATTTCTTTGTGAGCAAAAGATAATTATCGGTCGTATTTGATTCCTTGGCTTCCATTTGTCAAGCGTTACGGACGGACAGATTAACCGTGTTGTAGTATATCGAGTGATATATTAAGCTGGATGGTATTAAGATAAAAACTATCTTTATCGGGCGCGGTTGAGTTGAGCGTTTAGCCACGAGTACTGACGTGCTCTTAATTGATTTGGCTTGCGAGTTTAATTAGAAATTGGATGGGCTTGATTAATATTTGTTATTTGAAGACTCTAATAGAAAATTGGAATACCGAGAAAGATATGAGTTAATTTGAAATTCACGATGGTAAGATTTAAATTTTTTTTTTGTTTGTACTTTTCTAAAGCGGTAAACTTACCCATTTAAATGGTTACACAATATAGTCGGAATGGATAGAGAAAAAGGAAAAAAAGGGAAAAATAGAGCTAAAGAGCTTTCGCTTAACTAATCTTCAAACTCTATCAGTTCATGACCTAATGCTTTTTCAGATTCTTAGTATAGTTATATGTAAATAGAATAGATAATCAGAATTTGAAATCCATAGCAAAAAATGTACACAAGTATAGACAATATCTCGTGTCGTGTCTTCACGCGAACATCTTACGGTCTTGTAGGGTAGTTTTATCACAGAGGTGGCGTAGAGTAGACAGCATGACTTAAAATCGTAAGTTGAAAGATGTTTTTAATAAGAATTATATTAGTTCTTATAATCAAGTGAAATAGGTCAAACGTGACTTAGGTCGAATAAAAAATACAGTCTAGTTTTAATGGGAAATTCTCAAATATGAATTTTCACTCAAAATCCGCCTGAAAAATTCGACTGTCTCCTGTAACGTAATAGTAAGTCAATATTTTTAATTTTCCAGAGGTTATCAATATCTACGTTAGTTCACTCCTGACATTTAAAGTCCCATTTAAAGTAGGCAGTACACTTTTCTGAATAAAAAATATACAAAACATTATCGTATCTATGCCATCCGCCTCGTTGCTCATAATATGTATGTGAAAAATCATCGTCATCATCATCATCTCAGCCATAGGACGTCCACTGCTGAACATAGGCCTCACCCTTTGCTTTCCATGTTCCCCGGTTGGTAGAGCGGCCTGCGTCCATCGCCGCTTGTAAGTGGACGTCCCACGCTGCGTTTTCGCGGTACGCGGCCTCCACTCCACAAGTGAAAAATAAATAAAAAATATTTTATGTCGTCTCTATGCCATTCCCTGTTCGTCGCAACACACGTCTCGTATGAATAATGTGCGATCGATTGTGTCCGCGCTCGCATGCCTTCGATGATGCCTCCGCTACCTTCGTCTCCTTCATGTCTACAGTATGGCCCTTATGTAGTCGTAATAGAAAATATTTTGCAACAAAATGTAAGTTATTATGTGCTGACGACTGTATTTGATGATTGAAGGACTTTGATTGTACAGGAAGGAATTCTATGTACAGTCGCAGAATGAAAAGTTTCGTCACCTTAGTGTCGGTTTTCGCTTGAACTGGGGACTGTAAGAGTCAAACCTGCCAACATAACCGTGCAAGAAACATTTCTGCTAACATTTAAATAAATATGACGTTTGCTAACGAATAAGGTTTTGTTTGTTTATTTTTCTATCCCATCAGTGCAATGTTACAAAATGTTTTTTTATTTAATAGATAATGGCAGGTGGAACCAACAAGAAGGTTTTAGTTTATCAATAATAATAATCTTCTTGACAAGTTAAATCGTCAAACAACTTTGATCTGAATAATTTTGAACTTTACTAACGAACAGTTAAAGATTATTTTCTCTAACTCGAGATTATTCTGTAACATAGTTTCAAAAAGTGATATGTGCTCGCGATTCGTTGAAGGAATCAATTTGAAAACTGACGAACCTTTTCATTTCGTGACTGTACATAGAGCTTACAAAAGCTCTTACACGTATACGTATTCAAAAACGATGTTTGCTTAAGTGAAGCAGAAAATCGAACGCATTGCGTTGAATAGAGCTCTGTGATTGGTTCGTGTGTCACCCTGTGCGTCTACTCGCACTGTGAGACCATGAGGTGTCACAGTGCGCGTGCATAGTAATGTTTTTGAGCGTAGTATAGTATGTTTGGGAATACGGGTAATAGACAGCATTATAGAGGTAATACGGAATTAGGTACTAGTATTCTTAAGGTAGTCTATCTTTTTTTTAAATTTAATTTACTAAAAGGTAGTCTACCTTTTAGTATTTTATGTAATAACCGGCAGAATAGACTACAGTCTATCTAAGTAATTGAATATACTTTCCAAGTAAGTAGGTTTAGATCTCAAGGGAAACTATGACGTAATATTATAATACAATGGCATCTGGCTTCATAGCTAGGTACAAAACCAGGGCAGCCAAGTAGTAAGTTCATTCATTGCTGTGACTCCTACATCCCAACTTCAAAGATGAATTAACCTCTATACTATGGCTTCACCTTCACGATATTTGCCGATAACTTTGTCAAATCTTACCTTAAAACTGCTATATTTACTGCCAACACGTTTAAGTTCAATTTTAGAGACGCTATCAAAATCTTTGCTCTACCTACAGTGTTGTAGCTCTGCGACTCATTCGTTTTAGTCGAAATTTACAATTTTTTTATGCATAACAAGGCAGGTATTTGACCGCAATAAGTGCCTATCTATTCACTCTCGCCTTGAAAAGGCTCAATTATAGTAGTATCACATAACCATTCCGAATTTAAAATCAAGCTCTAAAAACTGTCCTCTCTACAATATAAAAAATGAGCACAAGTGTCTTGGGCACAGACTGCAAACGACCGGGCCAATCCTAAACGCATTAGCCGATCGATGCCGACCGCTACATGTGTCTACTTCTCGACTACATCTTCCCCCCATTCCCCCACCAGGGGACGAAACAGGGCGAAAGGGGGGCGAAATAGACAACGCAAAGTCAATATGTGGAAATAATAATAAAGGATCGCGCGGGCTGCATACGTATCGCTGTATTATCGTTATATTATCGGTATAACATCGGTAACAAGTCGATATTTGCGATAGTAGCTTAAGTTACTATTGTTACGTTTTCTTGTTCTTTGAGACGCGATTTATTGGGATTTGTTTTATTATTTACAGAGTTTTCGTTTTGCAGTGAGTGACTTTTGAAATTATTTTCAAGAACGAATGAAAGAATAAAACCTAATGCAGTATGTGTTATTAGTTACTTTAGTGTTACCTCTATTTCTTCTTTGTTTAGGTTCTATCAAAATCAAAATAGGAGAGTATTTATTTTTACATTGCGTTTTTACTTTGTTATCAGATCAAACCATAATTGACTCGTTTTATCCAAAAACGCTTAACGTGAATAATGCTATCGTAAATACTGGCAATAAAAAATTACAATAATTGAAAAATAAACCAAACCAAAGTTTTACAATCGGGCTATCAAACAAAAAATCTGTGTGCGATCAGCAGATATCGGGCGCATGAAATTTGATGCGCCATCATATCGATATTACGACGAGTCTTTCTCGATCTATTCGATTGCGGAATAGAATCGATTCATGAATATATATTGCCGCTTCACTGCGAACGAATAATGAATACGTTTATTTTGATTATGTTTTCTCGATCCTCGTGATATGATGCGTCTGTATTGTTTCATTATATGATGAATAGCATAGCAAATGTATTAGTGTTTAATATTGTATTCTGGGTTCGAGCGCTTGTTGTATTAGCATCACGTAGTTGATAAATATTTGTCAATAATACACTTGTTTGTTCATCTCAGATTCTATGATGATCTTTAACCCAGATACTCCTGAAACTTTTTATCCTTGTCAATTTTTATAAATTTTTAGTATGTTTCTAAATAGAGGTCAAGTATCCACAGAAAAATTTTAGAAAAATTCTTGGTCAACTGGAAAAGCCGGAAAATGGGTGGTGTTTTAACACCTGGTCGGAGAATGGACTACTACTACGTGAAAAAATTATACTATGATTTTGTTAGGTTTAAGAGTTAAAAACGAGTTGTAAGTTATACACATTTATTTAAAAAATACCAAAATCTTATTCAGAGGAGGTAGGAGGATGGTGGAGACATAAATCATAACCCAGGATACTTTAGTACGTGGCGCATTTTTTACACCAAATTGATTTTTTCTTGCAAATTTTACATGTCAGTTGCATGTAGTACTCGTAAGTACAGTAGTATGTACTCGTCTACGGGTCTACCGGGTCTACGGAGCTTACATCCCTATGTATGTACATAGGGATCTAAGCTCCGTAGACCCTGGTTGTGGCGCCATTCTTCATAAATATTGTTTGGCACAAACTTTAACAGAAGGTACTTGCACTATATTGCATTGTTGTAATAATTGTGATTGCGGTAGGTACTTTCATGGCAGAAGAACTAGCTGCATTGGAGGCATCATTAGATTCATTTCGTCTTACTTTAAAAAATTCAGAAAGCGGAATGTTATCCTCTTTGTCTGAAGAAGACTTGTCGTACTGTACTTCTGCCTCGGCTCTAAGTTGAGAACCTGGTAATTCACGAAAAATAGTAATAGAAAACTTACACGCTATAAGTAACTATAGTTAGATAAACGGAAGTAGCCTAACCTGGAAGATTTTGTAAGGTAACGTGGTCTTCTTCACCAGAATCTTCATCTGTTGCTTCTGCATTAGCATTTTCTGGTGGTAAAATTGCTATGTAATTCGGTATCTGATCATTGTCGTCAATGTTTTCTAATGTTTCCACTGTTTCGTGAAGTCTCAGCGGTCTTTTATATCGTGGCCTAAACTTTTAATGAATATACAAGTTAGACGTCGATTATGCGACCAGGTGTTAAAACACCGATCGTAATTTTGTAATAAAAAGTCTCAAAAATGTAAAGCTTTTCAAAAACATAAGGTTATAGTTTTGTAGCTAACAGTAGTACCTAAAATAATAACTAGTATAATCTGAGGTATTACTAGCAAGTTTATGAAATATCTTAGCTTTTATATGACGTTTTTGCACAAAACTAAATAACAGAATTCAAAATAGTAAAATACTAACAAAATAAGCAAATATGCGATATCGAACATACTCAATTACAGCTTGATTCGTAATGAAGAGAAAATACAAGGAACAGTAAATAAATTCTCGATTTTTTTATAATTTATCTGAGGATATTCCGAACTACTTTTTAGCGGTGTTATAACACCTGGTAGGAGTAAGTGGGTTAACAGGCTGATAAGTGAAGTTTCTCCGGCCACTTCTTCTCCGCACCATTCTTTAAAGTTGTTTCGAAGTGGTGGTAATTATGGCAAGCTATTTTGGGACGTGTATAAGTGCCCTGGAAAGGGCATGTGTACTGAATAAACTATTTAATTTCATTTTATTGATTTAAATGAAGTTTTAAATACTTAGGGTATCATTAAGTATATCTAACGTACCATGTACACAATTATATTGACATAACTATCGACTAGTTAATCTACAAGTTAACGTTTCCTTCACTAGAGATCCTAACGATCATTAAAGTCTCGAACCACTGTTTCAATATCCGAAGCCAAGTTTTTGCGACTATACAGCGACGTTATTGGAAAACTTGCGTCTGCTTGGACTGCTTCAAAGCGCTTTATAGTGCTTAGTTGTAGACTACACATCGTAGAGGCTGTGTAGCCGTTTGATGGTAAAGTTTTGTTTTTTAGAGAAAACCTTGAAACGCTTGAAACCAATTTTAAACCAGTGGTTTCAGTCCTCTTCCTGGATTGTCTGAAAAAGATCGCTTCCTTACCATAAGGCTGCCTAAATTGTTCTGTTTCGAACTTGTATTTATTTGTCAGTTTTGTGTGGTGTGCAAAAAAGAGTATGTATCTATTTACTATCAAAATTCTAAACGATTTTCAAGCGTGCTTTCCGAAGCTTTCTCACCAAATCTGAAGCTTCATGAAAAAGTGGAAAATGCTGTAATACTCAGAGTGATAATCAAGAGCACTTAGGTTCACCTGAAGTTACGAAAGATGGAGTAAAAAGAGAGGTGTATAAAGAGTGAGTATAGAAACAATCTTTTTTTGGTCTTAAAAATATACTGATTATTGGTCACAGGCACGTGGAAAAGCTGTCTAAAAAAGTCTTCTTGCAGAAAATCAATGACGTTTATGTCTTTTCGCCATGGTCTATTACGTGGAGCCCTAAACAGAAATGACACGTTCAGTCGCTCGTAGGCAGTGACCGTCTTGCCGACTCGGCATGTTTTTTACGAGGCATTCCGGTCTTTAGGTGAACGTGATGATGTTAGGTATGATTATGTTGTTATGTTATTTGTTATAGGTGCTTTAGGTACCTCAGACAGGAATATGATTGTTATTAAATGTAAAGTTAAAAAGAGTTTCCAGAAAATGTGATCGTCTAATTCAGTTGGGATACAAACCCACGAACTTCCACTGGTCTCTAACCACTAACCTAGACATTGGTATACTTAGTTGAAGTTATTTTAGCATTACGAACTCAAAAATCCCAATAAAAAAATGTTTTGTTTCTTAAAAAGTTTAAGTTTATTGTAAACTTTTCCAGCATGATGGACTGTTGATGATGATGATGATGAAACTTTAGGAATGAAGATCCTAGCTTAGTTAAAAAGTTATGCTTTTAGCATTATAAAAGCAATTAACAAGGTAGAGAAAATGAATAATGACAAAGAAATAAGAAATCAATGACATAAAATAATCAGAATTTTAATTTGTAGAAGTATTAAATAGTCAAATATTTCACCAACTCCCAATCGCCTATTTTCTATCCGGCATTAAAAAACCGCGAACCTGCCAAAAGCGGCGCTACAAAAACGTAAAAAAATTCTAAAACACATCCATTTGTTATCCATTTTGTCGTGTATATCTGGGGTCCATTAATAACAGGGACTTATCCGGGCCTAATCTGCCGCTCATTCCCGCTTTCCGCGGTTCTTTTTCGCGCCAAAAAACCGCCGCCATGTTGCTTTCTGTCCGCGCAGATTTATAGCGTTCGCGGATTAAAAATAAAACACTCGCTGCCAGTATCCGATCGGGAATAAATATGAACGAATGATATTATATACTTTTTTATCTACTTTTTATCTGTGATTGCTTCTAATTGAATACTTTGATGAGGAGAATTTATTACAGTAAAACAAAGGTTCAAATTACTAAACATACTTAATGTGCGGTCAATAACACTTAAGACTATACATTTTTGTCTTAAAATATCGTTTTCTTCTCTGTCGTCTGTCCTTACGAAAAAGAACAAAAATATTTTAAAATGCGCAGTATAATATCTTTAAACTCTAAAATATTAAAAATAAGCAGAGTCACGGTATCTCTACTATTTATCATCGAGGAAAATCCAAAAGTAACAAAGCATTTTCCTAAAAAGATTCTTAATTTATGTTTCTTTATTTCCACTAAGACAAACTCCCAAAAACTTTTATAAAATTATGATTAAAACAAATTCACATAAATATTTATGATTTTGTCTATTTCCTACTCAATTAAAAAAATACAACATTTTTTAAATGAGATTACATACTTATCAAACGTATCTCTCACCCGCCCAACCGCATCCAGGCTGATACGCGGTTTTTATGGGTATTTTTCAATTTGTTTCGGCTATCGCTTCCTTGGGGATAGGGCGACTTTTCGGGATTATTGATGGATCCGCAACTGTAATTGGTTGTATGGGCGCGGCGACAGTGTTGTTTATGGACTATTTGGAGATTTTTGGAGGGGTTTTATTTGAATTTATAGGTACAACTGTGCATAAAAAAGGCTTGGAGATTTTTCTGGAAATATATTTTTTTATTACGAAAGAAACTCACTAATTAACCTTCTTCTCACTAAAGAGTCTCTTTTGTGAATCCGTTTTGTATTCTCTTTTCTCTGGTTTTCCCGCTTTTACCTACTTGACACATGAACGAGGAGTGAAAAGTAGTTTGATACTTTCTTACCTAAGTTTTCAGCAAAGAAAAACCTTGTACTCGACCTTGAGGGGCCTATTTCGTTTAATTAGTTTTTTTACTCAACAAATAAGTTTAAATTAGATCATCCCACGCGATACCACGGAAATATCATCTGTCAATATCACTTGACAGTTCCAACCCACAGATCAGCAACTAACCATAAACTCGATTTGTAAAACCAAACTAACCTTAACTCTATGGTCGCCAGACTGCGCCTCACAACTAATACCTACTTGATGAGTTAGCTTAGGTACATGATAAGAGGGGATTACACGCACCCTCACTTTAAAATTCGGCTACAGATTTTAGATAACTTTAACTAGGATCAGGGCTTTTTGAGATTTAAAATGGTCGTCACGTGGCATAGCAATGTTTTCGCATAATTATTCTAATTAGGTATCAATGTAATTACGGTTGAGAATTGGGGCTTAAGTTGCTTAAATGGATAGCATACGATTACTAACGGTTGTTAAAGTTATTTTTGATGTCGTGAAATATTTTAATTAGTAACATGTATTAGGAAACAATTACTTAGTACATTATTAAATAGCCCTAAAAAAGTTTCCCTGTTAGTACATCAGTTCACTCTTATCTTAAGACACTGATTTTTAGGAGGTGCTTTTATTACTGGCATATTATGTTTTGTATTTCCACGTTAAAACTGAATGTGCTAACCATGAGTTTACGATAGCTGTCCTCGCTAGCGACTGAATAAAAAGTGACATTATGACAAATTTTACAGCGCCCCTAGTGGCTATTTTCATTTCAAGGACTAAGATCTTCATAGATTTTTTGACACACTCGCTAGTGACGTAAACTCTTGGTAAGCACACAGTTTCCTAAAACCCGATCCATCACCCCAACAGTGGGCAATGACGCGATGGTATCGGCCGGTGTCATTTAAATTTAAATTAAGGCATTACAAGGATGTTTTCACTGAGCCGCCCGCCTTATCTGTTGTAGGGTGCATTTTTAAATTGCCAGTAAATGTTGCGATATGTTTGTCTACAGTTTATAGTTAGACTGTGGTTACACTGAGGGGTATAAGAAGATAAGGCTTTTTATACACTTAGGTAGACATTATTTCAAACAAATATTGCGTGCGTAAAATAATCTCTGGATAGAGTTTTATGTAGGTAACTTACGAAAATGTGGAGAGTTTGACATCATTGATTGACGAAACTAATATTTCATAATCATAATCATTTATTGCTTCATAAGTGTACATAGGTGGTGATCTTAAACTAAAAGTCTCAACTTATGACCTAGTAAGGGTATTGCAAATCTTAAGTTTCTTACATTACTAAATAACCTAATTACGAATTATTAAGACACATAGTTAAATTGTCATTTACGTCTTATCTAATATTTGGCTCGTTTTTACAGTTACAACTGTATTGTAACATAAGTCTACATAAAGTTAAAGTAAGGGTGTAGCAAATTCAAGAAGAGAGAGAGAATGAATTAAGTACTTATACATTTTGAGACTTTTTTCTAATTAGTGATTATCCTTTGCTCTTCTTTCGTTTGTTAAACAAATGAATATATCACCTTCACAGTAGATTAAAAAAGCAATCCGAACTTGTGAAAAAATTAATAAGAAAACTGTTCAAATCCATTTATCAAAAGACCTGTAACTTCAAATTAAAACAAAAAAGCTGCTATCAAAAATCTCCGCCGTTTCATTCGGTCACAAAAAATGTCTCCGAAAGATTAAATTTTAGGGGTGCTCTTTCTAAATTAATTAATAAGGGCGAGGTGAGTTTGGGGAAAAAATTAAACGTCAAAATTACAACAAGATTCGCCTTAATTATGTCCTGTGGGGGGTGGGAGGGAGGCTCTAATTACTTTTTCTTAATTCGCAAAGTTCCAGGATGTTGTGCGGTTTGGGGTTGTTGCTGTGATACCGTTGTTTGTGAAACTGGCAATAAACATTTTGGGTTTGAGAAGACACACTTGGGTTGTGCCTACTGTTTACTGCGTTCATGAAATAATAGATTAACTACCTACATATCAGAGTAGGCAAAATTAGGAATTCAAATGAGTCGTTCATTAGTTAAAATAAAAGAATGAAAAACAAAAGACTAACAAAAATAGTTGACGCTAATCAATGTCAGTTCACTGATGAGACATAATTATCTCATTTACAAACAACCTGCTGCTGCCAAATGCAGCCAGAAAAGAAGAAATTACATTTTGACATCTGTCATGAAAACAGGTTGGTCGTGCGCATGAAAATGCTTGATTGTTTTTTCGGACTTTAGAATTTGACAAATAGGTTTAACTGTCATTGGTGCTATTTATTTAATTATAATTTTGTTTCATTATCTATTCTATCCAGGAAAACAACATGTAAAACTTGCACTGAAAACCCTGTTACTTTTTAATCAAATGTAAAATGATATATGTTTTGATGCTTTGAAACTATTACTTTAAGTATAAGTTTGATTGGCCCAAAAATGGCTTAATTGCAAAAAAAAGTAGTTCTTTTTTCAACTTGCCTGTTCTATTTCCCATTACAGCTAACACACACATGGAAATTATAAAATGCAGTCGACATTATGTAAGGAAATGAAGTCGCTAGAGTTCTCTTCATAAATCTCTTTAGAGCACAGGCTAAATGTCGTCAATATAATTTAACGACCATTTTAAATGCAAAATGTCTAACAACCCCCACAAAATAATCCTTTTAGAGAACACTAAGAGTGGCACATTAACATTTTTATAGTCTGGGAAAGAACGGCCAAGAGCGAGTCGCTGAAAAGTGGAACGTCATCAGTAACTTACAGAGTTTCATGTATTTAAAAACACATAACCGTATTTTTTAAATTATATTAACATGACAATAAAATTAGTATATTTAGCTTTTTTTTGTAGCTGTCAAGATAATCAGGTTGATTTTTGGTGTCAATTTCAAATAAATGGAAATAATTACAAATAATATTACTAGCTCTACATTTAGCCGACAATTTGAACTGCTTTGATCTGGATGGATTCTAATTCTAATACACTTTCAAAATATTTTTGTGTTAATGGTTATAATTTCTCAATTTATTCGTGTAAAACGTTTGTGCTATTATCGTTCTGAAAGTGTCTCAATTTGCCTCAACCTACACCATGTAAAAAGTAGAAGAAATCATGTGAATAATTACAAATGTTTAATTGCTGTAATAGTGCATCGTAGTAGAGTTTTTTCTCCTAACATTTCCACGGATCTCCAAAACTGAAGAAAGGGTTACCACCCACTGGGGACAGTCCAAATTTAAGACAATCAGCTTTATCGCCATACCATCCTTTGTCTTACCAAATTTGCAAATGAATTTTTTTAATAACGCCAAATTTTTAGCAACGGCAACCCTTAATCCTTCTATGATTTATGGCGAGGCAGAGATACTTGGATAATGAAGTTTTTTTTTGTTATTTTTCTCCCCCGTTTGTTTATTGATTTAACCCTTTTTGCGGCGCCGGTTTGTTTGTATTTTAATTAGGAATTATGCTCAGTTAACTTTTACGAGTATTTATTTGATCGCTTCGGTAGACCTAGTTCAGGTTTATTGTTTGAAACCTTTTAAATTTTTCATCTAACCAATTATGTTTATTTTGTCAGTATTTTGAGTGTGATTATTTAATCTATTTAAATAATTTTGAATGTCAAAATTATGTAGTTTTCATAAATAAGTCTGATTTGCTATTGACTGTACATTAGATCATGAAAGGGAAACGCAGTACCGCAGTACAGTTGAAAAAACTACTGATTCCATAAACAAAATAATATTTTTTTAAAAGTGAGTCAAAACACTAGACCATCCATCAAAACTAGAGCTGTATTTACGCAAATGATCCCGCTGCACTAAAAATAAGCGCATGTAACAGCTCTAGTTCACTGCACTAATATCTAAAAATCATCAATCAACAGGCGAAACGTATCCTGTATGAAATGAAACGTTTTTTTGGGTCCATTAGTGTGCTACGGCCATCGATCAAGCAAACAATTCCAATTTACCTATCGGCCACAAATTCTTCAAAACGACTGTCCAACGAATAAAGTAAAAAAAATAAATTGGCAATGGCAACACCGTATCGGATGGTTTTTCATCTCCCGGATGCGTTCCTATTTGCGTTGATTAATATTTACGAAGTCTGTGAAATATGGCCGTGCGGTTTTTTAAAACTAAACTTTATGCGGCTTCTTTTTTTTGGCGGGAATTTTGCGTGCTGTTCTGACAGTTTTCTTTGTTTTTAGTGGAAACTACCTATGGTATGGGTGAAAATATGTTTGGAATTGAAGAACTATTTTGTGAAAAACTTTTAATTGTAGTTTAACACGTATGCTTTTTTAATTAATTTATGACCACGATTGTTTCTGGTATTCTTTAGTTAGTATCCACATTTTGACAACTGAGGATACTGCCACAGCTTAGATAGATGTCTGCAGTTTTTAGAATTAATGAGAATTCAACTAACTTGATTAGTTCTAAAAAACAAATACACAAAGTAACTTCATTGTATTCATGCCCCACTGAGAAAATAAACTTTTGACTGTAAGTATTTAAAAGTAAAAAGTAGGTGGGTAAATTAAATACTATAATTAAATTTCAATGCACGCAGCCGCTAATCGAATGAAATATGAATATCATGACCACTACAATCGTAATAATATACATAGATACTTAACGCGTATTACAGTAGTTTAAAGTGTAAACCATTGTGTAACAGTAAATATTTAACTGACAATGATAGATTATCCACATTCAATTCAGATCAATCTGTTGCGAAACCGCGAAACTGGCAACACTCAATAATATTGCCCAACAAGTTCCAAGGAAATCGCACGAAATTCAATATTAATTGCAGTTATAAAACATAATCACTAATGCCGTTATAGAGGTACAGTTTGTAAGCAGTTAGCAGGTGTTAAAAAGTTTAAAGAAGGTCCAAACTTTCAAATTCAAAATTTTTATAGCGTTCCTAAATGACGACTTTTGGTTGTTTTTCGTCAAACAACTATTTTTTTTCTCAAATCTTCATTTGGAGTGTGATTGGGAGTAGGTAGAGGGCATTTATAAGCATAGGTACTAGCGGCCGCCCGCGACTTCGTACGCGTGGATCCCGTTTTACCCCCTTAGGGGTGGAGTTTCGTAAAATCTTCTTAGCGGATGCCTACGTCATAACATCTACCTGCATGCCATATTTCAGCTCGATCCGTCCATTGGTTTGGCATGTGCGAGATCACTATGTCAGTCAGTCAGTCACCTTTGAGTTACATATATTTAGATAAAAGATTTGGATAACTATTTTATGAAGAAGCTCTCGTATTTAACTTACTCACCGCTCTAGTAACTTAATTAAATCGCTGAAACATTACAAAACAATTATTTAAGATAGCTGATATAGCATTGTGCCCAAGCATTCATTCTATCGAAGCAAAAAAAATCTATCGAATAAGGCGATAAGTGCTCTTATCGCTTTATTCTTCTCACTTAAACCACCAATTCTTGCCTTACAAAAGGCAATAATCCGGCGCTTGCTCACCAAAGCGTCGCTCAACTGAAGCGTGAATCTTATTAATAATTATTATTTAGTTATTAGCGTCATTGCTCGTAGGGCGCTGGCCTTAATTACCAATTGATGGGTATATGTCTGGCTTTCCTAAGCCAATTGGTTCCCATGATGTGAAGCGTGGGCCATTTGGTTATTAGGAAGCTTAATATTAAGAACTCTCTTTGTTTGAATTTAGTGTTAAAGGCAATAAGCTAGGTGTCTTATTAAATAGGCGTGATCTACCTTAAAGACAGTATCGTTACTAACATTGGTTTAAATGTGAACATTTAAACAGAACCTGTTCACAACAGCATTCGAGCAGTAAGCAATGAGTGATTATGAAATTAATGTGATTATTGAGTAACAGTAAAGTTCATCATCATCAGCATCAGTTCATTTAGTCTCTACTACAAGAGCACGACCCTCGGTAATTTACCAGAGCCAAGTGGAGGATTTGACCTACACTACTACGCTGATCTGACGGGTTGTGGGTTTTGATGTTCTCATTTGAACTCTAGAGTGGACATCACCTACATAATCATATTATCCAGCATATGAGTGTCGTCGTGCGTAGGTACTTACTTTATAGCCCGACCAGGAACATAAAAACCCTCGCCATGTTGCGGAAAACTAATGGTACTAATTTCTTTTAATGGCAACAGTAACTGAAAACTTCATTGACATGTCACCTTGCATGTCAGTCTATTGCTGTCAAAGTGTAAACAAACTTTATTTTAAATGTGCGCAATTGATTTTGTGAATTAAATTGCTAAAATCTTTTTATAGTCGTGAAAGAAAAGTGGTTCACAATGTGTTAAAGTATTTGTCGAAGAGAAATACTAAGGGTTCGGACAATATTTTCATTGAATAATGTTTCCGACAAAGGTTGTCAAATTGACTGACATGTTTATCGTATAGTACAGTCCACTATGAAAATTAGCTGTGGTTTGTTTCAACTACCTATTTTAAAAATTTTTGTCACTTTCTAAGTGTTGAATTTTATGGAATTGGGAAAGAAGTACCGAGTTTGAAGCGTTCATGAGCAGACATTGCAGTTGAATATTCAAGTTCTGAATTTGATTATTGATGAATAATAAAATAAATCCTACTAGCTCGATTGATGGTTTCATTTAATTTATTTAAACCAGGTTACCTATAATAATATTTTTTCGTTAATTTATTAAAATATCAAATTAGCCCGTAATCCTGAACCCCGTTACATAAAGTTAGCCTATTAATTTAACACAGGTACGACTGTACTCAGTGTTGCACTATCAAATGCAATTGACGCACCTCTATGCCAGGGTTTTTATGTTCCTGGTCAGGCTATACCTAGTTTTGAAATAAGTTAAAATTGTCCAAACTATCCAAACCTGATGAACATTATAAGATTCTGTATTAGTTGTTCTGCCATATCATTCCAAGCATTAATTCCAAAGAAACAAACTTGCAATTAAACTTACGCCTTTTCCCACCTGAATCCGTCCGTCTGGCGCAAATCCCGACATCATTAGAGGCGTCATTTGTCACGCGCGACTTATCGCACCCTCTGCCCGGTTAATAGTCGCTGCGATTTGTCGCGCTAATGCCCGTGTGCACGGCCCTAATGATCGGGTTACGTGCTATCTGGACTGCCCTTATCTGTGGACTTGAGATTTGGTATGTAGCTAATGATAGATGGAATATAGAGTGTAGAGTGGGACTTTTTAAAGATGCAGACGCATTTTCTTGATATACTGCATCCATTGCAATAGCATTAGATGCTGCAGTCACAGTGTGGGATAACGCACAGTCCCGTTTTTGATGCCATCTTAGCTCTATCTTAGATTGATTTTCTTAGGCTCTCCACTGCTGCACTGTGTGAAAGTCTGTCTACTTATATCCTGAAAACTCCTATTTTCTTATGAATCTCGGTATGCTATCTGGAGTGGCCGTATCTTAGGTCTTAGTTTATGTAGCTGAAGATAGATGGATTAAAGAGTGTAATAGTGTAGAGTAGGTCTTAAAAAATATAGTCACATTTTGGAGAATTGCAATAGGATTAGATGCCTCAATTGCAGTGTTGGATTCAATACTAAATTCTTTATTGCATCCATAATGTTACGGATTAAAGCATAGATAGACGAATTTTTGTTGCAAAATAGCATCTATCACAACTGTATAAGATGCACTTTCAAAGTGATTTTCCGTCTCATTATGAAAGACGATTTGTACTTTCGAACTTCTATTTTCTTCTGATTCTCTGTATAGCAATAAGTCACCAATATTTTTATATTTCCCTCAAAGACATAACTAAAAGCCTTTTTAAATTCAAAGTATTAGACGAAATAAAAGTATTTCTTCTAAATTATTTGCACAGAAAAGATAATAAATTTTCCTAAAATTAAGAACACCGCCCATATTTTCCCAAAACTTATTATTGTACAAAATCAAGTCACGTCTGTTGGGTTGAAGTTCCACCCCGAGGGATGAGTTGTTTGATTTATCATCCTTATTGACAGCTGAGGAGCATCTTGATCCTAATAATAGGTGGAAATGTTCCCACTTTACCCAAAAAAGGTTGAAGATTAACCAAGAACAATGGGTTTAAGTATCTCAGTAACCATTTTTTAGCATATTAATAGTACACACTATTAATAACAAGAGCGTTTTGAAGGAAAATCAAAGTTCAGATAGGCAGTAGAGCTTTGATTTAATCTTCATCATCCCAACTAATATTATAAATGCGAAAGTAACTCTGTCTGTCTGTCTGTCTGTCTGTCTGTCTGTCTGTCTGTCTGTCTGTTACGTTTTCCCGCTTAAACCTCGCAACCGATTTTGATGTTTGGCATAGAGATAGTTTGAGTCCCGGGAAAGAACATAGGATAGTTTTTATCCCGGTTTTTGAAACAGGGACGCGCGCGATAAAGTTTTTCTGTGACAGACAAAATTCCACGCGGGCGAAGCCGCGGGCGGAAAGCTAGTTATCAATAATCAGGTTTTTTATTTTGGTCTCCACTGTAGGAGCACGACTCTTTCTGATTTAACCAGAGGCAAATGGCGAACTAGGCCTTTACTCTCACATTGATTTAATAGAAAAACTCTAATAATACATACGAATAGACACTTCTATCGAACCATCTAAGCACATTAAATATCTGGATAAAATAATCAGCCAGCAATATACTCGCATAGCAACGAATGTCCAAAGTCAATTTTCCATAGACACAGAGTCCATTTCACTCACTGTATCCCAACTGTTTTCTAATAACCATAATTCAACAACTCCCATTCAATGGCCGAACAACAACACAATAAAAAATAATACTCAACATTCAACTCATCCGAATTAATTATTCGAATAACAAGATGGCGGGAGACGAAGACGGTTTTATTCGCTGCCACTGAAAGCGTATTATCCCCATCGGGCTATTACAGACATTTCTTGTGAAAAATAATAGATATACACATAATTACCGACCCTCCTCTCGCGTGGAGCGCGACGCCGCAATACGTTAGAGCAAGACATACATATTTCTCGCGGTTTCGCGCGGAGCACTTAAGTAATTGAATAGAGGGGAATCGGGTAAGTCAGGACATAAAGGAAGACTGCAAAATAATAATACTAGTCATAATATTTCTGGCGTCGCGTGAAAGGGTCGCAAGTTATACAGGCTGCTCGTAAATATAATAATAAACATACGTCACTGTGTTTGTTCGACGCACGGGAGCCCTCGAGGTAATGTGCCAACTTGTTTAAGTATATTATTTATCGAATGGACGAGATGGCTTCGGCATCATTTGATAGTCGAGACTGTCGACGATTTAGCGTATAAGAAAACATGGCTGACTTTGGAAGGGAGTTTCCTTGTTGCATGATTTAAATTTTAATTGCAATGTCCCGTGCCCGTCTTCGTAGAAACTAGTCAAGAATTTATTTAGCAACCACCTAAAATTGATAGTGTTGCTTGGTCTTTATTGTCAATAGGTTTGGATATCTGTCATTTGTGATTTGACGATTATTTTATGCGGCGTTCGAGTAACAAACTTTTTTTTCTATAAATATTTATCTCTTTTTATTTATATATTTTTTATCGTTGATCTATATTTAAAAGCACCGCCATTGTAACAAATTAATATTTCACATTATTTTTTTATACAGTTTTATTTTTAAGGTATAACGTTGCCCTAATTCGTCGATCATAATTAGTGACGTGACACATTTCATCGAAAAAAAGAGCGTAAATCGAAAAACGTCGTAAAACATTGTTTCGCGTCAACTCCTTGGCAATAAAAGCAAATGGCGCAATGATAATGCGTGTAACGTACGATGTCTTGTTTTGTTACAATCTCACAATTTTTTATTGCCATCTAGCGATATTGCGCTGAATTTATTAATACTGTCTGTCTGTACACAACGTTTATGGTTTTTTGGAAGTTTGACGGGAATGTCTTTCGCTTTATGATAATTAATTTGGGGACGTTTCTTTTTCATCAGCTTTTTCCTCGATAATTTTAATGTGTTAATTTTATACTGTACGAACAGTAAACTTATTACTAACAAACAAATCTTGTAGATTGCTAAAATAAAAAAAAACGCGCAAAATAATACTATTTTTGAGACAAATAAGCTTGGATGAAATAAACTAATTGTGTGAAAACGTGTTTTAACTTCTATGCCTTATCAAATTAGCCAAGAAACAACACTTTACTCCATCCAAAAAAAACTGTACAATACAATCACATTCAACAGCTCACACGTTTTAATGACTCATAATCACACCCAATCATTACAAACCTGTAACTGACAATTAACTCTCTCAATTTACACCAACGTTTACAAGCCAACACGCCTGTAAAGGCGGATTCCTTATTGCGCGTATTTACGATATTGTTGGTGTTTATCGTGGGCCTAATTAATATACACGCCGTTCCGCCATCGGAATATCGTTACAGGCGTTGTTACAACACTAATCCCTGTGTTGGGGTGTGGATATGGAGCGTAAAGGTAGCGGTTTGAAATAGATATCGCAAAACAAAGACAAAAGGTTTTTAGACTAGATATTTTAGCAAATGACAGTACAAATGAACAGCTACAAAGTTCAAATTAAAGCTCACAACGCTGATTTTCAGCAGGCATCTTTCTCAATATTATATTTTCTTTTTATCCTATACTAGCTTTTCGCCTTTTTAGGATTTTGTCTGTCACAGAAAAACTTAATCGCGCACGTCCCTGTTTCAAAAACCGGGATAAAAACTATCCTATATCCTTTCCCGGGACTCCATCTATTTCTACTACTATCTATCGATTTTATCGTAACATAACGTTTTGTTTGAAGTGGTGAAGAGTAAGAGCTTTGGCATGCTGCAGCAGGAATTATTTTTTATGCCTACTTGCACTACAGAAACTATTAATCTCATTGCCTTACTTTTTAAACATTGTTATTGTTGCTAAAATTATACCTTTTCAACTTTTACACTTCTTTAATTGAATCTACTAGTATCAAATCAAATCAAATCAAAATCAAAATCAAAATAAAGATATTATTTGTTTAGACTAATTAAATTAGTACTTACAAATCGTCAAATGCTCTTAAGGAGCCTATGTCTCATTATTTTTTTGCCCTACCAGCGCTTCGAGACAAACATTTGGCAAGTGCTGAGAAGAAGCGCCTATTATTAGTTATTATCTTCTTTTGTTAGATCTCCGTCTCCGCTTAACCCATCAATGAGCACTGCACCTAATATTTAATAAAGCTGTATTTACAAGGGATCGTTAAGGCCCGCGCCACAACATAACCTCGTAGAATTCGCTTGTTCGCTTTTTGGAAGCGCTTCTGTTATTTGAGTGTAGTAAAATGAGGTGATTAGGCAGTAAAGATACCATTAGTAGGTGTCTAATATTAGGAAATACAGTGCGAGTCACGTTAAAGTGTACATATGAAAATAGATGAAACTAGACTTATTTTTATCGACAAAAAAGAGGTCAAAAAATTTTTGAGATTTTTTTTAAATTTTTTATAGAATTTTTTTCTTCAAATTACTTATTGTAAAGAAAACGTAATAACTTTTAAACTAAGCGGTATATCCTGATAAAATAAAAACAGTAATAATGCTAAATAACAGGCAATACTAAAAAAATACATAGAATACACAAAAAATGCCAACAAATAATAAAAAATAATAATTTTTGAAAAAAATCTGCTTAAAAATTCGTGTTTTTTTGGTTATTTTATAAATTTCTCCAAAAAATGCCCCTATAACCGGTGGTTTTTATTACTTTGTATTATTTTCTATCGTATTATCTTTGTAAAACCAAAAATCGCATGTCTCTATCCCTATCACAACATTTGCTATGATCGTTTGAACAAAGGCCTGCCACAACATTATTCTCCGCTACAGGTAGAGACAATTTTAATTTTAACTAAAATGTTTAATTTACCTCGAAATCTTTTGTTTTTATTTGAAATCTAACTTGTCTTTATAAAAATTACAAATCTAAAGCCATTTTCAGTTTTGTTGTTAACGAAGCGTTGAATGGCGCGCCCGGAGAGGCTTAGTTCAAACGATCATTGCAAACGTTGTGATAGGGATAGAGACATGCAATTTTTCGTTTTACGAAGGTAATATGATAGAGAATAATACAAAGTAATAAAAACTACCTGTTATAGGGGCATTTTTTGGAGAAATTTATCAAATAACCAAAAAAACACGAATTTTTAAGCGGATTTTTTTCAAAAAGTATAATTTTTTATTATTTGTTGGCCTTTTTTGTGTATTTTATGTATTTTTTTAGTATTGCCTGTTATTTAGCATTGTTACTGTTTTTATTGTATCAAGATATACCGCTTAGTTTAAAAGTTATTATGTTTTCTTTACAATAAGTAATTGAAAGAAAAAAAATTCTATAAAAAATTAAAAAAAAATCTCAAAAATTTTTTGACCCCTTTTTTGTCGATAAAAATAGGTCTAGTTTCATCTATTTTGATATGTACACTTTAACGTGACTCACACTGTATTACAGTCGATCGGGGAGTGCATAATATTAAGTTCGTGGAGTTTTGAGTTGTACAGACGCAGTAAATCATATGCCACATGTACGAGGATATTAATGGGGTAGGGCTTAATTTACCACTCCTACTAGGTGGACCGACGATCTGGTAAAGGTCGCGGGAAGACCCTGGATGCGGGCAGCGCAGGACCGTTCATTGTGGAAAACCTTGGGGGAGGCCTTTGTCCAGCAGTGGACGTCATTTGGCTGAAACGAAGACGAAGACGAAGGGCTTAATTTAATTCCATTTACAAGAAATGATGTTGGAATTAGATAAGTTTAATAAATCTTTCGGGATGTGACACTACTCTTCTACTGAAGAGAAATCCTCCTATACTACTATTACTGACCTACCTATTCTACATCGGCTGGCATTAGCATTGTGTGGCTGGGGTGCACATTTAATACAGGCCACTCAAATGTTGATCTAGGCTACAGCTACCGCCAGAAAAATCTACACGCTAAATAAGTATAATTACACCAGAACCTTATAGAGCGATTAGAGAGAATTTGCAAATACAGTCAGAAACTAGGCTAGTTTATAACATTACCATCTTCACTGAGCCATAAATCTAGTGTGAATTGTCCGCTCTACATACAGTTCCTTAGTTGCGACGCTATCAGCGTAACGACCGACGACCTAATTTTAACCTCCAGATTCCTTTCTAATAACACCGACATCTGCTCCCGAGGTAATCGCCCAAATATTCAACATCGACCAACTGAGCGGCGCTCTAATCATGAAAATGTATTTATGACCTAATTAAACTCTTGTCTACTGCTGGAAGACCCGTCCGAAAAGGACGCAGCATAAACCAATCCCCCAAGAGCGAGCGAGACAAGAAACACCCAGCTCTCTGATTAATGACCGTTATATGGCTGGTTAAGTACCGTGTAATTTGCAAAACGACCCTTAATTACCGTAGAACATGGCTACTATCTCCGTCCTTATCTAATGAAGCAAGATCCCGGCTGAGCGAACGGGATGGCTGTAAGTTTGCGTAGCGACTTAAAAGGCGGTATTTAATGAGGCATTATGATGTCGCCCGTACAGATTAGGTTCACATGGCGCTGAAAATTGTTTGTTCCTCTCTTTATATTTGGCTTTCTGGGACGCAAACACAGGGAAATTTAGTGGCGCTCTCAGATACGTAATACCGCTTTGCGATGTCCCAGCACCTCTGTTTGCGCGAAATGATAGTGGAATTTGAGTTAATACCTTTAAGAAACTCTTCTAAGAGATATTTACTAGTAAAACAGATGGTGCTGTTTTCGTAGTTTCATAATTGAGAAAGCAATTAATGTGCTTTCAAGATGATCAGATTTATTGGGAAAATATTTTGAAAAGGCTCGGAATTTATATTTTAACTGTTTTGTAATTGAACCATTATTATTTTCACTGATATGGTTTCAGAGAAAATACATTGCAAATACTTGTTTATTTATGTTTCTCCGACATAAAAATGAAAATGTTAAACAAGCTCAATATTTGTTAATTTTGACTAAATTGCAAACTTTGTCCGCAGGTATGGTTCCAAAACAGAAGAACGAAATGGCGGAAAAAGCACGCGGCCGAAATGGCGACAGCGAAACGCAAACAAGAAGAGCTTGGCGAGGAGTGCGACGACCAGGAGCAACACGACAACGACGCTTGCAGCGACGAGGACGACGCCAAACGACCACGACTCGACATGCACCACCAGCACATACACCAGATGCCCCACCACCGCCAGTGATCGTGTGGAAGCGCGAGCGACGACGCTAACCACGTCAGCGCGCGCGCCGAACCACACGTCACCGAAAACTGCGTCAGCGACGTCAAATACGACTACTTCAACGAATACGTCGTGCCAAAAGCGTTCTGCAAAGAAACAAACGACGACGCGCCCTGCGATCTCTCGAACTGGCACAAGTTCGAACGGAACCAGAGTGAGGTGGACAGTGAACAAGACTTGAACAACGATGTTGACGAACAACCGATCAACTTCGCGTACTATCATTTTTAATGTGAATAATGTAGCTTTTAACTGTACATAGTTCGGTTAGTCATGTGATACGTTAAGTAATTTATTACCGTTAGATTTTACATGGTACTATTTTAATGAATTTGTGGTAATTTTAATATATTGTACATTATGAACATTAAATTCCCGGTGCCAATTTTCCTAACAGTAGTTTTAGATTTTAAAGTATTATATTTTATTCCAAAATTAATAACGTAACGTTCTTTCTTTAATCATAATATTTTTTCTTGTTTACAAAATGTAAACTACTTTTAAAACTTTCTCATTCTCACTTTAAATTAATAGGTATAATTTTCAAAATACCTTCATTTTGTAAAATATTGTTTACGAATCGACATTTTTATGTAATAATTTTGTAAATATTTAACACTATTTCATGGAAATTCACGAGTGTATTAATGTTGCCGCTATCGGAGCAATGCAATATGTAATGTATATTGTAAATTTTAAGATAAAGTGTAAATAAATATTTAAACGAATTTAATTATTGTAACTAAGACTATGAGTAGTGTAGACCACGCGAGAATGTAGTCATTTGACGTCACATGTGATCCAGAACTTTTTTGTTTACAAAACCAATGTTTACACAAAATATTAAATAATTTAATTTTAATCCGATATAATAATGTATTTAGAATTTTCTGGAGCACATTTGACTATAAAAGCCAAAATGGATTTTAATTAATTCTTTCACACAATACCAGTGATTTCTATATCATCAAAAATATTGTATAAATATGTATAAATGTATAAGTATACCTAGGTATACACAAATTTCGAATTGTTTACTTCAGTTAATTTTATACATGTATTATAGAGAAGCTAGAAACTTAATGTCAGCCATAAATAAAAAGGTATAAACAAATATATTTTTCCTTTTACGTGCCATTTATGTTCATATAAATATTGTGTGAAAGATAACCTAATTGTCATAAGTTAAAATAGTCGACGAGCTTCAAAAAATACAGAATCGCTTAGAAATGTATCTATGCACAAATCTGAAATAGGACGCTTATAAAAGTGTATAAACCCATCTCGATCGAAACAGTATTTTAGATCACGAGCGTGGAAAATCTACATTATGTGGTTGGAATAAACGGTTAGAAAAAATAGCATGTCATTTTATTTATCCCTCTCTATAAAATATGATGACAAAACACGGTTTTTTGTTCAAAAATGCAAAATAAAAGACAAAAGTAACTCTAAAGTAGATACTGAGACAACAGGTAGAGGTAACATAATATGTAGAGCAAAAAGCTTTCCTAATCCATTGGGTATTCAGAGGCTCTAAGTCCGATTTCTTTATAGCTACCTACATATCCATGTAGAGTCAGTCACTTTGTTAATTCCCAGCTTCTAGATTACAGACTTGAGTCAAGTTAAATATGCTACCATAATAAATTCTCGATTATGAGTTTAAAGCTTTTACGAATTCTGAATGACTCATTTCAGACGCCTAGATGGCTCATGAAGTCTGACATCAGCCTGAAACTAATACAATGAAAAATAAGGCAAGAACGTCAGTAACAAAACTGACATAATAAAGTTGACTTTATAATACACTTGTTGGAAGACCTTAGTCCATAAACAATAAATGTAACTAATTACTCATTCCCAGATATTGCGAACTTATGTCTGTTCCACAATCAGTTAAAGATTTCTACTCAAAAATCCCATCCCGCAAAATTCACTAGACATCAAAAACCACGCGGAACTTGATAAGGAGCATTCGGACCCCAATATTTCGGCGCTATCTTCTCAAAACTGTCAAACGGGACGCTCCAGCGCAATTCTTTCGCGCCGATATTTATTACTGTAGGTATACCCTCGCATTGAATGGAAACCTTTGAAGCTATGAGGCTTTAAGGCAAAAATCGCAAAAATCACCCTCCGTCTCTATAGCAACCAGACCTCCAAACTGAAAGCTACCTTAAGATGCAACATCTAAGTATAATTTTCAGTGTTGAGGACACCTTGTAATGCGGCTTCTTGTTACATGTAAAACATCGTTTTAGAAAGAGAGGATGCAAGTGATAGAGAGGGGTATACAAGGAGGGGATGCAAGGGTAATATTCTTTCATTTGTTGCGGCTAGGGGCTACCTAATTTTTATTCTGTGACGGAATAGGAGGAATCGTGGGTAGTTTGAAGCGGAGGTGTTTAAAGGGGAGGATAATTATGCGCTCGCGTTATTTACATGCGGTGGCAAAGTGTTTTATTTTTATCTTTAATCGACTGAATTTTATTAGATTATTTATGTTGCTCTTATACGAATAGAAATGGTTTATTAAATTCAAAAAATGTCATATAGAGAAAAATTTAAGAAGGATGTTGACTGATACTGCGGATAAGTACATCATAATAATAATGCATTAATAATTATTCCAATACACTTTTGCTAAGTGTTGTGATGAATATGAGCATATACGAATATTACCTGAAACATACTATGAAAACCTGTAAGGCATCATGCCATTTCAAATATAGCACCAAAATGTTCAACAAACAGAAATCTTATATCAGAGATGAAAAATCCAGGATTTTATAAAAGACTGCGACGGTAGAATATGAAAGTCTTAAATATCTCCCTGATACTCCTACATCTCGCAAACACGAAAAAAGTCCTGTAAAACACTCAAATTCTGGCAACAGACATGTTACCGATAAGGTGCCGTCCCACCTTTTATTTATGACTCCATTTTAAACCGGGGCGAGTATGTCCGTGATGTCACAGTGCAGGTGGACACAGTATTTTAACTCCGAACCAATTTTAACATTTTATCCAAGAGGCCCTAAAGCAGTCAGAACAGAAGAGCAGCAGAACGTATCAAAAGAAAGTAGTAAACGCCACAAAGCACGAGATCCTGTTTTTTATCGAGTTGCGGCCAGCTATCTTCTTTGGAGGACGTTCAGCGAGCAGGTAAGTTAATTTTTAGGACAGCAAAATGTAGAGTATAGGACCACTATATTATATTTTTAAACCGGCAGACAGTGGTGACTGAGTTTGTTGCGGCGCTTCTTCTCAGCACTTGCCAAATGTTTGTCTCGAAGCGCTGGTAGGGCAAAAAAAGAATGAGACATGTAGGTATAGGCTCCTTAAGAGCATTTGACGATTTGCAAGAACTAATTTAATTAGTTTAAACAAATAAAGAACATTTTGATTTTGATTTTGATTTTCGGACGGTCGTGTTCCTAAAGTCAGGTGATGATTATGATGATGACGCCATGCCTTTTGAATTATGAAGAGGCAATAAACTTTCAACAACAATCTACAAGGTGGACCGACGACCTCATAAAGGTAGCAGGAAGGCGCTGGATGCAGGCCGCTACCAACCGTGCGATGTGAAAGTCATTGGGGAGGCCTATGTTCAGCAGTGGACGTTCTATGACTGAAATGATGATTAATAAATTATTATTTATTTATTTATTTATTTATTTATTTATTTATTTATTTATTTATTATTCATTATTGAGCAATTACATATTTGATCCAAATAGCGTCCTAAATCCTTTTTAGGTTTGTCTAGACACTTAAGTCTTCACTTTCAAATCTAGCATGACAAATCACTTGCCAATGTTACATTGTCTAAAGGCATTGAACTTACTTTTCCAACGTGTACTGTGGCCACACCGTATCGGCGCGTGTCGACACACACGCTCCGAGAGATTTCCGCCGAAATAAGGATATGTACTTGCTGATTTATATGGAAGGTCTTGGGATTTAGAAGCTGCTATTTACATCTTTTACGCCGTGCTACCTGTAAGGTGGAAGATTATGTAATACAGCCTGAACTTTGTTGTGATTTCAGAGTTAAACATGTTGAGAACAGGTGTAATTTTGTAAATGACTGATTTGTTTCTAATTTCTACTTTAGCACCTAATTTAGCACTGACTTGGTAAATTATGAAAAGTTTTAGTAGAGCAGCTACAAGTTTTAGGTAGGTAAACTTATGCAGAAACATTCGTGTAGGGCAAAATTAGATCTCACTGTAAAACTGTAGCTTCCTCGTTGTGGATATAAAAAAAAAGTAGTAAAGAAGTTCTTACATTCAGTAACATTTAGGTATATTGCAAGCTACAATAAGTAGTAAGTCTACTTGCAATGGACGTACAGCTTTAATAATTACACAACGACTGAAAAAGGACTGTAGTTCAGCTGTGGACTTTTCTATTACAAAAAAAAACTCTTTATTATGATAAACGTTGACAAATCAATAGATACCACCCACTTCGTACAATACTCATCTAGGCCCAAACGACTCTCCCAATACTCGCAAAACATTACACAATCCAACTAATTGGTGCGATGACCGGCGATAAATAAAGAAGTAAAAACACCGTAAAATAAAGCTGGACCCACATTGGATTAGGCGCATAAAAATACTAGTGACACTCCGCATTAACTGTTCCACTTACTAGCTCGCGGCCACACACTGTGATTGGGAGGGGTATTCTGGAAAATGACAATTTCAGTCAATGACAGTTCACTGCTGGACGTAGACCTGGATCAAGGAGTTTCATAAAAGTAAGACAGCTTTTTGGACTAAATAAAATCTCTTTCTATCTTTCATTTATTGCTATGAATATGATAGGTACAATGATTTGGTTTAAAATATAGGTACAAAGATGTCATACAGTATATTCTTCAGCTTTTTTACAGCTATTGCGAGCTTTATTCTTAAGCTCGTTGGTTCAACCAGAAGTGGGACATCTTATACTTGACTTCAAAGGAGAACCATAAAGCTCAATCTTCAGCTCTTTTAATCCAGCGTTTTTTGTGTCAAATGAAAACTGGGTATGGATGATGATAGGCGAGAGTTTATTTTTTGAAGAATAACGTGGATTTAGCAACGAATTTTGTAAGAAACATTTCATCAAAAGCTTTACAAAAAGTCCTTACAAATTACCAACTAAAATCTCGTGAAATCGTTCCAGCGTCGCTTCGATCTCGCCAAACCACAGTACCTTTCCAGAATAAGCCCCTTCCGCTTGTGAAATAAGTCCGATACATTTACACACGCCTTTGATTCCGAAGATTTACGGCCGTCCGTCTGTCCATCAGTGATTTACACATTCACCCACATCGGCCACCGATCGCTAATTAAAAATGCATTCTTTACCGTCAATTTGGTGTTGGTTAGGGCCGTTTTTCATTTTCTAGGTGACGGTGAGTCAGGTGGTAGAGTGAAGCTGTCAGGTAAAATGATACAGCAGTGTGTCAGTCAAGTTCGCAAAATAAAAGGGTGACATAAAAGCTCCAAAAGCTCCAAGTTCCTAAAGTAATAAAATGATGTTTACTGTGATAAAAGTCGCGGGCCTTTGAATCATTATAAGCACTAACAGGTGCTTTAAAATCGTAAATAGTACAAGAGTTGAAACATTATCTAACAGTTTTTTTTACTATTTACTAAAGTTATGTTGTTTTATGTAAATGGAATAAATTGGCAGGTTTTCTGTCTTAAAGTTACGATATCGAGCGTGATAACAAATTAAAAACATAAAACTACAACTTCATTAGTTTTTAAACTGATTTCCTCATCATCTAATTCCGAAATCTGAGAATATCTCAATAATGCCATGTAAATCTTTACACAGATTGTTAAACCATACTCAATAAAACTTACCAATAAAAAACAAAGCTGTATATTAAAATAGTAGTAAAATTACATTTGGAAAGGGCCATAAAGGGGTCCAATAAATGTGATTGAAAATGCCGTGAAACAAAGAATATCACAAATCAAATGACAAGACGAATGGCTTAGATTATCGGTTTTTTTATTATACCGCCTCTTTGGGATGTTGTTTTGGCCACAAACCCAAAGGATGATTGGCACAAATGTATGGAAAGTGGTACCCGCTCCAATAGCCATAACCAATATATATTTTAAAAGGCCTTTAGATGTAGGAAAATGTCTGCTATGGGGCCAGTTCTAATTCACGTTTTGAAAGCAGTAATTCCACTAAGTATTATAATGAAAGTATAACACAATCATCCATGAATACGAGTATGTATTATGACTACAATCTAATAATATAACTAAAAGAAGCATTGAAAAGGAAAGGATTATACCTACGATGAACTACCCAAGCTATTAGCCCTTTATTCGCTTTCATCATCATCATCATGATCATTTTAGCCATAGGACGTCCAGTTGAACATAGGCCTCCCCCAATGATTTCCACAATGGCCGGTTGGTGGCGGCCTGCACCCAGCGCCTTCCCGCTACCTTTATGAGGTCGTCGGTCCATCTTGTGGGTAGACTTATTGGGTCTTGTGGGTTTATTCGCTTTAGCAACCCATAATAAAACCCTTAAGAAGTAATAGAACTTTAACCCCTTTATTAATAAAAGTTACACCCTAGTTGAACTCTGGCTTAAAATGTCATTTGGTATGGAAATGTCATTTTAATCCAAGGTTCTTCCTAGGTGTAACTTTTTATGGGGGTAGTACTTCTTTAAATAAAAATATTTATTTCACAATTATCCTCATCAATAATTATAGAGTCAAGGAAGGATGCTGGAGCAGTAAACCCTTCCTGCCTCGCATAACCTAAGTACCATACGATGGACACATATGATACATCTTCTTCTTCTTCCTCGGTCCCTCACTGATGAGGATCGCGACCACAGATAGTGTTCCTCCACAGACTGCGGTCATAAGCTGTGTGGACCGCACGATGCAATCTCCCGCCCACCGTCTTCCTCACCGCGTCCGACCATCTCGTCGTTGCCCTGCCGCGAGCGCGTCCCCCTTCATACTGTATGATACTTAGGTTACACAATAAGTATCTTTATCTTCGAACGTAACCAGATCTGAGGCTGGTGGCCATAGTAAATGTTGTTCGTCTTGGTAAGACCTTTCAAATGACACTACAAACATAACTATTGGAGCCGGGTACCATTCTGCAAAAAAGTATGTATATCTTCGTACACAACCAGATCTGAGGCTGGTGGTCATAGTAAAAGTTGTTCATCTTGGTAAGACCTTTCAAACGATACTAGACACATATCTATTGGAGCCGGGTACCATTTTGCCCATTGTCCTTTAGCGCGAAGTTTTATATGACATAACTATTATTATGGCCGGGGTATTACTTATAATACAAATAAAGGTTTGAACAAAGACAATTATGTAAGGAGAGGATAAAAATTAAAATATGATTACGATTTAATGTAGGCATCTAATTTACGAACCTATAAAAAACGCAATACATAGAGTTTAAGATTTTTACTTGTATTTAAAAAAAAAAATATCAATCAACTTTTATTGGCTCTAGCTTCTGCTCTTCAATTTACTCTATTTTCTGCTTAGCCCAAAGGTTGACTAGGATTTAGGGCTCTATAGCCTATACCTATTTCGCTTATAATTGTTCATGGAAAGCCAATAAGGCGCACAGTGTTGGCTATTAACTGAAAAAACAAAAAGATTACCCATTGTGAAAGCTATTGAAGTCTAACCAAACTCACTGACTTCTTCTCAGCAAATGTTGTATCAAAGTGATGGTAGAGCAAGCTACATTTGAGGTGTAAAGTGCCCTGTAAAGGGCCTATACTATTTTTTATTATTATTATTTTCAACCCAAATGGTAGTTTAGGAATCAACCTCATAGTCCGAGAGGGAACCGTAAGAAACCCTACGTCATTTGATACTAAGATAAGCTCCATGGCACATGTTCAGAAAAGTTGTGCGAAGCTTGGAAAAAATAATAATTATGCCAAACAAAACTTTTCCATTTTTTTGTACTTTCGGCCAAATCGAAATTTAATAATTATTTTTCCAAGCTTACCATAACTTTTCTGAACATGTGCCATGGAGCTTACTATCTTAGTACCAAATGACGTAGGGTTTCTTACGGTCCTCTCTCGGACTATCACAAATCTGAGTCGAGACAATCGAGAGATTCATGTACCTATTGGAGTGACAGTACAACTCAATATTGGGCCACAATCGGAGCCAGCACAATAAAGCATTTGCCACTAAACTATTTATGAGGCTGTAAACCGCCCGCCTTCATTCACTCTCTATTGACTGGAGGAATGTTTTTAATTAGTTTACGTCTACTAAACGTAATGTACCTAATTAATAGTTCCCTTAATTATTTCTTTCGATGTTTCTTCCAAAATGTGCTTAGTCTTTCAAAAGTCATATAAATCATTACCTTCTAAATTCTTCGATCACCATCGTCGCTGCAGGAGGCCTATAGCGGCCTAGACAGGCTGCTTGCTTTCTGGAGGGATTTGGGGTGGTTGGAGTAGGAAGATATACCACACATCGCGGACAATGGGCAATCATGAGGCTAAGTGCGGTATTCGATTGCCATGCAAAACTAACTTACATTACCTACTTAAAGAGTTTTGTGTAAAGAAATGAACTCTTTCGATGTCAAAATAACCTATTCCTTTTTGCATGCATGCTTATCATGACGTCTTTCAATATTATTTTTACCTTAATTGACGACTCTACATGAAATAATTTTACTGCTTAAGTAGTATGCTTAAGTACTATTTAATCAATAAAACTAATATGTACCTATCAAGTGATATTAAATTATAAAGATATCGTAATAATAAAATTACACTCATGGCCAGCCAACCTTTGGTTGAAGCACAAACGAGAATGAAGAGTTTTTGAGGCACACTCATTCGTATACCTTTGTGTTCTAGTAGTATTAGGCTTTGGGATCGATTCGAGAGTAAAATCAACTTATCAAAACATAAAAAGTGTTATCATTTCCAATTTGGCTAGGACATTATTGCAGGTTGTAATCAACATGATTGTCCGAACAATCCGGAGTCTACTTTTTTTATGCATAGCAAGGCAGGTATTTGACCACAATCGCACCTAGTTTTAAGTGGCATGCACTTTAGGATGGTACATATCTGCCCTGTAAGTGCCTTTTCACTCTCGCCTTGAAAAAGCCCGGATTATAGTCTTGGAGAAAGACAGCGACAATAGTCTACCGGTATCAGTATCGGACTGCCAATTCAAGGGTAGTGAGTGTGAGTCACGTCTGGACAGCCTTGGACTGATGAACTCATTCATAACTAATTATTTAGGTAAAACTACAGAGTGGGCATTGCCAAACACCTACAGATGCTCTTAAAGTTCTGATAACAGAGTTAACAGATGGTGTAGAGTTTTAAAATCTGTAAACCCGTCGAAAAGATTTCAATCTTCCATTGTCCGTCCATCGACACATAAAAACATACCTCACGGATCACAAGTCTCGCGATAAAGCACGGCATTAAAACATTTTAAAATGTCATAAATAACGACGTTTAACGAGGGAGACATGAGTCGTCATTTATCAAGGGTTCTCTTTAATGCTACTTTTTATTACATGTAAATGAGTGAGGTTTGTACTCTATATGGACCTCTGAGGGGGAAGGTTACACCGTCCGATCCGACCGCACGACTCACGATTACATTACGACTGAATTTAAAGACGGTGAACGTCGTGGGAAGCACCTGGATGCGGGCAGCGTAAGACTGGCTGTTTAAAAAATCCGTGGGGTAAGCCTTTGTCTAATAGTGAACTGCATTAGATTGAAACGAACGGACGAAGTATACGTAGTCTTACATCTAACTATTTCTTACCTGAGTATAAGGTCAAAAGTTTTTTAATAAGCTTCGAAAGATCTGACGTCATCTTCATCATTAGGAATGATATGATACATAATGTCTATAACAAGGTAAGTATTAAAAGAACTAAAAAGCAGCTGCAAAACTAGGCGATTAGGTAGTTTTTAAGCAGAAGTTTTTATTTTTATGCAGGCATAGTATTCTGACCTGACCGCCGTACAGCAGTAAGTTAAGAACTTTTTACATAACCATTTATTAAATAAAATCGAAACGTGTAAACGATCCCAAACATTTTTCCGGCTTATCAAGGAATCAAAACGTGAGTTGTGTGCTTTTGTTTTTTTAAGGAAATAAACAATTGAATGTCTATTAATTAATGTTACTGCGACAGACGAGGACAGTCAATAAATTCACTTCATCAAAGTCTCGAGTAAATATAAGAATGTAGAGTTATAAAACTGTGTCATTATATAACTATGCAGGTAAAGCTGGTTGGTTTCAACATTATTTTATTTAATAATGATTTATTTTATTTTTTATTTATAGTTAAATCTCACTTACAAAAAGTGATGTACCTAACTAGTACTGCTAGTACCTAATATTAGTTTAGTACAATTATCGATTATTTTGTGACTTTTATCGACAAGGTAGCAAATCACGCAACACAATCAACCACTAAGTATAAATAAGTACATTAAAAAAGTGCTCTAATTATACTCTTCTTGTACATATCAGCAAATTCTACTTTTTGTTGTAAAATAGAACTTATTAGCACAGCATAAAATATCAAATTGTCTAGCTTAATATCCCATCGTTTGTATAATACGAGCACACGTAATACCAAAGATTAAGTACCTTATACTAATCCAAAGCAACCTCTACATCGATCGTAACGTCAATTTCTCCCAAAAAGAACCAAGACCTACAGACTGATGGGCAATAAATAATTGACACATAAATAAATAAATACACGAATAAATCCTTCGGTATTTATGTCATTGTGGTCATTAAAGGCTGGACGGGCTCTAATATTAGTAATAAACCAGTATGGCTGTATGAGTTGTGTTACTTGTATTTTATACGAACACTGACCTAGGGCAAGGTGTTGTAAAAAGCGGAATTTTCGCGCTATTATTTGTAAACAACTTCTTGCGAGTTTAAATTGACAATTAAAATGATTAGGTGAACTTTTTGATTGGTTTGTGGAATTTTTTTTCCAAATATTCGTTGAAATCAGAGTAAAGTTAAGGATGGATCATTAGAGAAGTTTGCCAACAGTGAAATAAGGGAAAATGATTATTTTCTTCTATGGAATACGGAGTTTTATGAGGATATTTTTTGATGGACATTTGCCGGGACAACTACACATGGTTGTTTGAGTTTAGTGAATTCGATTTCCAACCTATTTGATACAGATATTTATTTCAAAGACCTACTAACAAGCATAATGCATGCATCCCATTCATACGAAACTTAAAATAAGAGATTTTTTAATAAGTTAACAAAAAAGCCTTATAACAACAAAACGTTTTCCGCCAAGCAAAGAGGATAGGTACGCATTTTAAATCTGTCAAGACCAGTTTTTAGTTTACAATAAACTTAGATATTTGTCATCGGTCCCTAAAATATTGGCATCCTATTAAAACAACCTTCACGCCAAACGGTAAAACATACAAAGCTTTTTAAATAAACTCTATATTTAAACCATTGAAGACTCTACTGAAAAGACTGCTGATATTCGTTAACATTTTGGTTTAAAAAAGTACAGTTTTGAAATGGTGAATGAATGAATTGTCTCATCATCTCTACATATTACATGAGTACCTTATTAGTCGGTGAAAACGTGAGCTTATGTCACTTGTAATAACTGACTCACTCGTTACTTTAAATCTATTTTACCACACCCCAGTAAAAATATTATAGATCTCCCAAAACTAACTTACTCAACAGGACAGATCTGTAACACACAATATTTTTACACTCATCCAACTTAAATAAAGTAAATCCGTCGTAATATTTTCCAACACTAATAAACTCAAATTCAATTTGAGGTACTCATTAAACACCAACCCGCGTCCGGTGCCCACAAAAAGTATATAATAATTTACCCTACAAAACACCAATAAATCCAACATTAATAACTATAATAACTCCATTCGTAAAAACTCAATAAAAAGCTCAAAATCAACCTTATTTTTTTAACCATAGAGGTCACGGGAAGGTGGGAACGTAAGATAGATTGGGACTTATAATCTGTGGCTATAAAAAACTTGGTGAGAAACGGTAGCCGAAAAGGATTACCTATAGGCTTTGTATCAAATGTAGCGCTGATGGGCAGAGTTTAGAGATGGGGCAAGAGAAGTTATCGACCTATCGATAGTGGGAAAACTGTACTACGGATAGTTGGGTGCGATGAAAAAAGTGGGAGATCGTACGTATCGTGTATGTCGCTCCTAGGAAAAAGCTTAGCTACGTCCAACACTAGGCTGAATTGGTGATGTGATGGCGAACAAAAGATTGTGGGGATAGAAAAGTAGGTAATCACCACGACAACTGGACACATTTATGGACCTTACTTTTTAGTGTAGAGTTAGCAAAGCATTTCTTAAGACTTAAAAAAACTAAAATAATAGATAAAGACTCGCAAAGTCAAATAACAGATAACTATGTAATGTTTGCTTTGCGATGTATTTCTTTTCAGTATCTTGATTCTCTTAAACTAAATCGTCGACCACGACACATCACTACCGATCATAATAATTTAATAAATGATGCAGGCGTCATTAGCGCTCGCAGTGACCGCTACAAAGCCTCTTCCGTCTCTCTCACACATTTTCCGTCTCACCATGCACTATGCAGATCACAATACATGAGCATGTTTGTGTAACCTGAGAAACTCAGAAATGTGAGCACCGTGTCATTTTGGAAGGGAATCTACAGCATGTTCAAGTATGACTTTGACATTACTTGTAAAGCGCTAACTTGCTCTATGTTAGATTTTGAAAGGTGCTTTGCTATGCAATAATTTATAGCTATTTATAATTATTCATTATAATAAGATCAAATCAAACTCGCAAAATACTCTCTGCACTTATGTACTTATTCAAATCAAAGACTAAGGTTGCATTTCAATTTCAAACATCTTACTTTAACTTTAACAATACAAAACTTAAAAAAAACACCGGTTACCGTTACTGTTACGGTCCCATCTTAAAATGGTTTTACCAAAGTCCTAACAGTACAACAATATTCAATATTATCTGATTTCCTATCAGCCATGAAATCTTCCAGTTCTTTGGTCATTATTAAATATTTTTTGGATTTAGTTAGATAAATGCTTCATTTTGGAGATTAAATACAGGAATTTACAAAGGTAAACTATCAGATATTTCAGACATCTAATTCTCTAACACCGGTTTCTAAATTAAACCCTGACGATAAGCTGTAAGCTCTTTACAATATCCTATAAATGGTTTATAGACCCAAATCAAAAAGTCGAAATTCCCCGAAACCCACGTAATTATCCAATAAAATTCAAAAGCCACAGCCCCTCCCCCTGTCTATCGGCGCGCGCGCACCATTCAGTTGTTTTTTCTGCGAGTTTACCTGCAACTTCCTTCCTACACCGATCCATTACCGTGAATGGCATTCCTTGCCTTTTGACAGCTAAATGGATACCATTACACCTATACCACGATACAATAACACCCCTAAACTCAAATATAAATCTTAGTGGTTCAGTTTAGAGTTGAAACTGCGTTGAAAATTTTTTGTCAACGAAATTTCTGGGCAAGTTAAAATTTCCAGTGACGTTTTTGAATAGAACTCTTATGGTCATGATTTAAAGTTGGATTTTGAGTGGAAACATCTTGTGATGGTTTCGAAAAAAGGTATTGTTTTTCTTGTAGATCGAGTAAACGTAACGTTGACGCGTCTGAGCGGTGCCACGCTGTCTGCGACGGATTTTTTTGGGTAGTTTTTGTGTCTCGAAATGGATATTTCTACTAATGATTGTGGAAATGCGTAATTGATGATGCTTGATGATACTGACGACAAACGTTAATATGACAACTTTTTTAAGGATGATGACGTGTGTAGGTTACGGATTGCTTACGAATGTTTTAGGTAAATATTTAAAGTAAGGTAATTCATCTAATTTTGAGATACCTAGTACATGACGTTATAAATGAGTTTTATTATTAAAATCTCAAATGCTAAGCTTCACACACCTTGACTACCTATGTATGTGCCTATTTAGCTTCGATCATGTACCTAAATAATTTCACTTTTCCGACATGACAACAACTTCAATGATCGTAAATCTATACGGACTTGATTTTAGCAAACATGGTTTATAAATTAAAATAACAGGAGTTTTTGCTCGAGTTCTTAATTAAAATACCTTTCTGCATCTTTTGCTCGTTAATTCACAAGGTGAGGCAATGATCTCCTCTTCATCATCATATCAAAACAAGATCAAAGTGCTTATCTGGCACAAAATGTTTATCAATATCATAAACTCAAACTCGAACCAAACCTATTATAACGTAACACCTCCCAAGATCACGTACCTTTTGTACCAAATTCGTACAAAAACTCCAATAATTTTACGCGACGTTTGAAGTTGTGAATGAATGGACTACACTATTTAGTGTTGCCATGAATTGGAAAAAAACTCCATTAATATTGGTCCATTCAGACGTGTTACTAAGTTTCCGGTTCGTCGCTTTGTCGATAGGAAATAGTCCTTTTTTGCAAATTGCAGTGACACCTTTTGTATTGTGTTTTCCAGTATATTGGTTGTTATTGGATTTGAAAGTAATCTTGATGCTTATTGCTTTGTATGACTTTTAACAGCTGGTCCGATTTGCCCTACATTTAAACGGATTTGGAAGGCAATTCGGCGGAATAAGTAGTTTTTGACAGTTGTTCAGATACAGTTGGTGTTATTTGGATATTTAACGTCAAGTTTGATCCTTTTCTCACTTCTTCACAATGGTGATAATTAATTAAAAGTTATAAAAGCAATAAGTTTTTCAATTAAACTTTTTTGAAAGCGTAATTTTGCGTTTTAACCCAGTTTCATAACTAAAGTACTTTTTAAATTATTGTTTGAATAAAAAGTACCTAACTAGGGCTTAGTTGCACCACCTAACTTTGACCGAAAGTATACCGATAACCGGTGTTTTTTGTATGGAGTTTGAAAGATTTTTGACGTTTGTCAAAGTTAAAGGAAGATGGTGCAACCCAGCCTAATTTTCTCAAAACAGTCCTGAAAAAATTACAACATTTTAAACAATAAATTTTCACACGAAATAGGCAATTAGTGGCAACATTACAGGAAGTGGAGTATAAACACTGACATTTGATCTGTCAACGTGACAGTATTTTGTTATGGCACCGGCTCGTCCTATCACAACACGGAAACAATGACAGCTGTCAAAAAAATGAAGTGGGAAAATGTAACGATCTTGTGCAGGTCAAGTTGTCAAAATAGGTGCAGGTTCCACTTTAAAGTTCAATTGGGTAGTTGACATCTTCAATGAATTGACATGCTTTTTATGAGCTATTGCTAAACGATTCCTTTGGAATGAGGATAAAGATTCAAGATTAAACTTAGCAAAGAAACTCCGTTAGTTATTCACTCAATAGAAGCATATCGGCTTCTGTACCTACTGGTCATCATTTAGGCTGAGTTGCACCATCTAACTTTGACGGTAACTATAACGTTAACCAGCGTTTTTATATGGAGTTTGACAGATTGTTGACGTTAATTGTCAGTGTTAAAGTAAGATGGTTCAACCCAGCCTTAGTGTCCAGGGCAGGAATCAGACCCTCTCCTTATACCAAAGACAAATGGAGCACCCTTTCCAACCCATCTGGCCAGCGTGGGACAATGAAGGCCAAATCCTTCATTGGCCCCTGAGGCTTTACCATTGGCCTGATGGTTTACCTGTACAAAATAATAACTAAATTGGAAATCAAAACTACTTTTTACCTCCAAGTCTATAAAAGTCATATATTTTTTGCAATTAAGCCTTTACAAAGCTTTTACATCATATCCCAACACCTACCATTTCGTATCACCTTTCATAAGAAAAGTATGGCCGTCCCAAACTTCTTACGTCCCAAAAGATATAGTAAAATATGCGTCGTGTCAATAAACCCGCTGTGACTTTGAACATTTAATACACCGCCGGACAAAGGCCGGGACTCTTTTATTTTTCATAACTTTAGGGGTCGGTGGGCAGCGCCTTGGACCATACATTCGGAGGTACATGAGACTGTTGCTATCATGTTTGATATTGAACTTTTGTTAGATTAATCCTCAATATCAATGGAATCTTCTGGAGTGAAAACTAGATCAATGAAACGATAATGATGATGGATAATGACCATCTTTGTCAACAACACGCCTTATTAGATCGCCAATGGTTACACTGTAGCTGTCATTTAAAAAAAAAATTAAAATTCATGAAATATATCGTATCAATAAATTACTTTTCAGAGTAGCATATTTTACACTACTCATCTTCATCGCACTAATACCACTAATTCTATCTTTCCCACATGTCGTGGGATTTGAACCTATGACAACTGATCTTGTAGTCCGACATACTCACCACTTCTAAATATTACAGTTATTATTAAACTAGCAATTTATGCCGTACTGTTTAGCGATACATTTTGAATTAGAAACAGTACGTTTAGATGGCAGTGGTCATCTAAACTTAATTTAACCTACTGAACCCTCCGTCCTCACATCGGGGATCAGCTCAAGACCGGTAGCCGACAATGGCTGTCATTTATCTCGCCTCGAACCCGCTACCTGCTCTAATGAACCGCTGCTCATCAACGATCTTGTACAGATGACGGCACATCAAGGCAAACACTACGGGGTCTTGCTTAGGTGTAATAGGAGCGAATTTGCAACAAAAAATGTTAGTCTGATGAGATGTCACTGTACTTACGCTGGAATACAATAACTGACAGCTGATATGGTTCAAAAACTCAACACACAGCTCAACCCACTGAAGAGATTGCGCAGAAATCTAGCCTAATCTATCAGTATTATGACGGCACGTATGAGCCAATCCCTAAGAAAGGATTTTCCAAAATTCATCCCCCAAGGGGGAATACGGGGGTCCAAAGTTTGTATGATTTTTTGCCGTAGACTATCATTCTAAAGCAAAAATTTTTGCCATCTAAGCTTAATTTAACCTACTGAACCCTCCATCCTCACAACGGGGATCAGCTCAAGACCGGTAGCCGACAATGGCCGTCATTTATCTCGCCTCGAACCCGCTACCTGCTCTAATGAACCGCTGCTCATCAACGATCTTGTACAGTCAGCGTCAAATAGTTCGTGACACCCAATGTAGCCAAAAAATTCCGAACACATCTTTGTTACAATGGAATAAGGTTGTGTTGTCAACTTTTTGGCTACTTTGGGTGTACCGAAGGATTTGACTGTACAGCACATCCTACGCGAAATGCGAAAGTTGGAATGTCTAGATAGATGTTTGTTACTCTTTCACGCAAAAACTACTGAACGGATTTTGATGAAACTTTAGAGTATTATTCTTTATACCGCAGAATAACATATAGATTATAATTTATGACGATCTGTGACAAACTAAAGTTCATGTGGGTGAAGCCGCGGGCAAAATCTAGTCAGACTATACATGTTTGTTGCAAAATAACCTGTAATACAATGTTATAAAACAGCACTGTGTTTTGCTTGATGTGCTGACGGTCTTTTAACACTGGAATTTAATTGACAGCTGATGCAGCTTTGAACTTTTATGCGAAAGATTTTTTATGCTAAACTTCGCGAGTTAAACAAGCTTTTAGTCTAGCCAGTACAAACGTTGTGTCGTGTTTTTTATAAACTTCTTACTTTTATGAGTGATTTGGAATCGCTTACAAAAGGTTCCATATTATTATTATGTCATAGATAAGTCTATAATAATACTTAATTACTAATACTTACCCCCAATAAACCCTTTTTTGAAAAAGCTAAGCCGTGTTCAAGGTCAGAATCTAGCACATTGAATGGTGCACTCATTTTGTCGACTTTGGAGGGTTTAATCATGATTGTGCAATCATGGGCTAGTGCCTAATGTCCTTGCTGTTAAAAACTGCCACCAAATATTATCTTAAACCCCGACTTCATTTGAAAACCACCTCGAAATGAGACCGTATCGTTTTTTAAACCGCACGCGTGAGGCTTATAAAGGCAGGGCACAACAAAACAAAACGGACAGAATATCAAATGATAATATATTAGCGCTTTTTGAGCTGCTTATCAGCGTAAATTATGTTCAGATTAAGGCAATAAAAAGTTATTAAATAAATATATTTGTTTACTCGATCCGGTCGAAGCAGTAACTATATGCAATCGGTTCGTCGTGGGTTTACATAGAGATGTGAACTTCAATGCACATGCACTAAAAATATTCCCAGAGTTACTAAGTCATGCATCGGAAAAAAGTCAATAGTATGTAACCTAGAAATCGAAGTCTGTGCCAAAAACCCAGTCCAAAGTAGGTAGTGTGACTCGAGCATGTAATCGACGGTTAATATTTTAACTAAAATAGAAAGACACTAGTCTTAACGCGACATTATGTACTCACGGTTTGACGTTTCGGCTGCTATGCTGCAGTTTGGATAGTATTTTGTCCTCAGTTTACTTGAATAGCTGTCAGTTCCTGTAAAGTACTTTCAGACAACATGTCACTGCAACTAATGCAATTTCATAGAAATACATAAAAACCAGCAGTAGTGTCGTGACGACACGTCGTCTGCTGTGGCTGTGTGGTAGAGTCGGCTACGAACTTCGCCCTTACTCGAAAAAGTACCAAATGAAATCTATATGCTAGATTTTATTTTAGAAACTATAGCCCGTATTCACAAACGATGCTTGCTTAAGTGAAGAATTGAATAGAGCTCTGTGATTGGTTCGTGTATCACTCTGTGCGCCCACGCGCACTGTGAGACCTTATAGTAATTTTTGGGAATACGGATGTATGAGGTGCCAAAAATATTGCATGATTTTTTTCTTTAATTTTAAAACAAAGTAAGCGCCATGTAAGCCTGCCCTAAAGATTAAAACTTAAGAATATGATGCGGCGTCTCACTTACTGAGCTGGACTAACGGCCAAGCGGTCAGCAGCTGCCTTAAGCTCTGCTTATGCCATCACAATAAGGTTCAGAATCGATCATCACTGCCAAGCTTTTGAAGCTCATGATAATTTAGTGGTGAAAATAATTGTTTGTTTGGAATAATAATGCAGTTTGGGGAAAAGTCAAGTGCTGATTGTACGGAGTAAATATTTTTTCTCTTTACTGGTCGAAATTGTATCATAATAATACAACATTTACAAAAACTACAATTTTACTTAAAAAAGCATTTTCACGTAGGAAATAGAAACTCACTATGAATACACAAATTTTTGAACATTAACAAGGCAGAGTTGCACCAACTTACTTTACCCGTAACTTAAAATAACCGGTGTTTTTTGTATGGAGTTTGACAAATTTTTGACGTTTGTTAAAGTTAACGTAAGATGGTGCAACTCAGTCTAAAACTGACGAAAAAAACTGCTGGGTTAACATTCTGCAGTGTAAGACATGAATTAAGATTATGATTTTATACAACTCTATCAAAAGTATTGTGCAACTGCAATTTTTTAGAAACTTAATAACTAAATAAGTTTGCTCTTAGTTTTAAGCTTTTTTCATCATTCCAAACCATAAAAAACTATAGTTATTGCATGATTAAACTCATTTTCTATTTGCTAATAAGCTCCAACCATCTGGTTATTGGATAAAATTAATGCCAAATCCGACAGATTAGCGGCAACTGTGCCAAAATGACGCGTCGAGCTGTCATTCAAGTGTCAAAAAAACGTCATTTTACGGAATTTCGGGAATCGGTTTACTGGTATCAATAACATTTGGCTGATATTTTACATTATCCGTGACAAACTTGACTAAGTTATATTTTGTGCGAAAATCAGTCGTGTTTATGTTAAAATAAGGTATGAAAGGTAGGAATATGAAGTTGTGGGTGTGTATGGTTTAGGGACAAATGGTGAAAAGTGGAACCGATCTATTACAAATAAGCCGATTACGTACGTGAGGTTTGAATGGGATTAAATCTGCCAACGAAGTCATGTTTGTTGTGCATTTTATAAGGTAAGCTTGATCTTTGATTGAAATTGTTTGATTATCGACCAGTCATCTTGGAGGCAGATTTATTAAAAGTGAAATTGTCACTAATTCACAAGGTGGATCGACGAACTTATAAATGCATAGATGCCGCTACTTACTAACCTGCCAATCTGGCAATCATTGTGGGAGGGTGTTAAGCTATGGCTGAAATGATAATGATGATGGTCTCTATCTAACAATTTAATTAATACCGATGAACTCGATAACTGTTATTTTTTCCACTTTATTGCACGATTGGATTGTAATTGTAGCAGACTTAATGCAAATAAGCATTGTGTACCAATAACCTCTCATTCAATTTAGAGTAGAATCATTTTTTTACGTTCGTTAATTGAAAACATATGGTTACATGTCTTCTATCGTTTTACTACTAGTCATTTGCTTCTAAACCGGCCCTTAAACCAATTAGTTGTTTAAACATAATATCGTCAATAAATAACTTATCACCGTGTTTAATTGCTCATAAACAATAATACCTCAGTAAATAGACTGCAAAATGACTCGAAAACCAACGAGCGTGATCGCTAAACGTTCTCTCTATTTGCACACATCTGCTGCGACACTCTTGCGCATTGTGTAGTGACAAATTGACGGGAACGTTACTAGTGATGGGACGGAGGATAAATAACGGTACCAAAATAACGTTAATTTCAGCTGGGGTTTCGTAGATTCTCTACATGCGAAGAAAACGAACTTTGAGTTGTGAATAGACTATTGATGGGATGAAGAATAAAACGGTACAAAATAACTTTAATTTGAGCAGGAGTTTCGTTTATAGACTCGTTAAGGCTCATTAAAGCAAAAACACGTTACAGTTCCACATTATTTAATGCAGAAAACATTTTGAGAGCTGTGAATCAAATAGCCTTTTATATCCTGTCAATACTTTTAATTCCTGGAAAAGAAACTCAATGCTTATCCAAAACTATTCTTCGACATAATCTCATCATCTCTGTTTTGCCTCAAAACTGGGTCCATTAGCTAAATAGATATAGAAATACATAGGTACGTCATTCTTATCGTTATTTTTATAACTGACTGTTACAAAGAACATCACTAGTCATCGGACATCTGTTATCCGACATTGTGATTGTGACAATGACGATTACTGGTCCGAGAGTGATTACTTTTATTGCGAACTAAACGGCTCGCAACAGAGGACTACACTCAACATCAAATAAATCGCACCTTCCGCGACGTTTAAACATTTCTTTAAACATTTTCTTCTGACACAATCATGGTGCCCCAACAATATTAGTGTTATTTGAAAGCCCAATAAATAAACTTAAAGAAAAACACATTTAATTTTTTTATAAACAATTAACAGGTACCATAAATGTGACTTGAAAAAAGGCTTCACTTGGGGCTCACCTATGGGACAAAGTAAACCAATTTTTGTGGTTATATAACCAAATAATGATCTTACGTGTCCTTTTTAACAGATGGATAGCAACTAACCCCAATTTAACAGTTTTATAGCCATAAAAATTGGCTCAAGCGTAACTACCTATTTTTGAAGAAATGATTCTGGATCCTTCTAAAGACACATTTTTGGGGTAAAAACCATTCCTTTAATGAAATGAAGTTTAGAACTAGGCTTTCAAATGGTACTAATGTTGGTGGGAAGTGGGGATGCATGCGTTTGAGATGTGCTTGTCGCGGGAGGTGCGATTTATTTGATGCCGAGTGTATGTCCGTACTTGTTTATTTATTGCTGATAAATTAATGAAGCTATATTTTTATAGTGCGCACACCCAGACTGATTTTAAAATAAAAAATCAATTAAATCAACCTTAAATTAAAAGGGTTTTTTTTTTCGCAAGAATATTTCGTTGATTAATGTTTCCTGCTTGGTAAAGGCCTATTCAAACCTGAGCGATATTCGCTGCCGCTGTGGGTAGAGGTCATACCACGCGGGTTTCGCTCAGGTATTTAGTATCAAGTACCGCGGCTAGAGCGTTTTGTCTGCCGCAGACGGTAGCGAATACCGCTTAGGTCTGAACAGTATTATTACCGCATACCTACTAGGTTTTCTCTGCCGCAGACGATAGCGAATACCGCTTAGGTCTGAACAGTATTATTACCGCATACCCACTGGGTTTTCTCTGCCGCAGACGGTAGCGAATACCGCTTAGGTCTGAACAGTATTATTACCGCATACGCACTAGGTTTTCTCTGCCGCAGACGGTAGCGAATACCGCTTAGGTCTGAACAGTATTATTACCGCATACCCACTGGGTTTTCTCTGCCGCAGACGGTAGCGAATACCGCTTAGGTCTGAATATGCCTTAAAAGGTACACATCAAACTAAGGCTGGGTTGCACCATCTTACTTTGACTGTAACAAACATCAAAAATCTGTCAAACTCCATACAAAAATCCCCGGTTATCGTTATAGTTACGGTCAAAGTTTGGTGGTGCAACTCAACCCACGAGTAACCCTTTTTACGCGCCATTATCGACAGTCTAGTGTTTATAGCGGTTTATTTATTGGCCATTAAACAAAAAAAGTACTAAGTCTGAAGCACTGTCAACTCAAGTTACATAAATTAAAAGCTTAGGCTGAGTTGTACCACCTTATTTTAACCGTAACAATAACCGGTGCTTTTTGTATGCAGTTAGACAGATTTTTTCGTTTGTCAAAGTTAAAGTAAGATGGTGCAACTCAGCCTTAGACGTGTAATCACACTACGCTGGATTTTTTTTTATTTTGCTCTACATTACATTTAATACCAAAGCAGATTATTATGTTCTTCCATTAGAACAACACAAACAAGCGTCTATTAACCGTGGTCAGGCGAGATTTACCGCCGCAAATTAGCGCCCCCTGGTGCCCGAACTAACCCTTGTTTCCCGCCTAATCGCTCTTAAGGGGAAATACAGGATAAGTGGACTACGGGAAGTGTTTGGGCAGTATTTCACCTTGAGTTTGACCTGAACACGTAATAAATGGTGGTCATTGCTGAAAAAAGCCTTTTTTATTATTTCTGTTAAAAAACACAAATTTTAGGGCTGATTTCTCAACCGTTGGATAATTATCTTTTATAACAAAAATAATTTTGACATTTTGTCATTTATTTCCATACAAAAACTGTCAATAGGCCGATTTTGCTCTACAGTTATAATTTACAAGTTATTCGATGATTTAAAAATCAGACCAAAACTAAAATCAACATTATTGACGTTTTTATTAAAAACATGTCCAAAAGAATTTTTTCAGTATTTTTGTATAAAACTCCAAAAAATATCCAATATCGTGGCCAAATTTGCTCCAACGATATTCCAAGTTAGCTTTTTAAAATTTAAACGCCTGTCATTCACGAGATCTGAATCTAACCACTTAATGAGAACCGCCAGCTCACAAAATAAAATATTCTTTGTTGGTGTAAAATATAAGCCACTTTCTTTAATTTTACAATGGTACCTACAGGAATTCATTTATAGTGAAGTAAGAATAGTTCTAAAAAATAATTATTTTGTTTTTTTTTACATTATTTTATTTTAAGCATGAGAGAAAGGGCTCTTGCACCTGGACATGAGAAAAAGAGAAATCGTACAGGCACAGATAATATAATACTAGTGTACAGGTATAGAATAAGGCTTTTCGACATACGATCTCATTTTCTCTTGTATGATATCATCTATCGCAACTATGCTACTAGAAACATCCATTTATAAATACTTTAGGTAAATAGAGATTAGCAGATGTTTGAAAAAACCACAAAATTTTTTAGGAAGTTGTATAAAACTTCATTCAAAGTCAAAAATTTAATTAGGCGTAATTAGTGCAACTGAATTTCAGCAATCGTCGACACGGTCTTACTTAACTGAAAATTCTTAACCTGTCAAGAAGAGGAGGCGGGGGTGAAATTTTTAAACAATTTAAAATTTGGGCTAATCTGCGAAAATGCTACTGAAAGTCAATCATTACATTTTTTTGTAACTGAACTTCAGTCATACTTTATGAGACACATAACGGTCGTAACTGAAATTCCTTCACCTGCCAAACTGTGGTGTCTTTTCAACTCAGGCTACATCCAAATCTTGCCAAATTTGTCGTAGAGCCGGGAAGAGGGGGCGGGGGCGAAAGTAATCAACAATTTAAAATTGGGGCTAATCTCGCGCGCGCCGTAATCGGGCGATCACTCTTCGGCTCGTACATTTGTATTGCTGGGTGAGTAAGAAAACTTTGAACTTGCAACTTTTTCTGGTTTGGAGTGTAACGTAAGGATAAGGGATAATAATGAGTTACACTATCTGTTCTAACTGTTACATGATCAGTGTTCAGGCTCTAGCCAGTCAATAAAAACCCAACCAATGCAGGCCTTTGTCCCAGAGAAAAGCCACGCTGGATCCACAATGAATTGAAAAAGAAAAATAAGTAAGTTAGAGATGACAAAGATATTGAAGAAAATGAGGTGTTTCGTTAAAAAAACTAAGTCCTTTCCTGCTTTTTTAGACGACGAACGAAATTGGCGAGATTTTTTTTCAGTAAATATTTTTCAATAGAGATAGGGGTTCTTGCTAAAAAATATAGGGACGTGTGAAAGTGCTCTTTATAAGTATTAACCAACAAAAAGTAATTCATTTTATAAATTTTAATTTTTACAAATAAAGTGATTATGTTAAAAGTCCAAAGTCTCAGTGGTCAAAACACCCAAGATGTTTGTTTTTCCCTGAAACTGTACAGGACAAATTGACGCGCCACTCAACGTCCATCCTGCTCACACTCATGCAAATCATCGCTTAAAATCTTCCTTCTCGCTCCCACTAAATAACGAACAAAGTAATCCCTAGATAATGACCATCCTAGCTTAGGTTCTTCAGATTTTGTAACGTATTGTTAAGACAAATATTATAATTTTAACGAATTTGTAGAGCCTTGGGCTTTCGTCACACGTCCTTGTAAAAGTTGTCATTTTTGGAAAATAAACTTTATCTTTTAGATAAGACCGTTTAATTATATTATTTATATAGGATAATTAAAATAAAGAAATTATTTTTATAAGCTAATTATGAAGTTAACACCGAAAATACAAAGGCACAACTCTCTTAAAAAATAACTCTACAAACCTCATTTAGTATGTAATTTTTGTAGTTTGTAAGTAAAGTTAGTTGAAAAGTGGTACATGTAGACACCTTCTGAAAATCATAAACACAAACATAAATTAATATTTTCATAAAAGTTATCTGAAGTTAATTAAACCTAGATTATAAATAACATTTTTATAACAGCTCAGGCAATTTATTTTCATAGAAACCATAAATATCCTGAAAATCAAACTGAATTTTGTAGGAGAATACAACTTAATTAATTTTTTTTTTCCTTAAATACATAATATTTATTATTGTAAGATAATTAGTCTCAACTTTATAAACTGCTCCTGAAAAACTGGTTGCGACATCTCTACATAATACCTGAAACTACGACAAAGAAGTCGTGTAGCGCCACCAGTTGTTTCGTGTCTAAAACTGAAAACTGTCCCACAAGCACAACCACTCTTCTCATAAACGCACCGCACACTTTGTAGGTAATGTTTCTATACGAGTCATCTAGATGGCGCTTTTGGAATTGCAAGCAGTGGCACAAGTACAAGCTAGCTTCTGTTTTGGCCGCTAGGTGGCATGGTCATACTTTATAGCAGGGGTGGCCAACCATTATAATACTGTTATAAGAAATTGTTTTCATACGTTAAGATTCATGCTTAGTTACATACATATATGACTTGGCAACCATATTCATTTCTAAGTAACAGCAGCTTACTGTGATGTTTTGAAACGAAAGCAATTAAAGTAGGTACTTTATCAAGAACGGGCATTATTATCTTAATATTAGGTATGTCATATATTTTCGATGTAGAGTCAGCAACGCCATCAAAATATGACTTTTTAAAAAAATTAATCTTATTAATTTATTTTGTTTCTTTTCAAGTTAATTCAATCTCACAATGTCCTGACGTATCCTGAGAATCGAACTCTGGACTGCCCTGGGAAGTTGAATACTAAACCACGGTGTCTTCCAATTGACAAGTAGGTATTTTATAATTAACTATTTAACATTGCCTTATATTTTGGTAAAATGAAAGATAAGATTAAAATTTTTACATTTATTGAATTCATATCAAACCAGAATCATTTTTTGCACATTATTCTAAAGAAATCTACTTACTAATCTATCTATTTACACATTTACATTAGTACTAATATTACTCGTATACAAGCACAAATTGTCAGTGAAAATGCCATCTAAATTCGTTTATTTTATTAAAAAGTTAAAAAGCAAACAATTTTACGCCCGTATTCACAAACATTACTATGAGGTCTCACAGTGCGCGTGGACGCACAGGATGACACACGAACCAATCACAGAGCTCTATTCAACGCTGTGCGTTCGATTTGCTGCTTCACTTAATCAAGTATCGTTTGTGAATACGGGCGTCAGTTTTGGTTTAACTACAGTAACAGCTAGGGGTATAAAAGATGACCTATTTCAATCAAAAATACTTTTATATTAATAATTTTGTCGTCAAATTATTATGATACATCCAGCCTTTGTAAAGTCCAAATTTTATTTTTCCTCCATCCTTATACCTACTGAAAAATTATGTGTAACTACTAGACACGTTTAGTTAACGTTTATCATTAAGATATTATATTATTATGGTCTCGAAGTTGACTGAAAAAGAAAACCTTAAGACATTAATGTCTTAAGCGAACTTAAGCTCACCTTTGTACTCTATCTAATATTGTTGTTTTAAATGAATCCTTAAAAGGTTCTCTATTTCTCATTTAGCCAGATGTAATCAACAAACTAAGGCTCGTATAACAATTTCAATAAAAAGAAAATTCAAACCGATTGTAAAGTAAGCTTGTCTAGTAGCATACTTAGAAAAATTACCTACACTATCTAATTAGTACCTACGTAGGTACTTTGAGAATATTTGTACTTAGTTTTTCTACTCTTCAATATTGCATTGAAGTTATACAACAGTTCTTCAAACGTAACATTTCGACTTTGTTGTTGTCCTTATTTCCCACAAAATAGGGACGAATTTTGCATTGTAACAACACCTGTAATAATGCGTTCAGTGTAAGTATAAGTACTTATTTAAAAAATAATTATTAAAATTTTAATGAACTTATAAAATGAAGCTTTGAAAATAATTCAGATTGCATAAACACAAAACAGTTCAACAATTTTCAAACTAAAATAATATTTTTATTTGCTTGCTAACACAAAATACAGTGTGAGTCACGTTAAAGTGTACATATGAAAATAGATGAAACTAGACCTATTTTTATCGACAAAAAAGAGGTCAAAAATTTTTTGACATTTTTTTTTAATTTTTTATAGAACTTTTTTTCTTCCAATTACTTATTATAAAGAAAACGTAATAACTTTTAAACTAAGCGGTATATCCTGATAAAATAAAAACAGTAATAATGCTAAATAAAAGGCGATACTAAAAAAATACATAAAATACACAAAAAATGCCAACAAATAATAAAAAATGATACTTTTCGAAAAAAATCTGCTTTAAAATTCGTGTTTTATTGGTTATTTGATAAATTTCTCCAAAAAATGCCCCTATAACAGGTGGTTTTTATTACTTTTTATTGTTCTCTATCGTATTATCTTTGTAAAACCAAAACTCGCATGTCTCTATCCCTATCACAACATTTGCTATGAACGTTTGAACAAAGGCCTGCCACAACATTATTCTACGCTACAGGTAGAGACAATTTTAATTTTAACTAAAATGCTTATTTTTCTTCGAAATCTTTTGTTTTTATTTGAAATCTAACTTGTCTTTATCAAAATTACAAATCGAGAGCCATTTTCAGTTTCGTTGATAACGAAGCTTTGAATGGCGCGCCCGGAGAGGCTTAGTTCAAACGATCATTGCAAACGTTGTGATAGGGATAGAGACATGCGATTTTTGGTTTTACGAAGGTAATACGATAGAAAATAATACAAAGTAATAAAAACCACCTGTTATAAGGGCATTTTTTGGAGAAATTTATCAAATAACCAAAAAAACACGAATTTTAAAGCAGATTTTTTTCAAAAAGTATCATTTTTTATTATTTGTTGGCCTTTTTGTGTATTTTTTTAGTATCGCCTGTTATTTAGCATTATTACTGTTTTTATTTTATCAGGATATACCACTTAGTTTAAAAGTTATTACGTTTCCTTTAGAATAAGTAATTGGAAGAAAAAAAATTCTTTAAAAAAATTAAAAAAAATCTCAAAAATTTTTTGACCTCTTTTTTGTCGATAAAAATAGGTCTAGTTTCATCTATTTTCATATGTACACTTTAACGTGACTCACACTGTATAATTTTGTTTTTATAAATAACCAGCAAATAAATATTGCAAAGTAGGATTGCAAAATATTGCAATACAGTTTTAGTAGACCATAGGGCACATTAAGGCTTGCAGTATTATTGAGCTACTAAGCAAATATTATGTATTGTTTTCATTCTCAACGTTAATCAACTGACTCTTTGTAACACCAATGAGCTTAAAAACATACAAAATTCTTATTCTCACACGAAATCAAAACTCTACACTACTATTTACAAAATAAATCACTTTACACTTTAAAAGAGAAACTCAAAATTCACTAAACGCATAAAAATGTTCAGCGAATCTCAAATAAGTAGAAAATGGGCCAATATCCCAATCTCCAAATGTATCTAACTATTAAGCTGTAAGAATAATTTGACAGTATTAACAGTTAAAATAATGAATAAAAGCATCAAACGACTGAAAGATCGGCTCCTAAGCCAAGGCGCAGACCACCGACATTTAGTTGGCCCAACACGGCCCGATTTTAATTTATATGAAGAATCGGCCGATACCAAATCGGTGTAATGTGCGCACTTTCATACATCTCCATACTGAATAACAGCCCGACCCAACTATCGGCCAACTAAAAATCGGTGGTCTGCGCCTAGGCTAATTAATTAGTTTTGGTGTAAATTTTCAAGTCAGTTTGCACAAGTGTTAACAGTTACTATTGAACGCGCAAAGCTTAAAAAAGCTAACAATGGTATAAATACGAACCTACTCATAATAATACTTGGCAAAAGCTCAATCTAAAATTAAAACCTATTGCAACAGTGAAATGCAGTCTAGACAAAAATAAAAAATAATAGTGAGTACACACAGGCTTAAATAAATAAAACATTTGTTAAGAACACAGAATAGTTCTTACTACACTGAGCTTTACTGAACACAAAACGATATGATTCGACCACGAATTAGTTTCTCTAGACAGTTTTAAGACTCTCGTATGTACAGCTGTTGTAATAATCATAGAAATTGACAGCCTTTAGGATATCTACGCAGGCAATGGCGTGTGGTCCAGCTCAAGACTTAGACTCTTCCAGGTTCCAGCTGAGTGTCAGGAGCTGTAATTGATACAAGTTGAGTCTGATATCCGATTTATTAAAATATACTTCTGTTAGATCTTTATACTTAACCTACAGTTTACAATTTCCTCTTTAATTTGGCGTTTTCTATTAAGTTAGGGCACTCATCATTCCTTAGTTATCTACAAGCCTACATACAATCAGTTATGACTAAACATCATTAAAGATCGTTTCATCCAATAAGACGCGCCCCACCATTCTTCCGTTAATGTTTGAATGTTATCGGTACACGCTAATTATCCATGAGTGCACACGCACACCACAATAATGACGCTCGGATTGCTCGGATAAATCCTAAGTGCAGACCACCGATTGTTAGTCGGCCGATAGTTGGGCCCGATTCTAATTTGTATAAAGAATCAATCGGTCTAATGTGCGCACTTCCATACATGCCCATACTGACTAACTGCCCGACTAAACAATCCGCCAATAAAAAATCGGTGGTCTGCGCCTAGGCTAAACTCGCAGCACCCCGCGCTTCCCTTTTTAAAAATTGGTGAGGCGCGTCTTCGTGGATGAAACGATTTAAACCATGATGTGGATCCTAAAATAAGTTAGTCATCTCCTAGTGTTCAACCAATAAAACTCAGTGCCCACCTTATTACAACTACATTTCAACATCTCTACTCAAAGTGTCGAATTTCAAATCCTTGACTTCTTCGGGACTGAAACTTTTAACTGAAACCTTCCCAGATTCACCGGATAAATCCGTACTGGACAATTTATTAGTAATTTTCGTTATAGAAATCCTACTTTCGATATCGTTCGAGTCGCATATCCCTTCTAAAACCACCCCTTTCTCTACCTTTCTAGGTTTAGGAGACAAACTTTGAGTGACTACTTTTGTACTTCTTAATTTTTCACTTAGAATCTTATTGCAGTTCTTCTTCGACATGTCTAAAGCTAACGGGTCTTCTTTCGTCGTTTCTTCTGGCTTCTTCTCTTCTGTCGGCTTCTGCTGCTTGAATTCTGCCACTTCTGCGTTGGATATGTTGTCTTTCTTCTTCCATTTCGTCCTCCTGTTCTGGAACCATATTTTTACCTGGAATAGAAGAAAACAAGAATTTAAGTTTATTAAAATTAAACATCTTTTTAATAGTTTTGAATATAATTAAGGATGTCAACGTCTAGCACACGTGTACGAATATTATCGATAATATCGACAGTTTAATTGCAACACTAGAGTGCGTAACAGTCGGAGGGAGCAACGCAGAGACCCGGTGTATCGGTTAACAAACAGTTAATTACCAACTGATCGATCCCGGCCCCCGGGAGATGGGTAGTGAGGGGACACTGCTGTATGGATTTTACGATGTTATTAAGGATCTTTATTTAAGGATTTAAACAACTCTCCTTCTGGCGCAGTCGGGTAAAAACATAAAAAACTAACGTGCTAAGTTTTAACTTTACAAATACAAAAACAGTCTTATTTTAATGTTTAAACTCCTGGCCATGCTTTTCCTTTAGTAATATGTAATTGGTTTTTAAATTCAACACATAATAAAAATGTAGGTATATTTGTTTCTTTGATATAGCTAAGTGCCACAGGTACGTATTGCCACTTACGCACCCCATACACAAAATAAAATAACTTTCATTCATCTCAAGACTTGAATCAAAATGTTTTATCGATAAAAAATACCGACAAATGTCAACTCAACACAAAGCGGTCGGGATTGCCTGCGGTATTTTAGGTGAACATTTATGATGTCTAGCGAAAAACAGTTTTATCAATAATTCTGTTATGCTGAGGGGACGGTCGCGGGCTGTATCAGGCCTCCGTCACTCGCCTATGTCGGCCGAGATAATTACCTACAGCGCGCGACAACTTCAAGTTGCAAATCAGTCCGGGCCGCCACGCGCCTGTTTGCACACGCGTATCTATACACGCTCGGTCGATCATAGTCGCAATCAAGGTTTATTGTTCCAACAGCACTGTTATTCTTTTTTAATGAAAAATTTTAATATTTAGGAATAATAATTAAATTAAATTAGTGATTTAAATAATAAAAAAAAACTACACTTTTTAAATAATAAATTATTTTGAAATACTTATGACAAAAAACTATAGCAAAAAAATTATTTTAGCTAATAAAAACATTAACTTTACTTCACCGTGTCTATTTTCCGACACTACACCTTTTAAAACTGTTTGTTTAATTTCGAATTATCGCAACACTGAAGTTTATTAATAGGTACTTTAGAGATGGTACGATTATACAAACTAGATTAAAGTTTTCTAATCGTAAATACAATAAATGCTTCTTAAAATTAAGTTTTTATTTATTTTACTTTGCTCATACAACCCTGACGCTTGAGCGGTGACGTAGATCAATTCTAAACACAAAAAAAATGCGCTCTTGTGAGCGTAGTAGTAAGGTGCGATTTCGAATGCACCATGTGCGTTGGATATTTCGCATTATTATTATTACCGTTAAAATGTCGGCATCTGATCCTACACAAAGGAGTGCAATTTCTGTTGCTACTATTATGTATTCTGTGGCTGTATTGAATGTCCCGTGTTTTTGGAATTCGAAATTGCATCATAAATATTATATCCTTATCATTGTTTGCTATTATTGAAATCTCTACGACGTTATTGATAAAGTTTGCGTTCTTTTCCATTTTTTGTGTAGGTTTGATTAAAACAAAATAATAGAGAATGGTCATCATTCTATTTATGATTTAACAGAATTTGTAAGATTATGTTAATTAGTGACAAGGAGTCTCCCAAAATAGATACCTCCTGGAAATTCTTTTTCTGGAGTGAAATTATTGAGTGAAGATAACACTTCATTTTCTTACAGACAACGGCACTCTAACTAAGGTAATAGTTACTATGACATCTTAAAGTGGTAATAAGTTGGTTAATTTGCACCAAAAATGTTTATCCTGATCCTGATGTGAATCGACTGTACCTCTACCGAGATTCCAGATAGTCCTGCACTAATGCAGCTCAACATAATCTGCCCATAGTTAACTAGAACAGTGGCGTCTACTGTGCCCAAGGGATGTCTTAATCCAGCCGGAGACTTATCGACAATTCGACATCGAACGTGGTACATACCTATACCCATCTATTGTTGTAGTGCTATTATACGTCCGGAGATTTGGGATATAACGGGTGGTTGTGTGGTACGTAATTAAGTTAGACAAAGGTAGTGAGGTGTAAACTATAGGCCTACTAAGTAGCCATGTCTTTGGCCACTAAGTCACACACAACACGATAACATTTGGACAACGGAACGAAGTCTTGCGACTATGCAAAAAGACACTGAAGTATATACGAATACTGGGCTACACATGTCACAATAGCGCCAATCTTTGGGTTACTTTGGACCACATCTAAAGGTAAGAAGTACGTCTTTATGGAAACTTCTAGTACCTACCTACTTATTGTGTTCATAGAAAAAACTAAGGAAAGTGGAGATGAGAGTTGGGCTTTCTCGACCCGGATACCAATTTAAGCCATCGCAGTCCAATAGAGCTGTGTTATTGAGACGTCCTGAGATCCTGCATTACTTGCTTGCCATAAGAACGAGCCTTAAGACCAACCGTTTCAATTACATACATTATCATCCATTAGTACTTACTTATGATGTTATGAAGCGCGGCAATTAAACCGATGTGTGACGCATATTGTGAGCTGATGTATGGCCGCGGTAATGAGATCGCGCTGTGTGACAGGTGGACGATAAGGATGGGATTAGTTCATATTTGGCATAGGATTAACTGTGCTTTTGTTTAGAATTCGTTCACAATTATAAAAGTAGAAAGGCTTTTAGTCCAGTCAATGAATGCCTTAACGACGGTGTAGAGAGAAATCCGTGGAACACAATTTCTGACCTCGGGACTTTTTTTAGCCTAGTTAGGTGGTGAACATAGCAAAAGTCCCTGCCCTTAGCCCTTGAGCCGGCGGGGAGAGGGGGGTTTAAAGGTACCACTTTTCGGTTTTTCGCTTAATCCTCGGAAACTATGCGTCCTAGTGACATGACTACTATGAACCAAAAAAAGCTTATTCAATTTGCTACAGGTGAGACCGTCAAGTTTTTCTATATCTTGTATAGTTTTTGCGGCATCTGCTCTAGAAGGTCTGTAAAATTGGAAATTTTATTGTTGTCTTACATGTTCCTTTCAGGAGAAAATCGACTAAATCAACATTGAGCAAACACTATAGACATGCGGGAGCATGTTAAGCCTAGTTCCATGGAGGGGACTGCACCGTGCGTATATTTAGACGAACCAATTAGAGCCACTTTTGACTCCTCATCATTCAAAAACTACTGTGCATTAACACTTCAAATTTGGCTCATGTATTGAGACTTGCAAGATGTACATCAGCTTCAAATTTCATAAATATACCTCAAACGGTTATTTAGGTATTGACGTTCAAAAATCGATATTTAGAGCACTACTATCTATCTATCACATGTGAAATGTTAAAATTTACTGGTTTTTTATTTGTTCCTTTGTATTTACATAACTACCTTTCTGGATGCCAAATTTGAACCTTCGAGGTCATCTGGAAGTGGTTAGAATTTGGTCTATAGGTCAGACATGTAGATTTTTGGACGTCAATATCTAAAGAACCGTTTGAGGCATATTTATGAAATTTGAAACTGATGTATATCTTGCAAGTCTCAACACATGAGCCAAATTTGAAGTGTTAATGCACAGTAGTTTTTGAGTGATGAGGAGTCAAAAGTGGCTCAAAGTGATTCGTCTAAATATACGCACGGTGTAGTCCCCTCGCTGGAACTAGGCTTAACATGCTCCCGCATGTCTAGAATGATTGCTCAATGTTGATTTAGTCGATTTTCTCCTGATGGGAACATGTAAGACAAAAATAAAATTTCCAATATTACAGACCTTCTAGAGCAGATGCCGCGAAAACTATACAATTTATAGAAAAACTTGTCGATCTCACCTGTAGCAAATTGAATATGCTTTTTTTGGTTCAAAGTAGTCATGTCACTAGGACGCATAGTTTCCGAGGATTAAGCGAAAAACCGAAAAGTGGCACCTTTAAACCCCCCTCTCCCCGCCGGCTCAAGGGCTAAGGGCGGGGACTTTTGCTATGTTCACCTCCTAACTAGTCTAAATAAAGTCCTGAAGTCAGAAATTGTGTTCTACAGTTTTCCATCTATAATGCTTTATTGACTGGACTATTTGGTGTTTTAGACTACAGTGTTTGTAAATTATTGTAGTTAGGATGATGTTATGAAGCGCGGCAATTAAACCGATGTGTGAGCTGATGTATGGCCGCGGTAATGAGATCGCGCTGTGTGACAGGTGGACGATAAGGATGGGATTAATTCATATTTGGCATAGGATTAACTGTGCTTTTGTTTAGAATTTAAAGGTATTGGGCCTTGAAGTTTCTATAGTCTAGTTATCTAGTACTTGTAAATTGATGTATAGTTACTAAACCTAACTACTAAACACATTTTTTTAAGTAAAACTTTATTCAACCTGCCGCTAAAAAAACATCAAAACCCATAATTTTGAAGCTTTGTTTATCTGACTGCCTTAACCGAATTTATTAGGATTTTCACACTTAAACATTCAGTTTCAGTAAGTTCAAAAGTTTAATAGTTTTCCGAGAATACTCGTAGCGTCACAAGAACGTTATTTTGTAGTGTCCCTTAATTTTTTTCACCTTTTCCTATCTCTATTTCACATTTTTAGACATCGTGACCGCTTAAACCGCTTGACATGGCTTAATTGACCATTTACAATATTATTTTACTTTCCGAACCATTTTGATCGAAGATACATACTTCATAATACTAGTGTCCAGACTTTTTGTTTTTAATATAGAGTACTCTTTATTTCTAAATATCCCAGCTTTTATGTAACCCTTTTCAAGGAAAAAATACTATTTTTAACCGATTTTAAAATAGAAGGTTCTGTTTTAGTCTGTGATAAGCTTTTTTGTAAGTTCACCGACATTTTGGTCACTGCTAGAACGCTTTTAGAAAAAGCTTTTTTGTTTAAGGATCAGCTATTGGAATTTAAGTGTTATTGCTATTTTCGCATAAGACAAAAGCTTTCTCTTTTATTACAGTTTTCTCATCTGTCTACAAAGTCACATGTACAAGAATAATATCTTCTTTGCATAGATATTGAGACTATTCCCACTTGTCGTTCTCATCGCTGCAACTCCTGTGTAGCCAGGATCTACAGCTTGACCGCCAATAAAAACCCAACGAGTGAAGGTCAAGTTTGTCCCAGGCGAAAGTTGAACTGTCATTGGACTCGCAAACGAAATTAATCAGAAGAACATAAGAGGAGTTTGAAGTTAAGGTTCGTTTTCCTCCAGTGCAAAGATAGAGACAAATATTATTTGCATAGAGAGCTCTCTTCCACCAGGGCTGGCACCGCTATCTTATTACACAACAGCCGGTTGTCCCGCGTGTAATTGCCTCGCAAATTAATCCGGCAGCATGTGACATTTGACTCGACACACTGACTAATGCAGGGCTGTCACAACGCGGAAATGCGAGCAATTAAAATAGCTGGAATAGGGATTTGAAAAGGGCTGTGTGGAAGCCAATATTGGACGTAAATGGAAGGAAGTGGCAAGCGCGAAAAACATCGATTACTTTATGGGCGGACTTCAATGTCCTTAATTTACTTTCAAACGTTCTATTAGAAATTCATAAATTTTATTTCAATTGGAGAAGAGAAGCTTTCATTTTTGTGGATTCAGGGTGAAGCTTACTTCCACCATCAGCCTAATCTTCACTTTCCGTCATCTCACTTGATAGAAATTGAAGGGCTTAGAGCTTCCTTGTTGTGGATAAGAAAAAACTTGTTAAGAGACGTTATTTTTAATTTTCTCTATAGAGACAGTAACCCTTAGTTTAGCGTTAAAAGATGATTTGTTTAGATAAAACACCATGGAAGCAACACAATAAAAGTACCTAACGTTTCTATCTTGATGGTCCCATAGACAAGTAACTTTAAAACTAACGATCTTTAAACTGGCAACCCTAAGCACGCCATATCATCACACAATGCAATCCACTTGCTTGCAAACATAAGGATAATTATTATTGATTGCGAATTAGTCCCCCGGGGGAGCGGGACGGAAGTACGATCGCGCCTGCGTTAGAGCGAGACGACCCGTTTTGGGATTGATACAATACAGTTATGTGTTACATGTCAAAGCGCACTAATTGCGCTGGCCTCTGATGTCTAGGGATGGGACATTGCGATAATATTTGTCGATAGACATACTGTAAATAAATTACGACGTCCACGTCCTGGTATTCTATGAAGAATTAGTCTTACAAGCGCTTTGGAATATAATATTCTGTTAGCTTGTAAGATGATTGAATAATAATAAATAAATAAATAAATTCAGCAAGTCGATCGTCAGTTTCGTTCGTTTCGTTTCGTTTCAGCCAAATGACGTCAGTTTACTGCTACTGCACGAAAATTTTGCAAGATCTGACCAACATTGGTCAAAATATGATTTCGGCAAAGCGTGAAATAATCATCTGGAACCAATCCATCGGTCTGAAAAACTATCAGAATAGTAAAAAAATACATTAAGTGCATTGATTTAAAATTACTTTAGGACTATCAATCATATTAATTTTGAGCCAATCGTATTAACATTAAAATGAATCGTTTCAAAAATATTTCAATTTCAATGTTTTATCTGTTACTTGTTAAAATAGATTTCCTTTGATCACGTTTACATCCACGTAAAACATATTAAGCGTTTAGAAGACAAACAAAAACAGATTTTAAGCTGTTAATTTCATAGGCCTCGTAACTGCAATCCATTTGAGCGACCGCGGACAACTATTAATATTGCGCTTATCCGACGACGAGGCGGCAATCAATATCACGCGCGCTTTGTTCGCGAGATCACTGTACACGACCCTATTAGTGCCGGCTTTTGACTAGTGAGGGGACAGGGGAGTTGTCGATAAAGTTTTTATGTAATTAAATTATTGTAAGTATTTATTAGTAAATTGTAGTAAGATTTATTAGTGAGGAAATTGAGCTTGAAATTAAATTAATCAAAATATATATTTAATCAAGCGATCAAGCAATATGAAAAAGTAGCAAGTAGGGGATGAAATTTTGCGAAAACTATTTTACTAACTGGCTATACAGATTTCGTAGAGAAGTTCTGATTGGTCTTGGGATGAAAGCTGAAATTTTCAATACGCATTTTGGGGCCGTTCAAGTATTACGTAAGCACCAAGGGGGGGTGGGGGGGTCTCTGTTTTGCTTATTTTGATGACATGGGGGGGTAGGGGGGTCTAGATGATGATTACGTCATCGTTAGTTATTTACGTTTTTTCGGGGATTCCCGCAAATAATACATATATGCGTAGGCACTCGCTTTGAGCAACGTATTAGCAAGCTGAAGTGGCAATGGGCAGGGCACATAGTACGCAGAACTGACAGCCGATGGGGCAGAAAGGTTCTGGAATGGAGGCCGCGTACCGGAAAACGCAGCGTGGGACGTCCACCTACAAGGTGGACCGACGACATCGTAAAGGTAGCAGGGAAGCGCTGGACGCAGGCCGCTACCAATCGATCAACATGGAAAGCATTGGGGGAGGCCTATGTTCAGCAGTGGACGTCCTGTGGCTGAAATGATGATGATGATGATGACTCGCTTTGAGAACTGATTAGGGGAATTACCGCACATTAGGGAAATTACCGTGCGCTATTCACTTGTCTAATAATTAACTCTCGTGACGACATTGCCCATTGAAAGAAGAACGGTCATCTGTGACCCAGGCCCGACAGAAACGAGACATACCTCAGTTTTTTTGTCATGTCTTAATTAGTTAAATTATATATTTTTTATATTCGAAATCTATGTATAACACCAAATTATTACCCTTTGTTTTTGTTCAGGCGTCATACAAAAACTAATACTAAATGCCTATTTATCACCAAAATTGGTAAATTAATGTATGTACCTAAATATCTGCTATGGAATGTATCAAGGTGACCTGGAGATACAGCCGGATTATACAGTGTGGAAACGAGAAGTTACCAAATCCAAAAATTCAATGTTACCAGTTTCCATAATCTGTAACCTATTTATTGGTACCATTTGAAAGAGCTCGTGAAGCACTTTCAGAATCAGTAACTTGTTTTTCGATATCTTGTATAGTTTAGAAATAATCGAGTGAGATCACTTATCGTTCCATATGTATAACCACCCTGTATAATCCGGCTGTATCTCCAGGTCACCTAGATACATTCCATAGCAGCTGTAATAGACATTTAGGTACATAACATTTACCAATTTTGGTAATAAATAGGCATTTTGTATTAGTTTTTGTATAACGCCTGAACAAAAACAAAGGGTAATATTTTGGTGTTATACATAGATTTCGAATATAAAAAATATATAATTTAACTAATTAAGACGTAACAAAAAAACTGAGGTATGTCTCGTTTCTGTCGGGTCTGGTTTTTTTTTGTATGGGGCGTGACCGTTCTTCTTTGAGAGTCGTAGTCCGCATAAAATATTATTATACGCGAGGCCGGCCTCCCGCGCGCGTGTTTTGTTTGGATACTAAGTATTGTAAGCATTGAAAGTTATAATTTGTGTTTATGTTGATGCATAATTAATGCAATTATGTTTGTTATGTTCTTGTTTCTGATTATATTTTTTTGTTCCTACTCTATGTCATGTGTATCAGTTAAACCTAATATTTTCATGAATTTTCCTATTTTAAAAATGACAATATAAAAAACATTTATAACAAAATGTTTACGTAAGCATAGGGGGAGGGGGTAAGTGTTTTGCTTACTTTTGATGACAAGGGGGGCGGGGGGGTAAAAAATGGTAAGAAATCTGCTTACGTAATACTTGAACGGCCCCTTTAAATCACGATAGAACATAGCTGAAAGCATAGATCGTAAAGCTTTTGGTGAACTTATCACAGGTTTACACATTGGATTGAAGACTGCATTAGATACCTATCTAATTATAAAAAAAATATGCGAAAAATAGTAGTTTCATCGACCTCATAATTAGAAATTAAGCGAAAAAAATAGTTTCTTCGACCTCATAATTAGAAATTAAGCAAAAAATTTTAGTTTCATCGACCTCATGATTAGAAACTAAGCAAAAAATAGTAGTTTCATCGACCTCATAATTAGAAATTATAGTAGTTTCATCGACTTCATAATTTCCCATCACTAAGCTTATCTCAGTCGGCGGCGATCTAGGCCGATGGTTAGGTAAGTCTGTTAATCCAACAATTATTCATTGAAGACACCGACTCGCCCTATGAAGGCAACTAGAATCAATGATCCAGCTGTCCCTTTTGTTCTTATTGAGGGTAAGAGAGACGGGAATGGAGGGGAAGCGCTCTATTTGATATCATTACCTGCATGTTGGCCTCTTAAGCGATTTCGATTTCCTGGTACAGTCGACAGCAAATCAGAATGTACATTTTCATTGGAAAATCACCTCTTTTGTAATTACATAAGATACAACAGTTTTTGCCTTGATATGTTGTCCGTACATTCAAAATGCGGTTTAATTAATTAAATCATTTTGTTTTGAAATATTCTATCTAAGTTTTGTTCCTCTATTACAGATAATTATAATGTTGAATAATTAAAACTAGAAGATATGATCACAGAATGTATCAATGAAAAATAATTGAAACCCAAAAGTTTCAACAAAGTTTTCCATTCGCTATTATGCGATTTAAATGATTTAAGTGATGGGATCAAACTCACTACCCACGAAGAAAAGCAATAAAGCAATAGGTATTAAGTTTTCCCATTAAATGAAATAATAAAGTTTCTTCAAGCTGAATAGATATAAGTGTGTTCAAGTGGTCTGGCATTGGCGACCCTAGCTGCTAGGGACAGCAACTCTTTAATGTGCCCTAGCACATTAAAGAATTTGAAACACCTATTAAAACTTATTACTTACTACAAATACTACAAAATTATTTATTGGAACTTTTAACAGTGTCCTGCAAATACTCAAATAAAAAAAATACCTACATTGTATGACAGGACTCGTTGCTTAAATTATGGTGGTCTACCAAAATGTCCCCTGATTACTCGGAAAGTCAATGTGCCTAATTTAGCCCAAGTAAACTAGTCTACCACCTACACATTCCATTCAAAACCTTAGTGAAAGTGATTAACTCATGCATGATCGATACTCAGTAATCGTAATAGATAGTTAATCGATCGATTAATCCATAATAAAGCGGATCGTGACTAGTTAAGTCGATTGACGGTGAAGGTTCAATCAATTTGTCTTTAAAACGAATGGATGAGCATGAACTTATCTATGTTTTTAATGTGAACTGTGCTAAAGAAAGTTCAATTGCATTGGAAGATGTTTCTTAATGTTTTCAATAGTTAATAAATAAATACGCCTCTGTGGTCTAGTGGTAAGACCACCAGCTTCAGACGCAGAGGTCCCGGGTTCGATTCCCAGTGGGGGCAGATTTTTCTGTTCGGTTTGGTTGGTGGTAGGGCTTGTTCTAAGTCCGCCTGGCTAGCTACCACCATCTTACCTAAGTCTGTCGCCATAACAACAATGTTAACAGCATTATTGTGTTCCAGCAGTTAGAGGTAAGATAGCCAGTTCCTCCGTGGTTGAGGATTCCGGGTAAAGCTCCTGCTTCCTCGTTGTGGATAAAAATAAATATTTTCCGATTTCCACTCGTACGAGCGGGTGTCACAAACTATTTGAGGCTGACTGTACTACGTAAGTGATTTTCTTTTATTTTGAATGTGAGAAATATCGTTTACCTTCAATAGTAAAGTATTATGTACCCTCATAATACAAGAGTACCTCATATTCAGTATTACAAGATTGTACTGCTTGCTCTGTATAACTGAGTCTGTCGCCCGTATTTACAAACGATGCTTGCTTAAGTGAAAGCAACAAATCGAACGCACAGCGTTGAATAGAGCTGTGATTGGTTCGTGTGTCATCCTGTGCGTCCACGCGCACTGTGAGACCTCATAGTAATGTTTGTAAATACTGGAGCGTATAGCCTATCTATAAAATGCATTATCGTAAAAGCTGATCAATACTGATCATGTCTTAGATAAACCTCTGAACTCAGGTAACTAAGTTTTTAAGCTCCTGTAATGTAATTTACACCATTAGAAATTTTCACTTAGTAAGCAATAAATTATTTGGATTTAAAAAACGTTTTTGATTACGCCAGGCAGCCCTGATGATGATATTATGGTGGCACGCTTCGCTGGACTTTATTAGAGGGATTAAATCACTCACACAAGAGTTCAGAAATACACCTATTCAGGACTATTGGTGCGTGTAAACATCAGAATCCATATGTTTTGGTTTGTATAAGCAATGGAAAACGGTAAAAGGCCCGTGAAGACTCAAACCTCGACTCAAACTCAAGCAAACAGTTGAATTTAACCTCTATGGTGTAGTGGTAAAACCACGTGTTCTAGATATAGAGATTCCAGGTTTGTTTATTTATTGGGAAAGATTTTTTTTATCAGTTAATAATACAAGTTCTGCTCAGTGTGGTGTGATTTTTTGCTGAAAAAAGCTCAGTATTCTTTTATTTAATCAATTATTGGTGCCTACTATCTTTCCTTTCCAAGTTGTCAATTCAAATCTCACACACAGCTAAAATAACATCAAAGTTGATTCACTTGAAAAAAGCTGAACTCTACATAAATTACTTCTGGTTTCTTATGAAATTTTATGAAAAGTTTTACCAGAATATGGCTATTGTCTCTATAATTCGTGTTATTGGTAAAAATATGAAGAAAAAGCATGTTTACTGTTTTTTCTTACGTGGAAATTCTTTCAAATGTTTCAATACCGATTCAAATGAGGAAATTCTTTCAAATGTTTCAGTCCCAAGAATATAATTCCCAAGAAATACGTTTAAGCGACAAATTCTTACATCTTCTATCTATACTTATAATAAATCTGTAGAGAGGTCAATTCTGTACATGAAATATATTTTCAAAATAACTATCAGGGGGTGATTAGTGATCGATACTGATGCCAAAAATGCAATCAGTAAATTTTTTGTCTGTCTGTCTGTCTGTCTGTCTGTCTGTCTGTCTGTCTGTCTGTCTGTATGTTCCTTATAGAAACAAAAACTACTCGACGGATTTTAACGAAACTTGGTACAATTATTCTTCATACTCCTGGGCAGGTTATAGGATACTTAGGAATTCCCACGGGAATGGGAATTAGCGGGAAAATCGTTTTGTATGAAAAATCTGAACCGCTTAAGTTCGACGCTTGAAATTCGGCATGCAGGTACCTTAGTAAACTTAAAGCTTAGTTACAACAGGATATTGCAAAATTCCCACGGGAACGGGAGTTAGCGGGAAAAAACATTTGTATGAAAACTCTAAAGACGCTTGAAATTTGGCATGCAGGTACCTTAGTAAACTTGAAGCTTAGTTACAACAGGATATTGCAAAATTCCCACGGGAACGGGAGTTAGCGGAAAAAAAACATTTGTATGAAAAAATCTAAACCGCGTAAGATAGATGAAGGGGGTAAAACGGGATCCACGCGTACGAAGTCGCGGGCGGCCACTAGTACTCAATATAATACAAACACAAAAAAGCAGTTAGATGTAAAACATCTTCTTTTATCTTATGGGTTGTGAAAATTGCAGAAGGAAAGCTTGTCATGTCAGACTTGTTGAAAAAATTAGAAAAGTAAGCTTACGATATTCTTATGGCATAGGTAATCGAGTCCCGCAGTAAGGTACTCTACGAGAAATGATAAATCGTAATTCATATTGAGATGAAATAAACAAAGTAAAGAAAGAAAGAAAATCATACATGTTTTCCATCACTCAATTAAAAGAGCCTAATGCCCGTTTTCACCATCAATCCCTAATTTTTAAGTGACCCCTATGATGACACATAACAAGCATTTTGTTGTTATAGGGTTCACTTAAAAATTAGGGATTGATGGTGAAAACGGGCATAACTCTCACTAACTAAATTACCCTTGGACATTTTACACTGCGCTTCTAGTCCCGAACTAAGCAAAACTTGTACTATGGGTGGGTACTAGACAAAGGATATAAACATACTTAAATACTTTTTTTTGTAAATACATACTTATTATACATAGAAAACACCCAGTCCAATACAAACAAATATGTTCATGCACACAAATATTTGTACTGTGCGGGAATCGAACCCGCTACCTCCAGATTAATAGTCCGTATCGAACCACTACACCAAACGGCCGACTAAACTAGACGAAAACTAACAAATCGAAATTCGTGTACTCACTGAGATGATAATTCAGTTAAAATTAACAGCACAACAGAAAATAATTTAAACAACCTTTAGCCATCGGTTCAACAAATGTAAACACAGCAATACCCAATTAATTAATCATGATATCGTTCGGCCGACAGAGAATCTGGAATCATATCCAATAATCCATCTGTTTTACTCGATACCAATACTGTATGAACGATCAAAAGCTTTGCGGATGTATGGCACCAGACGGCCGACTGGAAGTGGCTATACCAAAATTAGTAATTGACATACTCGTTTGACAATAATTGGAGAACATTTTTGAAAACACTTCGTTAAGCCCTCTAAATAAAAATGTAATTGTAAAATTAGATTTTTGATAAGACAGAATTAGAATGAAGTGGGCAAAGGAATCGCGTTTTGGTTATGTGGGGCTCTCCCTGCCAGAATGGCAGGGCTTACCCACTAAAAACCAGTCGGGTCCCTCTCTCTGGTCGCGCTTAGTGGGGCACGCTGCGAGTCAAAGGAGTCGTTCGTGCATGCACGCTACAGCCGCATTGCTTGCAGCCTCTCCCTTGGACGCTCTTAGCAGGCGGCCTCTCTTCGAAACACGCGGGGACTCTGTTTCCTCTTATGAAACACCTACGTAAATCCAAATAAAACACAAATGACGAGATTTTGGGCACACAAATTCTATTTTTTTGGATAACCTATTGATGGACCCTAGGCGGTAATTGATGTGTCTGATACGCTGGTACTTGAAGGGATATAATTATTACTGCTGAATTACAACATAAATGTTGAATTTGATATTGAGCGCAGTTATGAGCTACCTATATTACTTGGTTCTTCCAGCAGCTCTACACCCTCGTGTTAGGTGCGCGGGGTCGCAAAAATATTTCATTTCGCTCCCACATTATTTCAGCTCATTAGCTCAGCTACTCGTTACACGCGAGTGCCAATTTAAATTATTCCGGTGAGTATTAAACTCGATAGGGTGCAGGAATTAAATCTGTACTAATACGAGATTATAAATGCAAAAGTAACTCTGTCTGTCTGTCTGTCTGACGCCTAAACCACTGAACCGATTTTGATGAAATTTGGCATAGAGATAGTTTGAATCCCGGGAAAGGACATAGGATAGTTTTTATCCCGGTTTTCGAAACAGGCACGCGCGCGATGAAGTTTTTCTGTCAGTGTCACAGACAACCAAGACCAACAGACCACGCAAGCGAAGCCGCGGGCGAAAAGCTTATTGTCTGGTATAATGCATAATTTGACGGAAGCGAAAATATTTACTATCATTGATTAGGAACCAATAAATGTTTCGTAAACGGGTTCCATATGGGGCACATAGCTCGTAGAGACGATGGCCGTTGGTGCAGAAAAGTTCTCGAGTGGCGACCACGGGCTGGAAGACGTAGCGTGGGCAGGCCTCCTACTAGGTGGACCGATCTGGTAAAGGTCGCGGGAAGAGTCTGGATGCGGGCAGCGCAGGACCGTGCATTGTGGAAAACCTTGGAGGAGGCCTTTGTCCAGCAGTGGACGTCATTTGGCTGAAACGAACGAACGAAACGGGTTCCCACCTCCAGTTCCCACCACTGCATCTCCTGTATTTAGTATTTACAGAGACTGGCCTTCAATGAAACCCAACCAGAGAAAAGTCAAAAGAAGTACATACCCACTTCGAAAACCAGTCACAACGATTAGTTATTTGTATTTAGAAATTCTTTTAGCGTATCAAAAATACTTTTGATTTATTAAAAAAACAAAAAAACAAATTAAAAATGTTTTCTTATAAGTACCATGTCACATTTTTTTTTAAATTCATTCTAGTTCATATTAAATTCAAATTCATTTTAATAATGTCACAACAATAAATCAATAAAATAAGTCAAATTAAAGTTAGAACATATTACAAAAATCCTCCACCACACTATAAAAACTATTATCTAGCAGGTAAGCCCTCAATCCTCTTTTAAATATATTAACATTATTTATTTTCTTTAAATTATTTGGCAATTTGTTGAAGAGTCTAACCGCTTGGTCAGTTATTCAATAAATGGTTATTTAAATACCTGTGCATAGTTTATTCATGCATAGCATTTCGCATTTTGATAGTCCGCGGTTTTTGATATTGATCCAACATGGCTGCCCGGCTTAGTGAGTTCGGTTAATTTTTAATTTTAATTACGGATGTTTAATTAAGTAATGAATACTATTCACTGCATTATCGATATACAAAAATATTTTTGCTTTAAGTTTAACTAACGTCAAAAGTCTGTCAAACTCCATAAGAAATGACTGAACATTTTTCTGTGTAACATCTGTATATACCGTGTTTTAAGCAAATAAATGCATTCTTATTCTTATTCTTAAAAACACCGGTTATGTTATAGTTACTTGTTAATGTACGATCGTGCCTTAGGCTGAGTTGAATCACCTAACTTTGACCGTACGAACCGGTGTTTTTTGTATAGAGTTTCGTTTGTCAAAGTTAAAGTAAGATGGTGTCCGTTAAACACCGGTTATGGTTATGCTACGGTTAAATTTAGATGGTGCAACTCAGCCTTAGAGAATTAACTGAACACATTAGAGTCAATTATGTTTACTTTCACTATTGAATGCCTGAACATCAAAATCACAACCCACTTGAGACGATACATATTTGCGCACTCACCGGGAATCGAATTGGCATCAAAGCGAGCACTCGAGGCTGATATCAACCCACTCTGATGTAGTTCTGCTGTGCTAGACAACTTATATGCTGGGTGAAGAATAAGATTTTACTGGATATGCCATGGATAAAAAAATGGAGATGGAGACTTAGCCTGAGTTGCAACATTAACTTAAAAAATGTCAAAAATCTGTCAAACTCCATTCAAAAAGCATAGGTTATCGACTCAGCAACTCAGCCTAAGACTTAGGGTTTAATTATACAAACAAACCTAAATGTTAATTAAATCTGAATTTTATAAAACTATTTAATTTTAATCTACAATTTATGGGGTATTGAAAAGCTTAAAGAAGAAAAACTTTCACTTCATAGCTTTAAATAATAGGTAGAACAACGAATATGAACATCCAACCTTTTTTATAAAACCTTTTTACGCCCGTATTCACAAACGATTCTTGCTTAAGTGAAGCAGCAAATCTAACGCACAGCGTTGAATAGAGCTCTGTGATTGGTTCGTGTGTCACCCTGTGCGTCCACGCGTACTATGAGACCTCACAGTAATGTTTGTGAATACGGACGTTAATAAATTATTGTAAGTATAGTCAAAACGTTTTGACTCGTTTATTCTAAGGTTTGTGTCACACGGTTTGATCGCCGATTTAACTTTTAGTTAAGTGCTGGTTTAGCGTTTTACATACTTTGCACCATAAATGCCCTTATCTGAATTAAATAATGTTCAATTTGAAATACCATCCTACATAATTCTTATTTGAGTAATACCCGGTTTCCTTTTTCCCGTTTGGTCACTATTAGTCGTAGCATCAAAATATGTCGACTAGTTTCCATCTTGGCTGCAATACTGCGACGTTGCAAATTTGTAACAAAAAAGTGTTCCGCTGACACAAACAGATATCAGATCCAGTGTCCTCTACATCTTGACCGTATCGCAATATCTGCTAGTATTGCAGCACTTCTGCGAGTTGGCGCAGCACCAATCGCTATTAAATAAAACACTTTGTTCACTTTACAAACGGCACTTCAAGCTTCACACTGGGTTTTATGTAGTTGCAATAAAGCCGACTTTGCAACAGAAGGTTGCTGCTGTACGTTAATGCAACAACGAATTATGAAGAGGGACTATTCTGAGAGAGAGTGGGAGGAACACCTTCGGGTTACATTGTTGTAATTTAGTGTTTATTTGAGATTTAGTGCAATGTCGAATGATTTTAATTCGAGCGTGTTTTAGCGTCATACGCATTTCATCGACTGAAAACAATAACTTTATTGCAGTTTAATCTAGAATTGAAGAAAATGAGTAATTCACCAACTCGAATTACAAGCCTACGGCCCATTTGGGACGAGTTGCGGAAAATCAATATTATTTAATATTTCATTTGTCAACTCGTCCCATTTACTTTTTTGGTGAAACTTTAAAAATCTGTAAGAAATTACTGTACTGTGCTGTAGCTTGTCTGGAAGAGATGGCTTTAGAGATAAGACCGTCTAAATTGTGCCGTCTCTTTGTATATTTATTTCTTTCCTTGTCTTTTCCTATGTAGTGTACAATAAAGTGTGTTCTATCTGAGTATTTCTCAAAAAAAATGTACATTTTGAAAAAAAAAAAGTGTGCTTTGAAACAGTTCAAAAGTTTTATATTTATAAATCATCACACAAAAAAAACACACACACAATTTTGAAGGATGAATATTAATCTTTAAGATAACGAAGAATTATAGCTATAATCCTACTTATTACCAAATATTTAGATATTTTAAAAATAGTCCTTTTTTACCTTTCATACAAAAATCTGTTTGCCACCCTAGCTTTTTCATGTGTTTTTGTTTCATAAAATGCGATACGTAACTAAATTATTGTAAATTTCTTTGTATTATCGTTCTACAGTAATCGCAGTTTCTGTATCAAATTGATTTTCTATGGGGTGTCATAATGAATTGGCAATTTAAAGCAAAAAAACAAAATGAGTCGCTCTCATTTACTATTTCGTTATTTACTCTTTAGTTACGATTTATTTCTACTTTCCCATGGTTTCTGAACAATTCCGTATTTATTTTACACGGACAACAATAGCTGCACTCTGAATGGCTGTTGGCCTGACGTCTCCGCCATAACATCTATCGCGAAAATTAGTGAAAACGTGTGTGTTTTGTGGGATTACTTTTTCGTAACAGGCAGTAAAATCAGCGATTTTATATAGAACGGTAAGTCTTCATTTAACCATTTTTTGTAATACGTGTGGTACGAACATTTAGTAAGCTTTTATATTTGCTGTAACAAATTTTATCAAAAAAATACTTGTTTCTGATCTCATTTTGTCTAATATTTCGTTACGTTTTTTACGAATTTCGTTACGTTACGAAAAAGTACAACATAATGCTGAGTGTATACTGTTATTACCTGACTAAGCATAGTAATATTCACTACTTAATTTATTTCAAAAAATATAGAGCGTTAATAACAAAAGGATTGGATACTATCTGCTTTACAGAAGTGCCACCAGCAAAAAATTATCAAATCATTTAGATTACGTTTTTATGTGATTACTTCTTTTGTTTTTTTAGGAATGCCACCAAAAACCAATGCCGAAAGGCAAAAAGCTTACAGAGAACGACTCAAAATGGATAAACATGATGGAACAAAAATAATTTTATTAAAATAGTATGAATGATTACTCCCTTATTTTATTTCTAACCCCTTAATATTACCCCGTATTTGGGTGCATACTTACAAATATTTCGAATTGAATAAATGAAGAGCATTCACAATATTTCGCCAATGTATAACAAGCCTTATGGCCTTACTATTTCGTTACTACTATTTCGTTACGTACATTTTTTTTGAGAAATACTCATCTACTTTTCACTATGTTGAAGTGTGTTCACTTCATGTACATTTAATATGAAACATTATCTCCTCGATACCTTGAAGCAATAATGAAGCTACAAACACTGTTAACATAAAATAAGATTCTTGAAAACCTAATAATAAACCCAATGAAAAATTCCACAATTTCAAAACATTTAAAACCAATTTGTCGACAAACGCATGTATTTCCATCTCATTTTATTCACACTAATAAACCGATGAGTTATTAATGTGTTTAAAGAATCGTTGTAACACTAGTTTTTCCTGTCGCCCCGCCCACCTGGTCCGCTGCCAAATTGCTCAAGCGGAAAGCGGCTGACCAATCACAGCGCGGCGTTTTGGCGGCCTAGTTCTGTCAGCCAATCAGCGTTGAGAGCGGGCTTGCTCACGCGCATTTTCGTTTTGCATTTCAATGAGCTAGCCAGCTAATTGCTGTTTTGCTTGGCGTCAATGTTTCAACGCGTGGTTTTTGATATACAGGGTGTTTCTTGTAAGGTGTCAAGCCGAAGGCAGGTGATAGGTGAGGACTAGAACTATCGATTTCACCCCCATGTATGTTCTACGATTTTTCATAGTTTAGAAGTTATCGTCAATTTTGTGATTTTTTCAAATTGTATGACCCAGTAGGCTTTAAATTTTTTTATCTTTTTTTCGGGTTGACTTTTCTCAGGTTTTTTTTTTTTGACAGATTCCCTATTATTTGCAGATTTTTGAAAAAAATAATCAACTTCCTATCTTTGATGCAAAATACAAAATTTTTGCTAGAAACATAAAAAATATGCTATTACCGGAACATTCTAAAATTTTCAACTTAAAAGTTAAAAAAAAAGAGAGAGAGAGCAAAAATGGGTGTAATGATTTATTTTAAAGTAAATGTTCATAATGTCCGCCGTTGACCTGAATGCACATTCGACAACGACGCAAAAAAAATCTTCGTAAAACCTTCTTCTTCATTTTAATTTGGTTTTGTGCTTCAGTCAGCTTTGTCCGCAGTTCATCAATATTTTCATATTCCCTATTGTATACCAGATGAAGGGCAAGAGCTTCCTCGTTGTGGATAAAACAATGTTCTGTTCAGTTATTGTCTCTAAATGTGTTCTACATAACGTAAACTTAAGGGATTGCAAACATTACTTAGTCCTAAGAAAGTCAAAAACATGTAACGGAATCTCCGACTTACCACTTTAGTGGAGCGATTACAGAAAATAATGGCCTATTAAGTACATGTTTTTTTGTGTTATTATGAAAGTTCAGAAAACTGCGCAGTTTTTAAAATTATTTTGGACCTATGGAATTTTGTTTTTTTTTTAAACTTTTAAGTTGAAAATTTTAGAATGTTCCGCTGAAAGCATATTTTTTATGTTTCTAGCAAAAATTTTGTATCTTGCATCAATGATAGGAAGTTGATTATTTTTTTCAAAAATCTGCAATTAATAGGGAATCTGTCAAAAAAAAGAAATCTGAGAAAAGTCGACCCAAAAAAAAGTTGAAAAAAATTTAAAGCCTACTAGGTCATACAATTTGAAAAAATCACAAAATTAACGATAACTTCTAAACTATGAAAAATCGTAAAACATACATGGGGGTGAAATCGATAGGTCTAGTCCTCACCTATCACCTGCCTTCGGCTTGACACCTTACAAGAAACACCCTGTATAAAATAGGTTGGTTGCTTTTATGAAATAACTAGTTATCCGGAATCGCACGGGTGCAATGTAGTATGTATACATTTACGAAGGTAGATAGATACCTAATCTTTTTATGTGGGGAAATGATTATGAGTGTGAAAAACCCAAAAATGGTTTGACCTGACAACTCATTAAATTGATAGAGTCATAGAAATTAGACCAGAAAATAAAGAGCTGGGGAATCCCTGATGTCTCTACTAGAAATAGTTTCCTATACTTAATACTGATTTAGTTCATATTAACAAGCTAATAATTAATTAAAACATTGATGAGTTTAATGGCATTTAAAACAACTAACCAACTTTCAAACCAACATTTTGGTACCTTAAAATCAATGAACATATTATAATAGGGGTTCAAATATTTTCGAAAATCTTGTCTTAATTGTTAATTTTAGATTATCAGCATCATTTATGTATCAGACCACCAAAGTAGGCACAAAGATGCGACAATTAATGCAGCCACAAATAAAACTTAACAAATGCTTGTGCACTTAAGCTCATTTAAATTAAATGCCTGAGTGCAATTATAAATTGTAATAAAAAAAACAGCTTAAGGCGACGAGGGAAGTGCATTAGGCGCGCGACACACTCAACACCCATTTGCATGAACGATTTTGTGCAGAAAGCTATTGTTTGTGCGCCCGCGCCGCGTACTCTATTTCGCGTTTAATAACACTATGTATGTAATGTATTTATTAAAAATCAAAGCTAGATTTCCATTTGCTATTTAAAGTCAATCGTAAGGAAATATTTTTAGCATGTTATTTTCAAAAGTGATGGCATGGCGGATAAGCCATTTCATTCCTCGACAAAGTAGATTGAGAGAATACAAGAGAGTAATTTACATTTGCATTTATTATCTAGATCATAGATCTCAGTAGCGGTTGAAGTAATTTTTATACTTTGTTTGCCCACAATATTGCACATTGACGATTCAGTGTCATCAATAAGTTTGCTACAGTTCATTACAAGATCGTTAAATTCAATCGGCTTTTGTTCCAATATCATTCTAATCGTGAGTCAGTAGCCAGCCTTAATCAAGACTGAAAATAGCCCCGATAATCAAGGTACTAAGCGTTAATTAGCCCAATCGGGTGAATTTAAGTGGTGTCTAAGGATAAGGTTACAGGCTTAAATAGAATGCTAAATTAGGAACAATGCCTCGTAGAGTTAGAGGCGTGCGGCGAATATTAAATATTGTACGGTAAAGTACAATTAATGTAGTACAGTAAAGTACAATATGAGATTAACTTTGTTTCCTGGAAAATATTTCGAATTGTTATTGGTAAACTTCTTGTGTAAACTATTGGAATAACATGTTATGTTATGATATATTATGCTCTATTATTTACCAAATTCCCGGAATTTATAGTCAATCACAAGGAGCTTCCGATGCTAGTTCTTCATTTACTACATTGAGCTTTATATGAAAATATTGCTTAACGTCCTACATGTTACAAATCTTGACTCATCATCCTCATCATGATTTCAGCCATAGGACATCTACTGCTGAAGATAGGCGATTATTAGGCGAAGCGGCCTGCATCCAGCGCTTTCCTGCTACGCTTTATGAGATTGAGATCTTACTAAGAGCAGTCAAATCTGAAATGCTAGAGTTAAAGCTCTCTAGTTATTAGCTAGGTTGGTACATAATCAGTACCGTAGATATAGTAGGTATAATCCTTTAATTACAGACTTTTACTTTCTGTTCGCAATTGATGGACACATGCAGCGTTCACGACCTCACCCGCATTAGAAACGCCCAAAATGCATTTGATTAAAAGTGCATTTAATTTGAACACTGTCTTAAAGGCCTTTTAATTGCATACCCTAAAACGGTTGGCGCTTGAAGCAAAAAGTGATAAAACAAGTGCGTCGGAGTGCGTAGGTGCGGCGACAATTACGGCGCGCGCGCTTAGTCTAATTGTGTCGGTACACTCGCGTGGACAATGTAATTGGTGAAACAAGGAAATTTATTAATTTTTTACTAGCGACCCGCCCCTGCTTCGCACAGGTACAATGTATTATAGGTACGTACTTAAAAACCTTCCTCTTGAATCACTCTATCTATTAAAAAAACCACATCAAAATCCGTTGCGTAGTTTTAAAGATCTGAGCATACATATAGACAGACAAACAGCGAAGCGACTTTGTTTTATAATAAATAGTGGTCTATGTTCATTAGAAATAATGTTAATCATTAATGGTGAAAGATTTTTCAAATCGGTCCAGTTTTGGAGCCTTTTCAATAACAATTGAATCTTTCCGATATGTCTCTGTAAGTAATCAAGTACTACTTAAAAGTGTAGTTAGGGATTCTGGTTTTCAGATTCAAATATTGCGGTATTTGTGACAAAAAGGCAAAAAATTACATTAAATAAATTCAAAATAAATAACATTAATATCAACATACAACAGTACAAGTCAATTAAGGTAACATTAATCGGTCAACATATTTAATGACCGTAAATGATGAGAAGATACACCAATTAACTAAGAATATAACTTCTTTGCAAAAAGTTAAGATTTTAATATGGCACGAATTTTTATAGCCATTTGTGTTTTACGATGCACAACTTTGTTGTTGTTACTTCGTAAAGAATAACGTTAATAAAGTTTGTTTTCATAATTTTATTATCAGAAGAAACTGGCAGTCATATTGCGAGGCAGTTAAATAAATAAATAAAAAATATATGTAAGTCACTCTAAGAACCTTGTGAAAGAGTCAGAGTAGAGCTTCTAGGAGGAGTATAATATTATTATGGTTTTCTACATTCCTAAATTCCTAATTGCTAAAGCGAAATGCGAAAAGACAGTTCAGTCACTTGAAACCTTTCACTGTGCACCAACAGAACGAAAACGTGATCCATAGGCATTACACTTGTACAACATAAATGATGTTTCAGGAAGACCAAAAAATAACCAAAAAATATAAAACTAACTTCCACTTATTTTTCACTAACGCATTTTCCTCTCGCCTGTACACCGCCATAATCAATTAGGGCGCGTGTCGTTGAATTTTTATGCAAATACCCTCGCCGTCGGTGGTCCTTTCCGTAGGATATCACGGCTTCCATATCAGTCGATCGGTTTATACCGATATCTATACGTTCTTGGAAAGCTATTATAAAACTATTGAACTGAATAAATTAAGATGTCGACATTGAAGTGTTAATATACACTTGACATAAGAATTTATGTTTTTATTAAAATCATGTTTGATTAATTTATGTAAAAACGGATTACAGAATTGCACGAGCTACTGAGCTACTAATAATACGATGTAAAAATGGGAGGCTGACTTGACTTCTAATGGGGCTTATGAATTAAATATTGAAATTAACTGTTTACTCATGTTTTACCTTTGAACAGTAAGTATGTAGTGTTCCAAAACAGATTTATTTTTCTTTTTGGAAAGTAACATCTTGTTATTCAACCTCTTTTGTTAACATTTGAATGCGAACCTATTCAGAAATGTAAAGGAATGTCTTTTATTTTCTTTTACGAATTAAAACTTTTTCTAATCCTACTGATTCTTCATTACCAATTAATACGCTGGTTTTACGTTTTGAATATGACTGAAATGCAGACAAATACGGGCCTATAGTTCGTGATTAAACAGATTATTCGGTAAATTTTCTACAGACAAATGACAAACGATTCCTCTACCAAATTCAAAGCTAAATTAGGCAATTACTTTAGTGAGTGTTTTGATTTTGAAGCAAATCCCAGGCATCCAACGTGTTAACATAATCTTAACGTCTTCAGACATATCAATGCCTGCGGTTAGCTCTACAATTTCATATGTAATATACAGATATAATTATGTATTGAAACATATACTATGTTTCAATCAACCGTTTGATATAACTGTCGCAACGTTGGTACAGTCGACCACAGTTATGTGATCGAATTGTGGTTAGGCACAAAGCTATGTGGATTAGTAAACAATGTTGTAATCAGATTAGTATGTAGTAGTTAGTAGTTTGACGGTAAACTTATCATGCTGATCGATTATGGGGTTACTTGTTTGAAACAGATCGCTTTATTAATAGAGATACTTGAAAATTAAAATAACAAAAATGTTCCAACCATCTATCAAAATTTTTTAGTCAATCAACAGCGTCAACATATTTCAGAATAAATAAGCTATTTTGAAAACAAAAATATTATACATTTTTGGTTTTAAGATAGCTAATTTTGCCACTAAATAAGAAGCTTGAGATGATTTAGCTACGAGTGTTAGTAAAATATTATGATGATTTAGTTATTGACCTATGTATAAAATATGTGACGCGATCTTATGTACAGCACAATATCAGATTATACATTTTTGTATAATCTTTCTTTCTTTTTTTTAGTATAATTTACATAATCTCTCTAATAACTACATAAAGCTCTACAATGTTTAGCTTCTAAATATACACAAAAATAAACAAGGGCATAGAAGAAACGCACCAAATGATAATGGCATTAATTAATAAAAACCAACACAAACTCCATTCAAAGTTGTATGACAACCCTCGTCCATGTTTGCCATAGAACCCCAAAGAACAACTAAACGTCGCCTAAATTAAAAAATGCCAATTAAAATAATTTCAATAGACATCACTATGGGCAGGGTTAAATTGCCCCTTAAAGCTAGGGTTGTCAAGTTTGGTAAAAAAATTGCATCTATGTCTACGCATAAAAAAATCGGGAAAGAAGTAGGTATTGTTATAGTTAAGTTTTGTTTTCGTTAAAATACTAAGTAGGTAGCTATGTGATTTTTGTAGAAATAAGAAATTTAAACCATGTAAAAAGCAAATAACTTTACAGTTATTACAGATCAGATTATTTTCGTTATTAATAAGGCAAATAAAAATAACAGTAACAAGCAATGGGCTGGCCAAATCTGACGTAGAACCGGCGAAAGGTGGAGTAAACGGGTTCTCGAATGGAGACCACCTCTCAGCAACAACATCCACAAGGAGATAACTGGTAGTAACTGGATTAAAAAGCTGGATTGTGATTTATCATTATGGCGTTCTCAAGGGTAGAGTTTTAAGTCACTAACACTTGCGTAATTATTGTAACACCACAGTGACTGGATTTTTTTCATGAGTAAAATAAACACTTTGCACGGGCAGTAAGTATAGATGTAATATTATACCTTCAGTTTTAAAGACCTAAGCATGCATAGGAACATACAGCCGAAAGCGACTTGTTTTATACTATGTAGTGAAGAAGTCAAAACATGGGTCAGAAATAAAGATTTGTCAAACAATATTGTTCAAATTAATGCGGGCTGCGTTCACTTTGATCTAATCGCAAAACGAATTCAGTGTGTCAAATCCTTCAATAAGTAGGTATAAAGTAGCCTTAAAAACTTCGCTAAATAATTAAACGAATCAGTTTTGTCGACCCTACTTCGCCAACCCTTTGGCTGTCTAATTGAGATTCCCCGCTGCATTCACGTCGGCTCCAAGTGACATTTATTCGGAGTTGATTACTACCGTTTATTCATTCTTGTGTACTCAATCAAAATTCTTACGACTGTTTTTTGAATACCATTTTAAGGGTATTATGGTGTTGGATTTGGGAGGCCAAGACGGTTTAGCTTGATCTTGTATTGTGTTATGATAAAGATAATAAGTCTTTTACGGTTGTCAAAAACTGTTCCAAAGTTTCTGTTACACGAATAATGATGATGGCAAGTTACAATCATGTTCTACTTATGCCATATAGGTAATGTATTTATGATAATCGATTGTCAATTAAGTTCGAATTTTCACCATACTTTCATATTTTACTTTTGTAAGGTTGTTGTATTTATTATGGTGATTATTATGAATTTATTATGATAGAAATTATGGTAAAATATGCTGTTCATTTGTAATTTTGACTTGAGTTTTTTTTTACTGTTGTTTCAGTTGTTTGTCAAATCCCTCTATTGCATCTCTACAGGTCCTTATTATAGTACACTCTTATATCGCTTTAAGTATAAATCACAGCACTACAAATACACTTACACCACAATCGTGTATCCACAGAGAACGTCCCTTTTGTCAGAAATTATTGTTAAATCCCTAAAACAAATCTCAAGCTACCCCCTCCACGCACCCTCCAAAAAAATGCCAGTCATCAGTCTACCGGCGCGCGGCGCGGACGTGCGTTATCGCGCCTCCATCGGAGGATCAATTGCACGTTACAATTTGGGGAGCATTGTCTGCAATGAACCCTCGGGAAGCAAGATTTTTCCTTTTAGGGATCGTTGGGCAAATTGCTTTGAATATTGTAGAGATAGTTTTGGTTGTAAGCATTATCGCATGAATGGTTAAAATTAGATTTTTGTTAAGATTTTCTGTCAGGTATTGTCTACCTAACTAGTGATGAGAAATAGCATAACAAGTTCATCGATAAGTATGCTTTTATCTAAGAAATAAAAAGCTAATACTAGGAATAGGTATCTAAAATTTATGTTATAAAATTAATAATGAGGTTCATATGAGACAGCAAGAAGCAAAATGAAACGTAAATCTTGCGAGTACTTTAGGTACATGATGGAAGTAAACGGCGAATTCACTTAGGACCCGTATAAACTCTTACAAACACGACTTAAGGGCAGCTACAGAAGGTATAATCCGCTTATTCGGGAGGAGGAAATACTGGAAGGAATTGTATTGACTTAATAATACATTATAACAATTTAATATATCAACGAATTCGAAACCGTCTTCACCGACTTCTGATCTATTTTACTAAATAAAAAACCTCAACTAAAAACAAAGTCAAAACAATAACTCCATAAATTCTTACAGGAATCCGTAATCCAGTTTCAAAATCATCAAACACGACAAATATCAAACAAAACTAGAAACACAAATCACTCTTATAACGCTATAAGCTGCCTAATCGCTTACGCAGAAGCGATATATCGCCAAATGAAAATAAAAGTGTCAGCTGTCGAAAACTTAAGAATTCCCGGAGATTTCATGTGAAAAACATTCAGTTTGTCTATATTACGAGGAAAACCGTGTGTAGTGGCATGTCAAATAAGCGGGGTGATAGAATGTCCCTGCAAGTTGGCGGGTTTGAGATGAGGGCGGAAGCGGTGTTAGCATAAACCAGTTAAATTCATATCATAAACACTACTTTTGCGGCTGCATAAATAAAAATTAACGTCGAGTGAATAATAAAAAAATGCGCAGTACAGTTTCCTTATATCGTGAATAATCGTGATGGTTAATAAGTAACAACTTGAATATGATACTGTCTTTCATAGTATAAACATAATCTCGTTTTCCAAAATGAACTATTGATACGTCGGTAAACTTTTGGAGCAAGTTCTAAAGTCTAAACGACTTTAGTAGGTACTTTTGAATAACGAAAATCTTTAATTTATATTACAAAATTCTGATTATCCTACAGTAATTGCATTGCAATAACAAATTCAGGAGTTATGTGATTTATTTATAAAGAATCGTGTAACTTTTTCATTTTCACAGTCACAATTTTAAAATTATAATAATATTTTAGAGGATGCAAAAAAAACAAAGAAAAGAAAATAGGAAGTCAAAATACATTCTCGCCAACATTCAACAACTTGCACCGCCCACTCGGCACGTCAAATAAACTTTCACCAGAAGTCTCTTTAAATTCCTGTAAACCAATTTTTCAGTCTCGTATCGTTGTCGCGGCGACATCGCTGCGTCAACGCTGCCAATTAGATTCAGCGAAATCGTTTGTTTTGATTGGTGGATATATTCTGGATGTTTCTATTGGTTCTTTTGTGGAATTAGAGCGAGTCGAAAGACAAGCATATTTAATTCCGTGATTCGTTTTGAGAATGACGCTTATTTATTGGGTTGCTGCTTGGCCAAAAAGTATGTTTGTATTATTAATAACAATGATTAGTACATAAAATGCATGCATTTTAGATACTTTTTGTTTTAGAGGTGATTTCTGTAAACTCAACAACAGTAGAATTATCTCATACATAATTCTGTATCTTACTGGAAACTGGGAATTTTCTGAGAACCCAAATCCATGTGGCTGTAGCCACGCGTAAAGATTTGTTGTTGATTTGATACTTTTAGGAAACCATCCAATTTACTTAATCGTGAAGCAACTTCGTATAGTGGTATGTTTACAAAGAGACCAATCGTTATTTATTGTTACAGTAAAATAGTGAAATTATAGCATGCGTGTAAAAGATGCTAATGTTTGTTATGAACCAGCGACGCGCCCCTGCTTTGCACAGGTACAATGTATTTTACTTACTTAAAAACCTTCCTCTTCAATCACTCTATCTAATAAAAAAAAACGCATCAAAATCCGTTGCGTAGTTTTAAAGATAATATAAGCATACATAGGGACAGACAGCTGAAAGCGACTTTCGTTCTTTTATACGTAATTGTAATAATAATGATAGCTTCATGTAACCCTGTCAGTCTTTTAGTAAGTTTTTACGCCTACACTGCTGAACCAAACATTGATTTTGGTACGTGTAGAGTTAAAAAAAAACTTGAAGTAGAGATTAATGGAAAAAAGTTTCTTCAGTTAGGGGCATTGTTGTTGATAGACAGAAAACCATTTCAATATTTTTCCCGACTTCCAAAGCAAGCTTGTTTTTATTCTTCAATCACAAGTTTTACATCAAACAATACTTTTTAAATAAATTACGATAGAATCAAAGAACTAAATATAATCCGCGTAGATTCGACTGAACTCGTTCGAGTTGACAAATGGCCGCTGGCCGCGATGATCCGCGCTAAATTAAGATGAAACTTCAATATCACTTGCGGCTGCGTCAGTGCGCAGTATCCGGCGACTGGGGTGACAATAACTTTACAAGTTTTAAGAATGCTGCTGGGACAGATCGAAAAATATTGCTTCATGTGTCTCTTGTCTCGTTGTCGTATTCGTACGAATAAAGAAGCAACATTTTTCGATCTGTCCCAACAATGTCTGAACATTTTTAGATATGTCTCTTTAATACTGTCATTTTGTAATGAGTTCGAAATTATCTCGAAAATGATTAATGTAAATGAATACAACAAGCAAGCTAAGTGGTACTAAAATTTCACCTTCAGTGCTTGCTCGAATCATGGAGTCATTGAAGTTTATACTTGTAGTAGGATAGAACATTAGATAAGATGAACCAGGAAGCTTTTAAAATTACTCTTTTTTTTGCTAGCAATCTAGCATTAGCTCTACGATCGGGTGTTTTTGAGTAAGTTTTCAACAGAACAACGGTATAATAATATAAAAACTTAGCAACACGTAAATTACACAACATATTTTCCTTCGTGAAGCAGATTATTTTGTTACATTTTCTAGCAACAGTCCTGTTTCAATTTAAAGCATGGCCACCTGCCGCAAATCTCGCGCGCACCGGACGCGCGATCGGCGGCGTGTGTGTAACGCGATCGCAGGAAACGTGCAATTAGCAGGACAGCGGCATCGCTGAAATAACGTGAAGTTATTGGGTTTTCAGTAGATTTTAGTGAATTTCAGTAGATGTCATCACACATAGTGAGAGCCGTATGTAAATAACTAAAAGTCATAAGTAATATAATCTGTAGTTTGAAAAATTTTACCTACTCAAAGCACCCCCAGAGCATCTAATCAACCTAAGAATTCTAATAAGTACCTAGATGCTATCATACACATCACCGTACACCACCTCTATAGCTATTGTGGAAGTAAATATCACAATAAGAAGATGATGAACCTATTAATTTTGTAGTTCGTAAGGAAATCTAGTTTTCTAAACATTTTCAGAATGCCTGAGTTATTTTCAGCACTGTTCGTTTCAGCACTGTTAAAATCATCGCCGTTTGTAGTTTATTATCTACTTCTAGCAACTGTTTTCATAAGTTTTGCTTTAATTTTTCCTTTCCAAAGGACAGTGCCAATCCATGTATGGAAGTTGGACCAAGTGCTGCCCAGAATGAAACGATAGTGCATTTTGTTCCTCAGGCCAATACTAATTTGTAAACCGAAGCGCACTGAAATCTATGCCTGGAGTTAGGAGAAAAAAATATTTTTGTTTTGAATTATTTACATATAAATATCATCGATGTATACGTACTACGCATAAGATTTCGCAATTGTGGCATTCAATAACACTTGCTACGTTGAACTTAACCATACTGCATCCGTACACCTTACTTTAGTACGACTTCGACATTCTTTATAAGCGATCAAGCGCTGTTGCAGTAGTTTGGTTACTTGACAAAAATTAATTATTTCCAAAATGGAGCAAGAAGTTTTAGCTTACAATAACTTCAATAATCGATTGTAATACACCAATAAATTGATTTTTTGCAAGTATAGAAAACTAAAACTTCTTGCTTCATTTTGGAAATAATGAATTTTTTCAACTTACCAAACAATTAAAACAGTGCTAGATCGTTTACAAAGAATGTCTAAATCGCACTAAAGTAACGTGTACGGATGCATTATGGTTAAGTTCAACATAGCGAGTGTTATTTAATGCCATAATCGCGAAATCTAATGCGTAGTACGTATACATCGATGATATTTTGTATGTAAATAATTCAAAACAAAACTCTTTTTTTCTCTTAACTCCAGGGATAGAATTCAGTGCGCTTCAGTTTACACATTAGTATAGGCTAGAGGAACAAAATGCACTATAGGTTAATTCTGGGCAACACTTGGTCCAGACCCTGGCACTATCCTTTTCCAGTTTAAAAACACTAAATGACCACCCATCCCAAACCTGTCCACTCAGCGCGTTGCTTCACTTTCAATTCAACGTTTCGTCCCGTTAACCATAGAGCCACGAGCGTCTGATCAAACACGGCGAATTTACGTATTCCTTCATCCCCAGTTTGCGCAGCCACGGGGTTATTATAATTGTTTCCGAGGGGATGGGGTGAGGGAGGGGGCTAATTAACCTTTGTCGAGTGTTATTACGGGGATCATTGTGGGCTTAGATTAATAAAACCTAGATAGATAGTCAGTGCACGAAAGGTGAGGCAGATTTTAGTGAGCCAGAATGGCTTACTCGTAAACGTCACATGAACTGTCAAAGTGAAAAATTGGTAAACACGTCCGACGACTTTTAATTAATTAAGACGGTTTGTGCTGTGAAAGGGTGTCTAAATACATCAGAAAAACTAAAGAAAGTGACCAGTGTTACATTTCATAAGTAAGTATTACGATTCGAAGTGTATTTTGCTTGAATTTGGCTTTCAAAAATTAAATACGGGAATGATACCAGTAACAAGAAAATTTATTTCCCAATTGTTCGCCGTACAAATACACTTCCTTTTTTATGAAATCGAGTCTTTTAAGTCGTTTTATCTTATTGTAATTAGGTAGGTACTTTGAATTCAATAAATAACTAAGTACATGATGCGTTTTGTTTTTGTTAGTTATAAAATAATTAAAAACGTATTAAAAATTTCCCTACTTTCGGGAAAATCGCCTTCACTGTCTACACTCCCCAACAAAATTGACACTAATGACATAAGATTTTTGCCTCACTCTTGACGAAGCGTTTGTATGAAGACTATCCATCTAGGTTTTATTAATCTAAGATTGTGGGATGATTGGGGCGTTTAACGGGGAAAAAAAATATTTATAAGGCTCTTTGTTAGTTCAGGTAGGTTAGTTTCTGTCTATTGTAAAAAAGTTGTATTTGCCTTGGAATAAATATATACTCTTAGATGGCGTTTCAGCCACAGGATGTCCTTTGTTGAACATAGATTTCTCTCAATAATTTACAGATTGACCGGCTAGTAGAACAAACCTAAGCAATTGGGCGGCAAGGTTCGTGAAAGCTACATACCTTAAGCGCAGCATGTGACGTCCACCTATAAGGTGGACAGACGCCCTCATAAAGGTTACAGGAAGGCGAATAAATCTAGATATCTAGTGTGCTGTCTTAGTTGGTCCAATAATACTCGTGCGAGTGACAATCCGTGAGCATTAGATACGGCCTATTTCGGAGCCGGAGACTCTAGCAGCCAAATTGCTCGCTCTATAATGCAGCGTTACATGTTAGACTGCAAATCGTAGCGATGGATTGTTAAGGCGACGACTCTACATAAGTTAGTTAAATAGATGGATATCTAGTGTGCTGTCTCAGTTGGTCCAATAATACTCGTGCGAGTGACAATCCGTGGGCATTAGACGCGGCCTATTTCGGATCCGGAGCCTCTAGCAGCCAAATTGCTCGCTCTATAATGTAGCGTTACATGTTTGGCTGTAAATCGGAGCGACGGATTGTTAAGGCGACGACTCTACATAAGATAGATAGTTAGATAGATATCTAGTGTACTGTCTTAGTTGGTCCAATAATACTCGTGCGAGTGACAATCCGTGGGCATTAGACGCAGCCTATTTCGGAGCCGGAGCCTCTAACAGCAAAATTGCTCGCTCTATAATGCAGCGTTACATGTTTGGCTGTAAATCGCAGCGATGGATTGTTAAGGCGACGACTCTACATAAGTTAGTTAAATAGATACATATCTAGTGTGCTGTCTCAGATAGTCCAATAATACTCGTGCGAGTGACAATCCGTGGGCATTAGACGCGGCCTATTTCGGAGCCGGAGCCTCTAGCAGCCAAATTGCTCGCTCTATAATGCAGCGTTACATGTTTGGCTGTAAATCGCAGCGATGGATTGTTAAGGCGACGACTCTACATAAGATAGATATCTAGTTTAATTTATAATTTTGCATGCCAAAAGGTGGAAGATGGAGATACTAAAATACTTGTAATACCTACATTTACCCATGTTCGCAAAATAAATATATTTGATTTGATTTGATTTGATTTGATTTGATAGTGTGCTGTCTCAGTTGGTCCAACAATACTCGTGCGAGTGACAATCCGTGGGCATTAGACGCGGCCTATTTCGGATCCGGAGCCTCTAGCAGCCAAATTGCTCGCTCTATAATGCAGCGTTACATGTTTGGCTGTAAATCGCAGCGATGGATTGTTAAGGCGACGACTCTACATAAGTTAGTTAAATAGATGGATATCTAGTGTGCTGTCTCAGATAGTCCAATAATACTCGTGCGAGTGACAATCCGTGGGCATTAGACGCGGCCTATTTCAGGGCCGGAGACTCTAGCAGCCAAATTGCTCGCTCTATAATGCAGCGTTACATGTTTGGCTGTAAGTAAATGGCAGCGATGGATTGCGTTAAGGCGACGGCTCTACACAGTCTTAGGGCTCTTTCAAATTAGACTATCGCTTGCAGAATAAAAATATAAATTACTAAAAGTTTGTGTGTAGTCTGACGCCCGTATTCATAAACGATGCTTGCATAAGTGAAGCAGCAAATCGAACGCACAGCGTTGAAAAGAGCTCTGTAATTGGTTCGTGAGTCACCCTGTTCGTCCACGCGCACTGTGAGACCTCATAGTAATGTTTGTGAATACTAGCGTAAGATAGATAGATAGATATCGTGTTATCACCACATAAACTGTCAAGTAAAATAAATAAAATATTAAAGCGGCATAATTTAATTACATAGGAAACGATCTCTAGAACTATAACAACAAATAGTGCAGGCTACCTTCTATGGCATGGCATGGCAAATAACTTTTAGCACTCTTGAATAGTCCATATCGTCCATTTGCGACGACACTGTGATATATCAAAAACAGTAGTTTTACAGAAATCGACTTTTTAACTTTTGAATGACCATAACTCTTAAAAGAAGGTTAGGATTACCTAATTGTGTATGAAATGTTTAAAGATTAACTATTAATGAATTTAAATATTTATAGTAAGACATAACTTTGCGTCTAAATTGGTGAAATTAAAGCGATTGAAAAAAAAAGAGACAACTTATCACGTTGTTCTAGTAAAAAATAATATTTTGAAGATGGTAAGTTCAGTTGTCACGTTGAAGATGATGTAAAAAAAAATATTTATATAAGTCATTATTTAGATAACACGTTGATCTTGAAAATTTTTATTTTATTTTAATAACATTACAATCAGTAAAAATGAGGTAATTTTTGGAACAGGCGAATATTTCGCTTTGCCATGTTAAATTGCACTTATAAAAATATTATCTAAGTAGACAGACAGTTGTATACATACAATATTTAAGCTCACATTAAGTTTTCTTATTCTAAAAACTAATGCTTATCAAAATAAACGAAAAACTCTCAAAAGTAAAACCTCGTAAACTACTACAAAAAAAAAACACAGTAAGAGAAACTGTACTAAGTATGTATGTATGCAGAAGAAAAAATTGTAGGTACCTACTAGGTTAGTAAATAGATGTTTTTTAACTGACTAGTTATGACAATTTAATCCTAAAATTATCAACGCAAAAATCGCCGTCTCCGGCGCATAAAATGGCAAAAAAGCGACATTTTGGTACCTTTTAGGGTGTTTTAATTTTTTATACTTATTTAAAATTAAATTTATAAAAGTTATTTAAATAATGTATTAATAGTGAAAAATAACAACCACTATTTATAAATAATGTAGCCATTTTATTGGCGTAGTTTTTCTGAAATAGTTATACCTATTGCAATGTTATTATACAAAACAATGTTGCGCCCGCCAAAGTATATTTGGGCAAGAAGCGATAAAATTCCATCAATTGCTGATTATCTGTAATTATATTAAAACATTAAAATACTTTTTTTGCAGAAAGCAAAACATAGCCAATACAGCTAAGTAACATTGAATAATTACATAAATAAATAAATATCTGGGGTCATCCAACGCATTGCTATTCTAGCATACTTCTACTAATAGATAATTTTGTTAGCTATCGTCTTAGATTAAGCTAATCTAAGGCTATCGTATGATAATATAAAATATTTTGCTTGTTGTGTCTGTAAAAACAGACAGTCGTATAAGTATGTTTTATTTGCACTGTATTTCTAGTATTTGAACTATTCTTCAAAACGAATGTATGTTTATCAGTCTACATCTACTCATATTAGTTCCGACGTTATTGTAGCTCAAAGAGACACTTTCACAGCGCTCGCATAGCGCTGTTAGTCATGTTGTCGGATTAGGTTGTGGAATTCCTTCAGGCAGTGCATCGCCACAAATGTTAACCTTTGCTTTTTTGCATTGCTAGTCCCCATCTGTAATGATATCTGGAGTTTAGTATTACTGTTTAGCGTATACAACGTGACAAGTAGATATACCATTCAATTTCAATAACATGTATTCTGCAATAACAGAACATCAACAAATGACCTACAACATATTTTCAATATAGGAAAAATTTTCATCATCTACAACGTTACTAGTTAAGATGTCCCGATGATACTTCGATTTTCTTACAAGAATAACGTGACATATAAATAATTTCTCTTTTACTTTGCTTTTTGTTTTAGAAGAACACTGTGATAAGTATGACGTGCCACATTGTCGAATAAAATAAAAATATTTTAAAAACTTAACTTTGTCATCAATACCGCGGTATCCTCGAGATGTCACGTTTTTCTTAAAAACGAAGAGCACCTCACATCTCAAAGCGCAGGTGGCAACTGAACTGTCACAGTGTCGAAGCCAACTAGATCGCCGAACGAGCCAGCGCTATAACGTAATATTTTGTCTCTTTCTCTCATAGTATTGTTGTTTTTGGAGTAACAAATACCCTGTTTTTGGAGATAAAAGAACGCAAGATCGCGGTTCAGAATTTCGGTAAAACAAAAAATCGTATATGTCGAGATGTCACAGTGTCGTCGCAAATGGGCGATATGGACTTTAATTAGGTACTCTTAAGTCTTAATGAAGACGTTAAAACACTGACTTTCCGTTTTTATGCCAAATAACACCCATTTTATTTCTTACTACTACTACTTTAACAGATGCCATGTTTAGCTTGATATTGCTACCGTAAAAAGTACCCATCGCTCGAAAAAAATTACCCCTTATGCAGCGAGTACGGGGCAGCGCCAACAGCCTCCTGATGGCGGTCGCGGCGAGACTGGACGCAGACAGTGCTATTATGCAACACTGGACTCGCGTCCATCTCGTCAAAGACACTAAAATTAATTATAATAATTTTAATAATAATAATAATAATAATAATGTCTTTAATAATAATAATTAATAATAATTTCTATTATCTAATTAATTAATACTAACATAGTTTTAAGCTAACATTGTTACTAACACTATATGGACCCTGTTTCGAAATAAACATATTTTATTTTATTTATTTTTATTTTTATTTATTTCGGCAAAAACTTAGGTATTGGGGACGTGGCAAAAACTCATATTTATGCGACTCTATAAACGAAAGATGACTTCATCATCAATCAAGACATTAATGGACTTTAATACCAATCTACAATCACACCCAGCTTCCACTTAACAGCCATTTTCGAACATCAGCGTATTATTGTGGCGTTCGTCATACTCCGACAGAGCACGCTGCTTTGATGTACGCACTGCCGCAAATGCGATCTAAATCCGTTGATTCAGGGCTTCTATTCCAATGCCAATCGTTTATAGCCTCGGCTATATCATTTCCATTCGAGATGAGATGTGCGCGAGATTATAGGCTTTAGTGAAGTAGATTTAAGGGTGATAATAGTGTGGTTGGACAAGGTAGTGGAGCTCGTGCCGGGTGCATTTGACACAAGTAGGGCATGTAATATCGGAAGGTTTTCAATTCCGATATTGGATTCCGATATTAGATCTCAATATCGGAATTCCGATATTAATATCGGAATTGAGTTCATGTGCTATAAAATTAATATTTGGTTATATTCGTAAGAATTCTGGATTGTTTAAAATAAAAGAATAATTTTAGTCATTTGGTACAAAACAGCATTTCATAAAATTGAAGTATTTTAAAACCGTTTTTACGTTATGGGTATCCTATCCATTGCATTTGGTTTTTTATGTGACAAGAGGCACACGAGCAGACGGATCACCTGATAATGAATGGTTACTGATAATGAGCCTATATGGACTAGCAAATAATTAAAGTGTTTTTGTAAAATCACAGGTATTAAACAAACTTTTACTCCTTCATTATATTACCCTGTTTTATGTTGGTGGAACAAATTTTAGAGTCATTCAAATCACGTGTTACAAAAATTGTATAGCGGTAAAAAACTTGAATAGGCTTGTAATTTGTTCCTTTGATTAATTATCGATGTACAACTCACAAAACCACTAGCCAGCCATATGTCAGCCATAGGACGTCCACTGCTGAACACAGGCTCCAATGCTGATTTTCACAATGGCCGGTTGGTGGCGGCCTGTATCCAGTGCGCCTTCCTGCTACTTTTATGAGTTCGTCGGTCCACCTTGTGGTTATGAGTCCTACTTAATTTTAACACCTGTAATATGTTATTTACCTATGTTCCACGAATAAACGAATTTTGATTTGATTACGCCGCGCTTTCCGGTACGTGGCCTCCACTTCAGAACCTTGCTGCCTCATCGTCCGTCTGTTTTTCGTACTAAGGCAGAACCGTTGGAAGACCTTATCACAATGCTCGAAGACCTTAATCGAGTTTCCCAACAGGTAGGCTTTCGGATGAATATGGAAAAAACGAAGCTTATGTCGAATGTCCATGTTGCTCCTTACCCAGTTTCGGTTAGGAGCTCGATTCTCGAGATTGTTGACAAGTAAATATGTCTATCTCGGACAAACGATCAGCTAGGTAGTTAGATGCAATTTAGAGAAAGAGGTAAATCGTCTAATACGAAGACGAAAGTCTTCAATTAGTGTGTGTTACCATTGATGATATACGGCTCGAAAACGTGGCCTTTGAATATAGGGCACAACGTGCTATGGACAGGGATTATCTTGGTGTTTCTTTACGAGATCTAATCAGAAACGAGGAGCTCCGTAAACTAAGGTCGCTGACATAGCCCGACGGATTAGCAAGCTGAAGTGGCAATGGGCAGGACACATAGTACGCAGAACTGACGGTCCATAGTCTAGTAAAATTAATGTTTGAAAGGGAGTTGAGTTCTTTGTTGACCACGTACCTATGGCAAATGGTAAAATTGATTGAACAAGTTAATTTAACCATGAATAGTTCGTTCGTTCGTTCGTTCGTTTCAGCCGAAAGACGTCCACTGCTGGACAAAGGCCTCCCCCAAGGATTTCCACAAAGACCGGTCCTGCGCCGCTTGCATCCAGGTACTTCCCGCGACCTTCACCAGATCGTCGGTCCACCTAGTGGGAGGCCTGCCCACGCTACGTCTTCCAGCTCGTGGTCGCCACTCAAGAACTTTTCTGCCCCAGCGGCCATCATCTCTTCGAGCTATGTGCCCCGCCCACTGCCACTTGATTTTAGCGATTCTGCGGGCTATGTCAGTCACTCTGGTTCTCCTACGGATCTCCTCATTTCTGATTCGATCACGCAGGGAAACTCCGAGCATAGCACGCTCCATCGCTCTTTGGGTGACCTTGAGCCTTCTTATGAGGCCCATAGTAAGCGACCACGTCTCAGAGCCATACACCATCACTGGCAACACACACTGGTCAAATACTTTTGACTTGAGACACTGCGGTATTTCGGACGTGAGAAGTTCGCGAAGCTTCCCGAACGCTGCCCAGCCGAGTTGGATTCGACGATTAACCTCTTTCCTCGATCTTCTTCTTCTTTCTTTCGACGATTAACCTCAGAAATAGTAAAGATATTAAAATATTTGCAGTGGAACAAAAAGTGATGGATGGGAGAAAATCATTGGTCTTTGCCAATCATGTACTTTGGGCTTTGTGGCGCGTTTAAACGCTTTGTTTAAAACCTCAATTAAAACTTTTATCTGATTCCGATATTACGATATTGGGTCGCTCAATATCGGAATTGAAATATCGGATCTCGCAGTCCGAGATTCCGAGATTACGAGATTCCGAGATTCCGATATTCATGCCCTAGACACAAGGTATAATTGCTGCGAAATGGACCGTTCGTTCTCTATAAACTGTTGCCCTGTCGCTATTTGGTGTTTATCGAGCGACTAGTTTTTGATGTCCGCCAAAGTTAGGTTTGGGGTGAATACTTGGACGAATAAACCACTGGACACGAAACCTACAAGATTTATAAGGAAACACGATCAACCACTTTTTGCGGGGGGAGAGGTTTGACAATTGTCAAATAATGACATTTAGTGCTGGGAAAAGATCGTAAATTTTTATCGATAGTTATGTAAATGAATGAATGAATGAATGAACCTAACCAGATAAATGAATTATGGATTGATTTAATATTGAAAGTTTCTTTAATTGATAGACTATAATTAATTATTGTATCGTGTTTATTATAATGCCATTGGTAAATCATAGGTACAAATAATATTACAAATTATTCATATAGGTAGGTAACTAGGTGAAATATTTTTTGGCTGTGTTATCATTATCAAATTCGTAAAGCAATAAACAAGTAATATTCTGTTACGATCGACTGCTAACTAGCTTTTGGTCTCAACAAATGTTATAATCTGTCTCACGTCACGGACAAAAGTTTCATCAATAGCCTATTTCTATACATTTCATGAAACACAATTTGATAACATTATGACAATGTATTGCTTTGTAGCGCTTGCAGTACGGATGCACTATCTGAGAATATTTAATTCTTATCTAATGTTGTTGATATTCTTATGTTTAGGTCATTCGAGAAGACCTCCTAGTACTTATTTCAGTTTTGAAGACGTCGGTATATCCTAACTTCATTGATTCCAGAGCAATTTCGCGTTTCCGCTGTAAGCTGGATATTATCTTTGGTCGAAGATGTGTACACAGGGTACCTATACTGTTGATGAGGGGTATTTCTTTTAGGGTTTTGTGCAGAATCGCGGAATATCCTGTCTCCTTGTTTTGCTTTCATAGATCGTTTCCTTTAAGTCTTAGAGTGGGTGCTTGTGCTTCCTCCTGAATAATGAGGTCTAAATGTCTGAGATTCAGAAAGAAGTCAAGTGATGCCGATAGAGTGGTTCTCATACAACCCATGGCCGCTATGTTTGCTAGGCACTATGCATGTTGTCGATATGACTTGCCCAGTTCAATTTATTGTCAAGGGAGATGCTCAGATATTTCACCTGTGTTGGTTTTGTTTTGAAAAGTTCAGTGGCCTAATTCACGTATCTTGACAGTCAAGATCTCTCTGATGTTCAGAAGTCGTCCCATTGAAAAACAGTTGATGACAGGATGGACCAAATCAAGTTCCAACCACCCCGGTATTTCACTAAACGTGAGGGGATGACACAGATCTAAAAGGTTCCACCTCGGTATTGCATACCGAAAATAAAACCTGTTAATGAAATAAAAAATAATAATTGTAGTCATTTGGCGTATTTTTGTGATGACATTATTAATATTTAGATGCAATGAAAAGTTTAAATTGTATGTTCCATCTGTGTGGATCTCATCATCTTTTGTTTCATGTGACTAAAATAAAGCCAAAAAATCAATCAACATCAAAAATATTTTATTCAAATTTGACCAGTATTTTGATGTACAACATATTTCAAAAAAGGTGTAATTATTACTTACATTTACTGGTGTGCTTGTTTTGTATGTTCCATCTATGTCTATCTCATAATCTTTTGTTTCATGTGACTAAAATTATCAAAACAAAAAAATCTATCAAAATCTAAAATTAATTTGAATAATTTCAGTTTCAGTTTGTTTGGTATATCGATAAACTTATCGACATTTTTCAAGCCCTTTACGTCATAAAAAATGAGATGTGAATGAATGAATGAAACCTATAATCCAACCACATTAAATATGCTACATGTTTTAAGCATTTACATGTACAATGAGTACTTTTTAAAATGACGTAATCATATTTTGTTTACATATCAAATTTTATTTATTTTACGAAAAAATAGCTACTATAATAGATTTAAAATGTACCTACTTACGCGTGATAAGAAACATTTCTTGTGTGACAGGAATAATTTTTGCAATAAAGTACGGCGCATTTACCCATTTTTCGTGATATTTTTACTCTTCGAGAGCTGGCGTCATACTGACAAAGTGACAACCTGACAACATTTACCATGGCTAATTTAGCCTTGGTAAGTGCTAGCGGGGTAAAGACGAAAACGTCACTCGTTACGCGTCCAGTGGTTTATTCGTCCAAGGGTGAATAGCATTCAGTGAGTGAGAGTGTAGCATTGTAGGACTATTGAAGGATTACTTTTACAATCGTATAGGATACCAGCATAATGTTCTGGAGAGCATGACATACAGTGGGTTGCCATTTTGGTTCAATAAATTCCGTCAGCGATTAGCGATGATGGAGCGAAATAAAACTGTGTTTGAACAAAATAAATGATTTTTCTTTCTTTCAAAGATGACTAAAGCCCGCATCATGAAACTACTCTCAAAATCCTTTCCATTTAAGTATGGATGGTGTTAGAAAAGGGAATTATAAAAATTAATAAATAAAAAATGTATTATTTGACAAAAAGAGCATTTACATATGTTAAATTACAAAAAGAAAAACATTGTGCCCTGTTGTCAAATAGGGGTCCGCTCAGCATTAATCGGGGCATGCCTCGACACCGATTTTCAGCGGGTCCGTATTAAGGGTAGATTACCTAATAACAAGTCACAAGTTTCTATGGAAGCATTCTTCAGTTAACTACCGATTGAAAGAACAAACCTTACACAAACAGTAACTCTTTTGACCTTCCCACTTAACAAAACGATCACAATATGGCCATAAATAAGACCATTCCCTTTACGTGCACTAAACTTATTGTCGTTGAATTCCGAATCAACTTAGGCACATCATTATTTTATTACTGCCAGCCGACAAAATTACTAAGATCCCTAACTTTTATACGAAAGAAATTATTGTCTATAAACACAGAAGAGATTTCTACTAGAATCAACAAATAAATTAAAAAATCTGTAGCCCTTTTATTCATTTTTCCTATTTCTCTGCATATTTTTTGCCACTGGCAACATCATTCAATCTGTCAGTGGCCTTAGCCGTACCGATATTCCACGCTGCGTACGAAATTTTGAAAATGTAAAACAGTGGCAGTAAAAAATTAAAAAGCCGATTTTTAGATGAACTTTGCAAACCTGTTGGTTTAACGTCAGTTCCATTCTTTTTGGTCGAAACATTTTTCACGTCGTACTTGTACCCATACCGTTAGGCCGTTTGTAGACATCCGTTTTTTCACCGGACGACGGACCGTCAAAAAACGGATATCCTTTGTTTGCTGTCTATTTTCTCGCCGGACCTTTGTCCGATGAATGCACACGTTCAATAAACCATACAACCCCGCTAAATTATGCACAAAAATAGGGCCGTAGTCTTAGATTAATAAAACCTAGATGGATAGTCTTCATACAAACGCTTCGTCAAGAGTGAGGCAAAAATCTTATGTCATTAGTGTCAATTTTGTTGGGGAGTGTAGACAGTGAAGGCGATTTTCCCGAAAGTAGGGAAATTTTTAATACGTTTTTAATTATTTTATAAGTAACAAAAACAAAACGCATCATGTACTTACTTATTTATTGAATTCAAAGTACCTACCTAATTACAATAAGATAAATCGACTGAAAAGTCTCGATTTCATAAAAGAGGAAGTGTATTTGTACGGCGAACAATTGGGAAATAAATTTTCTTGTTACTGGTATCATTCCCGTATTTAATTTTTGAAAGCCAAATTCAAGCAAAATACGCGTCGAATCGTAGAACTTACTTATGAAATGTAACACTGGTCACTTTCTTTAGTTTTTCTGATGTATTTAGACACCCTTTCACAGCACAAACCGTCTTAATTAATTAAAAGTCGTCGGACGTGTTTACCAATTTTTCACTTTGACAGTTCATGTGACGTTTACGAGTAAGCCATTCTGGCTTACTAAAATCTGCCTCACCTTTCGTGCACTGACTATCTATCTAGGTTTTATTAATCTAAGGCCGTAGTCCGGTAAAAAAACGGAAGTGTACAAGCGGCCTTATTGATGTAGAGTCGCTACTATTGCCCGTAGAAGTAATTTGTTGTCGAGTTAGAATGGACGAATGGAATTAACTTTCAGAATTGAATCCGACACAAATCTTGGAATATTGTGTCTATTTCTCATGACTTGAGTTTGAGTGTACTACTGACGATAAAGAAAATCGGATAATTTTAGCTTTTTCATCACAGGCAAAGTCATAGTCAAAACCTAGTGTTGTACACCAAAGCTCTATGTGTCCTGGCCGCTCGCGAGCGAAGTAACACCGCAGTAAACAATTGCGTTCAAACCGACAGTTTTATTCGTCGCTTTATGACATCGCCCGATGCTTATTAAAGGACCAATTTAACCCATTATAGTGTTCATAAAAGCGTACATCATCCTGTTTTGTTTCCGTCTCGCTCTAACACACAAAAACGGGTATACTCTGTCTCATTCCTCAATGAGACTCGCTGAATATGGTTTACGAGATTCCGATGGCAAGGGGAGGTGTATTTTCGAAATTACTAGGGCTTGATCGGAATCGATAGCTGTAGGGAATATCGATAAGTTTCACGTTGTGTATTGTTATAACTGTATCGTCCATTTCTGCAATAAAGTTCTGTACTCTTATTTTCAAATACAACAACTCTTCAGAAAACCTCCATAGTGACTGACTGATTTTTTTCTAAAACAGAGCACACTAATATGGTAACTATGTTG